>NW_022280054.1:7293358-7314552 GCF_004355925.1 Anarrhichthys ocellatus | reverse complement strand
AGAGAGAGAGAGAGAGAGAGAGAGAGAGAGAGAGAGAGAGAGAGAGATATTTTGATCATAGCCCATCTGGTTCAGTCACGGGATCTTCCCTCCCTCCTTTTCCTCCCCCTGTCATCCACTCAGATTCCAATAGGTCCATAAAATAGAGGATGTTCTGGGCTTAGCCCCCCGCTGAGTACACTTCAGCACCATTTATTGGAGGAGGCTTAGGTGGCTGCGGCAAGCGGAGAACAAAAAACAACAGAGACAGTGTGCGTTGCAGGCGCAAAGCTGTGGGCAGCACCATGTGCACTAGTCGGCGTGGGAGGCAAAGAGGAGGTGGTGTACTAACAGGCCCATTTAAGTGCTGTTAATCCTGGTGTGCTGGGAGAGGGCTGGCACCAAGGTTTAATGGTGGGCTGCTGAGAAGGAGAGCGCTGCGGTTACACACAAACACCATGCCTCCCACCCACACACTCGGGCACAGAAACACACATATTGCACTGAACTTTCCTGCCGAGAGTATGTTTGTTGTGTATACAAACACGGGGATGCAGCTCAGATACAGCTACAGGTACACACACACAAAAATACACCAACTCATACATTACAGGACAGTGAAGTAAATGACGTTAGACAGGAAGTGACACCATCCACTACCTACATGAGTTTCCTTTTTATGTGTGTTTTCTCTCACATTTAAAAAAACATGCAAGTTGGGTTGATTGAAAAACAGATTTCCTGTTGTGTATGAATCTGTTTTGGACATGCAGCATCTGGTCTGGCAGTCTGTCCATGGCATCTCCCTTTTGTCCAGTGCATGCTGGGACACTTAATCTTATTTATGCTGCATCCCATTTGAACTGGGAAGTCAGAATTTGGAACCGCCTGAAGTTGGATTTTTGAAAGTCGGATTTCAGAAAGTCAGATTTCTGAAAGTCGTTCTAACCCCACCGTCCCTGACCTCCAAATCCAAGATGGCTGCTCCTCGCATGCTGTTTATTAGCAAGTCTGTCTTATTTGTGTCTCATTAAATCAGTCATAAGTACTGTCCAAATTCAATCTGTTGACTTGTTGCTACGTTATTTGTATTCCCAAAATACCGTTATAATGCGTTATTATCAACGCATCATTAGTAACTCCCCACTCTCGAGGTGTTTCACGTAGATTAGTTTGAAACTTGACAGTGACATCCATTGTTCCGCATTTCACATTGTAAATATAAGCATATGTCCCAGTTTGTTTCCTGTTGCAGTGTATGTGAATGACATAAGCTGACAGGAAGTAAACACTTCTCCACTGTCTTCTGGCTTAGTTAGTTTTAGTGAGGTTCAAGGGAGAGTAGGGAATGGTTTCATTCTTTTGTTACATATTTCTGCAGAGCTAAATAAATCACTCTCTGCCACGTACCAGTTTTTGCAAGGGAACTGAAACTAATGCAGTATTATATTTTATTGTAAATATGCTGAGATGGTGTTTTTCAGTTTCACCCTGTGTCCGCTTCCCCTCAGTCCCAGTCTCTATCTTTCTCAAGGGCACATTATCACTCATTATTCAGGGACCAGAGAGCGCGACTCCTTCCTTTCACTTGATTGTCTTTGAATTGAAAATCAACTCAAACCTGCTTCTCCAAGCAGGTGGTCAGACTAAAAATAGCACTGCATTAAAAAAAAAAGAGAAAAGGCTGCGTTGGCGTGTTGCTACAGGTACCAGTGGAAGATGGAATATGATCCAGTTTGATTAAAACATCCATTAATTGGAAAGTTCATCAGATAACACCTCTCAGAAGTTTATAATACTGTGAGACAGAAAACTCATGAGAGCAGAAATCACAACATGTTCTTTTTTGAGGATCACTAAGTAAAAAAGTAGAAACGAAGTATCCTACCTGGATTTTGTGCTTCATTGGCCAACAGTACGCTGCTGGATGACGTTGCTTTGCTCGAAAATCCAACATTTTTAGTGGGAGACCTCTGCGTCAGCAGTTGGGACCCCTGCCATACTAATGCAATGACATAGTGCCTTTGCTGGTCTGTACACAGCATAATCCCTTGTCTGTTGTCACCACCAAAACTTAAACAACACTGTTTACCCCTTCCTTTTTTCTCCAAAGTTGTCAAAGTGACACTTTTGCTAGCAGTGTTCTAAGTCCAATTGTGGCTCAAGGATGAGTTGTTTTCAGCGCAGCGCCGAGCAGAGTACACCGCAGTCTTTTTATTCAGTAGCTGAGCACCTCTTGTTCTCTGCAAGGCCCTGAAACCACCTATTCACTTCTCAAGTGTCACAGTCTGAGGAGCTCAAACACACAGTGGAACAGGACAAGACGTTCACCTCCAAGAGCGAGGGAAGCACAGGGAGAGGAAGCAAGAATAGCAAATAGAGAAAGACGGAGACAAGAGGGACAATACCCTCTGTTAACTTCTCAAATGTTATGGTCTGTGAAGAGCTCCAAAACACAATGCAACGGGACAAGACGTTCACTTTCGAGATAATTGGAGAGCGAGTGCAGAGCGCGGGAGACAGAAAGAGAACTGGGAGCATCTCAATGCGTGTGCAGGAGAGATATGTGACCTTCCTGTGTCATTTCCATCCGAGGGAAAGAATCAATGGAGAGAATAAGACCAGAGAGACCAAAAATGAAGACACTTTCCGTCACACACACGCATTCATAGAAATACACATGCAAGCAAACAAACGCATCCAGCTCTCTCCTTTATGCTATTTATCTTTTTGTTTCATTTCATAACACCAGACATTCACATTACCAACACAACAGGAGATTTTAGACAAAACATTGGTATCTAAAAAGAGCCGTGTTTACCTACCCCTCTCCACACATACACGTGCACACGCGCTGCACGTCATGGCACGCATTCACTACCTGTCTGACTCTACTTTCATTCATAATTGAGGTGCCGAGTTTGGTTAGCCAGTGCATTCACATTTCAGCCCGAGGCTGCCATCCCTACTACAGTGTCTCAGCAACTTGGTACTTTTCCTTCCATCTCACTCTCTCTTTCTATATGCAGTATAGCACTGCATAGCTCTGCACCGAGAGTGCACTGGATGTGTCACCATAGGACCTGCAGTACTGACTGCCTGGCTGACTGCTGTCTAAAGTGTCAACTGTAGGTAAAACTTACACTTGGAGTTTAAGCATTGTGTGCGTGTTTGTGCACGCACGCTCCCCACTTTGTGAGACCCTGAGAGTGAGGACATTTTTGTAGTGTAATAGGAGAACGTTTAAGCCGGTAGTCACCTCAAAGACTCAATGTATCTGCATTGCGAAATCAGCGCGTTAGTAGAGCAGCAGCAGCAGCTCCAGTCCTTCATCTGCGTCTACACAGGATGTGTGCAGGCACAGCACTGAGTGCAGGTAGCATGCGCTCTGGCAGCACTCAGAGCCCGGCACTTCATCACTGTAGTTGGGCCCTAAAACAGCAGAAAAAAGACTTGAAGCACGTGCACAAGCAAACACTAGCCTCTTATGAGGCCTTTGTATACAGACAGCTGTGCAGGCGCATGAGATGCATGGCTGAAAACACCTGCTGTGTAAACAAGCCTTTGATATTCTGTTTAGATTGAGCTTAGGGGGGATGCGGGTGCATTGTGTAACAGCAGGATGTGAAGTAATTAACAAAAATTCATTAATTAGAAAAGCAATTTCATTTTATCAGACTCAAACAATAAATGTGGATCAGACAGTGGTATGTCCTTTGCTCTGCACGCTTCACTTTTACAGTTAAATGTTTACCTTTTCCTGCACTGAAGAAAGACACGCCATCACATCTGACTTGTTTTAATAAATGCACCGGTCACTGTTTCACATGGAGGATAACTGGTGTATAGAGACAGACCTGTTGATGTGATCAGCTGTGATCAGAGCTCATGCTTTGACCACACTGCCCTCTGTATGTTGGTAGCACAGGCACAAAAGGGTCTAGGCCTCATTCATCATCATTCAAGTTGATGCAATTGAGTTTTGACCACTGTAAAACGCCCGTCATCTCTTTCTCCAACCGCTTCACCTGTGTGACTGCTGATTTTTCTTCTATTAGTTTACAAATTAAAATCAAACTTCTAATTAGCTCCTGATGTTTTTTTTGGTTTTTTTTTAGCTTCATTTTCTAAAACATTCTCTGTTGTTGATAAGATGTTCGATCCGTCAGACTTTTTGGCTTGCTGAGCCTCTCTGTGTAATCATTCTTTTTTTACAAGGACGTAATAAAATCTGCTTGATTCAAGCTGTCTTGCAGAATGTCTAAAACAAACTTCATGTGGTGTATGTGGTAAAACTCGTGAGGGTGTATGTGTGGACCCAAATATGTTAGAAAATGCACCGCTGTCGGTATCCGCTGGAGTGGTCCCTTACAGTGTGTTATTTTCTAAAATCTGCCGTTTTGTTGGACTGTACACATTTGCCCTGCATCTGCCTCTCTGATGTACAGTGTAGGAAATTGTTTTATACAAATACACTTGAACTAAAGTCATTCTTCACTCACTCGAGTTATACAGTCCCTTTTAATAGAAAAAAGTTGAATCCCTTTCCTGGTACATTCTGAAGTTCCCTCAGGGGATCAATAAAGGCTTATTTGAGAAGAGATTGGAACTTTTTAAAGCATTTATTGTAAGAACAGAACAATATTGCAGGGCAGCAGTATATAGAAATTTGAGATGTATTCATGTAATCTGCAGTCTACTATATACGGTAGTACAGTGTGTTCTTTCGGACGACTCACAGGAGACTCGGTTGTTGAAGTTACACTGAAACGCTGAAACTCTCTCATCACCAGTGTGGTTTGTTGTTTCTTTGTTTTTGTTCTTACTAAAACCTGACACTTAAAATGATGACTGCAGCAACTTCTCTCACTGTTTATCAATGTAAAGGTGTAAATCAAAGTCCTGACTTGCCTCTTTGGTGTCTTTCCGTGCCTGACTGTTGACTGTCCAAGCGATGGCTCTCAACTGCTCTTGCTCTCCTTCTCCGGCCATCCATTTTTAATGTAAGCATGGCAAGTCTAGAGACTAGCCACATGTCCCAGTGAGCGACACCGTGCTACACATCGCTCCTTTTCTCCTCTGTCTCTTCTCTCGCTGTCTGTCTCGCCTTCTTTCTATATCGTTCCCTCAGTTCTCCTTTCCTTGAATAATGGCTCGTCTTAAACCAGACACCCTCCTTCCCTTTGTTTTCTTGAAACAGAAGACCTCAGAAGGTGTATGGATAATGGTCGCACATCTTTATCTCAGACTTGTTCCCTTTCTCCTTCTCTCTTTTCATTGTCTTTCTCACATGTTCTGTACCTTTTCAGCAGGGCTGGGCGATGTGGCAAAAAGCTTCTACTACAATATATTTGATCCCGATAACGATATCCATATAGCATGAGTTCATCTGGTAATTCCAATAATTCAATATAGTCCATATGAAATAACCACTTGTATACTTGTGTGTACATTAAATACTTGAAATATGATGAATACTGAATATTTTCTAATTTTATCAAGAACTTTGGTGCGAAATAATCGGAGAAATTTGAGTTAATATATACTTGTTATTATCATTTTAGACGACGTAATTGTGGATCGCGACATCTTGATGTACGGTTTCATCACGATTCCATAGAAAGACGATCAATTATCATATTGAATTATTGCCCGGTCCTACTTTTTAGTCTGTTTTCCTAAATCTTTGGAGAAGAGAGAGAGATTAAGAGAGAGAGGGAGCGAGGTCATCAGGTGATTGCTGATCTGCGTTAATGACTGAGAGACAGCGGGGGAGGATTATTGTGCAATATTGTCACGGGTGTTGTCTGGAGCCTGGAATTACGAAGTGACAATATTACACGGTAATCCAAAAGGGTCATTGCAAGGTCCCTGTTGCTGTCACGAAGCTGTTGCCATGCCAACCATTGTGGCAGTTGTTTTTGAAAAAGGTAATCAAGTGTTCGGACATTCAATCCCTAAACAGAAAATGATTGTCAATGTTTGTTGTTTGCTGCCCTCATTGTGGGTCATGTCAAGATACCTCAGGTTACGACTGAGTTTGATCACAGAAGAAGTATCTCCAGCGTTGAACAGGGAAAACTCAGTATGTTGTTCTGATGCTAAACAAGTCACAGAGAAAGAAACTCATAGTGAAGAGGCAAAGAATCTCCTCAATGGACCATTATCTGTGACATTCACAAAGATGTATTGTGTTTTCAGCAGGAGGTGCAACTATCTTTTTTTGAAAATAAATGTACTACTATCATTTCTTGCATGCTTACAGCTTTCACCCCTTGTACATTTTCAGAGCTCAATACAACTAGTCTCGGCATGTTTGGTGGGCGCTTTTAAAAGTCATTCAAGGAAAACCTCAATAGGTGATGTAGAGGTTGAGGGAAAGTGGGTACAACGGAAAGGTAATACACCACTTAAGAAATGATCTCATCCCCAACAGTGCAAGAGGACAGGATTTTCTTGTAAACATTAAATTAAAATAACTGCCTCACATTTAAAAGGTGGCCTTCTGTGTCGTACAGCTTGAGATATTTGCACAATGAAAGTGAATACGATCGTCTCTGTTTTTACTCATTAATAAGCGTCTGAAGCTTCTTTGCCTAATGCACTTGAGCACAGAGTTAAACACTGCAGGTGGCGGCACTTGTTTCCTCTTGCCTAAGAGGGTTAAATGAGGTTGGCTTTTACTTCGCTCCGCTGATTGTCATCTAGTCAGACAGAATGTCATTCCACCTGGTTTAAGCTGCAAATGAAGAGCACAAAAGTAGGATAAATGTTAAGAAGGTATTGGTTCACTGACAAACTTGACAGCAGCGAAAAAACACACAACACACCCAGATAGACAGGCAGACAGACAGACGCGCACACACACAGATTTCAGCCAGTGTTACCTCCTCTGGCCTCTCCTGGCTTACTGTGCCGTGCCGTGTCGTGCCGAGCCGTGTGTTGTGATGCGTGGTCTAGTGAGGTTAACGGAAGCACATGTGTCTGCTAGCTCTGATTAATGTAACAGGTTATCCTCCCCCTTCTCTCTCGGGCTTATTTTTTTTTTCACTGGCCGCCCTGCTGTCCTGGCTTCACCTCTTACATGTATGTCTGCACTTAGTCTGTGTTTCAATCCTGTGCCCTAAGAGGTGAGAGAGTCATTCAATTATAATACAGTTCCTCTCTCGATTTGTCGGTATATATATAGTGCTTTTTAAACAATATAGCCTGAAATGGTACAAAACGTTATTGCAGGGCTCAGGACAGTAATGCCAAAGAGTCTTCTATATCATCATTCAGCTGTTGAGGAGCTATGGTAACATTATACGCCCAGTTAAGGGAGCATACAGTGCAGAAGGAGTAACTGTATACAGGGAGGAAACGGTAATCATGCAGTTTAGAATGAGGGTCATTTAGTCTAAAGTTACTGGCATAACGTTTTGTCATTTAAGGTATGTTGTGTAATTTTTGTGAAATGTAATTCAAAATCTTCCCAGATTACATTGCATTTAGATGCGAGGTCAGATATGTCGACCATATTGCATATTCCCCTTTTTTACTCTTTCATCTAAACAGGTCATATATTAGCAAGCTGTCAGTTTTGTCAGTTAGTTCAGTTAGCTATGCAGCAGGGATTTATGGCAGTTAGGTGTAAGTATTTAGTAGCAATAAATAAAATAAATAAATAAAATTCAAGCAGGTTTTATGATTAAGTCTCATGCACATTTCAAGGCATCACAGCATCTCAAAATAGCAATTTAAATAGATTGTTGAGGTGGCATTCTTGAAGATTTTCTTTTAAAATCTGTTTAGTCACTATCTATCCCCGTAGGAGCTAACAGAAATTATTGCAACATTTACGTATTTGCAGTATTATGAATTTGGTGTCTGAGGCGACACTGCGGTATTTTCGGTGTTGCTCTTGGCAGATAAATTAGGCCTCACTTTCCAGTGCCCCTGATAATAACTGTAAAAAGCTACCTGGCTGCCGTGGGCGAAGTCGGTAGTCAGCTCTGAAGACGTATAACGCTAACTTTAAGAAATTACATGACAAGAGGGCTGATTGGTTGACTCCCACGTGACCAAACCCCATCACACACGCACAACAAAATGGACACAGTCAGTCTTCTGCCTGCTTCCCTCCAGGCTAGTTGTTTGTTGTTGTGTGTGCCGTGCCGTGCCGTGCCGTACCGTGCCGTGCCATGCCGTGCCTCGCCCTGTGTTTGAATGTGATGTGATGCGTGGCCAAGTGCTGGTCGAGGCAGCCATAGGTGATTCTTTCCCTACCACTGCCCTTTCCCCGCTTCCACGCAAAGGAGCAAGTGAGGTAGACGGGGAAGGAAAGAGAGGATAATGTAACGGGAAGACAGCCAGTCAGCCGGCAAACATGCAACCCTAGATTATACGGGGGGTATGAACCCTCACTTTATTATACTCCCAAATTTCCATTACTACCCCCATGGCTCAACCGCCCCTCCTTCCTACACTTTGCCTGCTCTGCTGACTTTGTCCTGACTTTTGTGCGACAGTGGCTGATCACTTCAACCTCTGCTGTCTGCATGCACACGTGTTGTGTGCAAGTGATTGACTGTGGATTCCTCTATGCTACTCTTTCATTCAGTCACACACAACCCAGAAACGGGCCATCTCACACACTTTGATTCATCCACTCAACAGTACAGTATGCCCCTGATCTGTCTGCCTCCTCCCTCCTGTCCTCTCTGCATACTCGCACGCCTCTGCCCCCCCCCCCCCCCCCCCCCCCCCCCCTCCCCCTTCCCCCCCTCCTCCCCCCCCCCCCCTCTTGCACTTCCCTTTATCCCTTGTGACCGTTACTACCCCTCCCTATTTCCTCCTCCACACACACACCCAGATACACACACATGCACACCCAGATGAACAGGCGTAGAAGACACGCGCACCGTGCCGTGGTCAAGGAACTTATACAAACACACGATATTCACACACATGCCTACATCTACACTCAAGCACTCGCTCACAAACACACACTTGTCATGTGATGTGTAGTGCGCCATGGGGTCCAGATGAGTGGAATCTCAGTGTTGGCTCTCGCTACACTGAGCACCACAGGGGGTCTTTATCGTCGCAAAAATCAACAAAGCCACAGTCACGAAGCGCTGTCTCGATCACACACACAAACACGAGCACACACACACACACACACACGCGAGAATGTGTGCACACGTACTATGTGCGAACATGCGCTCAGACATCACGCACACACAGGCAAAACACAAAAAAAGCAAAAAATACAGTCACACGAAGTGACAAAAGCTCACAAAAACATTCTCATTTTGACACGCAAAGACAAGAGCACAGCTGGACAATGTTCTCAGTGGACACACACACACTCCACAATCTCTCACGCACTGTCGCAGTCTGAAAAAAAGAAAATAATTTAGGAAAATTAGGGGAAAAACAAGGATAAATCCCTGAACAAATTAATCCCTTCTTAAATGCTTGCGTGATCTATTGCGTCTGTGATGTCACAGACAGAGAGAGAAGCGGGATGAAGTGCGAGCTGAACAGATGGAAAGGAGAAAGCATTTGTTAGATTGAAATTGGGAGGGAGAAAGAATTTGAAAGAGAACGAGTTTAGAAGGATCCAGATATGATGCGAGGCAGCACTCCTGCCTTTGTTTTTTTCTTTCTAAATCTGCCTCCCATCATCATATCACTTGATTAAACCTAATCCTAATGCCTCTAATCCTCCAAGCACCAACAAAAGAAAAATGCCTAAGTGCCTTTTACCCCTCCATAACATCTCTCAATAGATGTTAGTGTGCACTGGATTGTGCCTCTATACAGTATTTCTGTGACTGTGTTTTGTGAGCGTGGGCTGTAGTTTTTCTAGCCTGCCTGCTTTCCAAAATGACTCGAGGGTTTTTCAGATACTGAGGATGAGAGAAAATAAATAGCTTAGTCTGTTTGTGGAGATCTGTTGGGGCCTGCTGTCTACAATACTCAGTTTCTGCATGCTTTGTATAGCCTGCATGATGTCCCTCCTTTATTAAAAGAGTTCCTATTTTTTAAATGCAATTAAGAGACTAATATGATTTTGTTTTTTTTTGTTGTCAGATTTTGGCTAGGCTGATATAATGACTGATCTGTTGGCCGATAAGTACCAAAAACCTGCAGTACAGAAGCCAAAGAAATGTGATACGAGGTCGTTTTTAAATCCACAAAGAAACACCGGAAATATTGTCAGCCTTGTAAGTTGTAACACAAAGGAAAAGGGGAAGAGGAGCTGCTTGATGCAGAAAAGTGAGACAAATGAATCTGCTTGTAGAACGAAAAACTCACAATCATAGCCTTTTTATTTGCCTTTAGTGCCTGATTTTGTTGTCAAGAAAGAAACTGCTCATAATATAGCTCTTCTAGCTTCTCCCAAAATGTCTGCATTTCATAACATACTAACACGAACGTAGCGGAAGAAAGTTGGGAAATTTCTTTATCCTTTTAATACGTCTTGTCTGCATGCCAGCCTTGTCTCCACTCTCAGTACATGAGACAATGAGCGCAGACATTTTCACACAGACACACACGCAGACAGTCAGGGAGTTAAAAAGGCATCACGTAAATTAATTATGTTTCTCGTCCTGGCAAGACACCAGCCACCCACTGAATGCCCCCACCCTGTCGCCCCCACATGCACCCCCTGCACCACTCCACCCCTCCTAAATGTTTCACATCAGGCGAGAGGTAATAGCCCCATGTTTAATTGACAGAGCATGGAGGCAATGTGGTGATAACATGGACTGTTGAGGGGGTCCGAGTCACAAAATGCACACTCACTCAGACACAGAGCAGTCTTGGTACCTGTTAGGTGCAGACACAGGCTGGAGGTTCAGTTACAAGAGGTGGATGATTCAGTGTCTGCGCTCTGTGGTTAATGACGTCTACGTCACTGATGTACCCTGAGGCGTTATTCATGTTTTGCATATTTACATACAGCATGTTGACTTCATAATGAACTATTTTGTAATATATATACAGGTATATACTGTATATATGTATATGTATATTTATTAACTCTATATAAATAATAATAATCATTACCAGATGAATGTGGTTTGAGTAAAAGCTGTGTGTGTCTTAATATTTGTAAACCGCTTATGGCAACAGACCAGCATGCTAATGGAGTCAATCAAGAGACAGAATGAAAGAGAGATAAGAGTGTTGTGTGCACTAGAGGACAAAGAGGTTTTTGTGTGTAGGAGAGAAGCATCTATTGGCTGCTGGCATGAAACATTTAAAGGACAACAAGATTTGTCCTCCTCTCCCTCAGTCTGTCTCTCTTTTTCTGTCACCTCCATGTTTCATTCAAACCATCCTTGTCTCTCTTCTCCTCTCAGGTATTTTTGCAAGCGTGTGTAGTAGTAGTAGTAGGTGTGTGTGTGTGTGTGTGTGTGTGTGTGTGTGTGTGTGTGTGTGTGAGAGAGCGAGCGAGCGGGTGGAGGGGTTAGTTTTGTGGTTTGAGTGCTAAGTGAACGTGTCAGTGCCCAGGGCAAGGGGTCTCCCCAAGGGGCCGAACTCAGTGACGGGAGTACACATCCACTGGTGGCACAGACCATCTGCCCTCAGGGCATGTGTATGTGTGTGTGTTGAGATGCAGCGATTGTGTGAGTCTCCTGTCTGTCTCAAGATGCCTATGTGAGTAAATTTGCCTTTGTATGTGTCAGTCTACGTCTATTTCTTTTGTTTGTGCCCGCGTACATGTTGGCACTTGCATCAATGTGGGTTTTAATGTGTGTGTATCTGTTTGTCGCTCGGTGCGTCTTTGGGTGTGTGTGTGTGTCTGTGCCTTTCATCTGCCCATGTGTGCAAACTGTGCTTTTGACTGTTGGTGCTTGTTTATATGAGTGTGAGAAAGCTTGCCTCTTTGTGTGTGTTTGCGTGTGCGTGTATGTGTTAAGCCATACTAATGCACGATTCAGCCCTCAGGCCACTTTAACATTGTCTATTGCCCCCTTGCTTGTCTGTCTTCATGACTACATCTCTCACATAAAGAACGTGCACACCCAAATTTACATGCATAAGCATTTTGGGATAAAATTCAACCCCCACTCACAAGCACACACACACACTTAGTAGTTTTAGCTGTATCTGTGCCTGCAGGAACCATGAGGACATCTGCACAGTAAACACTAAAACCCCCTGAGCCCCAGTCCCAAATATTGCTCAGACTTGCACGCACTTATGCTCTTTCTGGCTCTCTCTGTCTGTTTCTCTCACTCACTCACACATGTACTGTACATACTCACACTGCAAACAGATAATAGCCCATATTCTCCAGAGTTCATTCTGTGGCAACACAATGTAATACATTGTTGTGCTCTGGTCTGGAGTCTTTTCCCCACCCACACTAATACACTCCCTCTCCGACCTCTCTGTCCCATTTTTTCTTCTGTCCATCTCTAGACCTTTGTGAGGGCATAAATGTGGCACGGGGGAATCCAACACCTTCAGGGAGGTCATTAGGAGCACATTTTGCTTTTTCGTACAAGCATCCAAATACATATTGGAAAGACATGAGCATAAAACTGTACAAAAGGCATTCAGGAGTCAAATCTGAGTGTGTCAAATATGGATTTTGGTGTTGATATATTTGAGGGTTGCAGGTTCTGCGCTTTTAACATTATTTTCTTGTCCAGTACTTCCTTATTGACTACATTGAGTTTTTGGACTTTTGTGGAAAAAACTGTTTTGGTTTGCATTTCCCATGTCTACCTGCATGACGGGGGGGCGACTGTGGCTAAGTGCCGTCTTTCAATCAGAGGGTCGGCGGTTCAATCCCCGGCTCCGGCTCTGCTAGTCGCGTGTGATTTGTGATTTTCGCATGTCCTTGAGCAAGACACTTAACCCCAGAAGTGCTCCCGTAGCTGTGCCTACGGTGAATTGTAAGTCGCTTTGGATAAAAGCGTCTGCTAAATGACTGTAATGTAATGACAGACTTGCATGTTTTGAGCCTTTGATAAGGTGTTGGATCAGACGGTCGGTCTGCCACTTTGATCCAGACCATAGACTGTATATGAATATGGACGACATGACAGCTCAAAGTGACATCTCAATCACCCTCTGGTGTCTGGCTGCAGTATAGGTCATTAATCCTGTTCCCTCCATGTTAGTGGAGGGGACATGGGCCAAACTAAAAAGTGAAAGTACACTTCAAAAAAGGTTGTCCCAAAAATAGTTTCTGTCATTTTAGGTAGTTCTTATCATGCAGATTTATGTTCAAGTGTTCATTTTTTCCTGTAAGTTTGGTGTAAATTCGTTATTTGATGCTATAAAAATGTTGTGAGACATCGTGATTGACAGCTGTGATTGACAGCTGCTCCGAGCGAAGTGGTCTCTGAGCCGTAAGCTCGGGAATTGTACGAGTGAGGAGATGTCATTTAAATTTTCCATAACCGTCACCAGTCTGTGGAATAGAACATGTGTCAATTTGATCATGAATGTAGTGAAAGACATACTATGGTTAGCTATCGTGTCTTTCTAGCCAAACAGCTACCGGGGTGCTAACTTAGCAGCTAGGTGGCTCACGCTAACAAGCCGCGGCTCGGTTCTTGATTAGCACTGTGCTAATCGCCAAATTAACATTGTAAACATTACTGCTAGCATTGCTGGAGACCGTTACTCTTGTTATTATTTGCTTGCATTGCATCGAAGTACCTCATTTAGAAGAGCAGTGCTCTTCTTGTGAAGTCTTATTCTTGCTGTCTTTCTGTCTGTCAAGGCTGCTAGAAGACAGACTCCCGTTGTCCCGAAGACATGAGACAGACATAATCTGCACCTTGACCTGACATGGATAGACAAGATGCTAACACCAATCAAGAAGGCGCTGTGATAGGTCGGAAAAGAGAAAGTTAGATGTGGCTGATGGAGAGATTGAGAGAGGGAAGCTCTATCGTCTTGGTGTCACCTGTCAGTCATTTGTCACGTCAAAAGCCCTTTCAAGTGTTGCTGTGCATTTTATCTGTCGTTCTCTTCTACCACACTGTCATTCTCTTTGAATTATCTCTTAGCATATAGAAGGACACAAGAGAGGCAGAGAGAAAGAGGGATGACAAGAATTCTTTCAACGAAACCCAGTTCAGTGTCTTTCAGGAAAAAGCAGGAGCTGCCATTCTTTTGATCTCTGTCCTTCGACATGGCTGTCTTTTTATCGTTTAGGCTCTTAGCAGTTGTTGTTGTTGTTTAGGTTTAGTTGTAGACCACCACAAAGGACAAGACAAAGGAACTTCCAAACGCTATTTGAAAATCATCTATAGATTTCAGCCTGTAGCTGTTGTTATTCATGTCAACCTACTTTTCATTTTATTTTCACTGTTTCTTATTCTGTCTGCTTTATTCTGTCTGACTTAAACAGGAAGCGTGCAATCAAACACCTCACCTTGCGCTAAAGGGGAAAGGTCTTGGGGTCATCAAATCAGATTAGTTAGTTAATTTTCAAAGCATGAATGTTCACATGGATGTCTGTTTAAGAGATATGCTCATTATAAAAGGGCAAGTCTGGTCTGAATGCGACACTGGGGAGAGGGCCATAGCAGAATGAAAAGCTTGAGCTTTCACTCTGGTCGTTAGTTTTTTAGATGTTTTGATCACACTCGCACTAAGTGGATGGCCAAATGGACAAAGGCAATCATATGGCCTCTGTTCCTTAACAGCAATAATTCAATGATCTGTTCTGTTCGTTGTCTTCCCATCAATGTCAGCTTTGTTTCTGTTTCCTTCACCTTGTTTACATCATGGAACAATCTATTTCGGAGCTTTCTGTCAGGGAGCTGTCAGCATGTCATCCAACTATCAGCTGCCTCTCTGCCACATATCATCATGAAGATGAAAGCTCGGGGATGTGATCTTATCCCTCATAAGCCTAAAAGAAGTGACAACAGCTTGGAGAGAATCCACTGACACGCACAGAGAAAGAAAGATAATTTTGGGAGATGTTTTTTTTCTAACAGACAGCAGTAAAAACAATATCTGAAGGAGGATTAGAGTATCTGTGTTCCTGTGCTTTGAACTGCCGACGGATGAAAAGATGTTTTTGACACCAGTGGTTGCAACAGATTGTGATGGATAATGGGGCCTGTAGTTGTCACTCTAAATGTTTTTATAGACAGCTTTGATACTACAGTTGTAAAGGCCCCATACAATAAGCCATGCAAAAGTGAATGCTATTTCTAGACTCATCCTCATTTTCATTCCCTGAAAAAAAATCACGATATACTGTAGCTGTATGTTTATTTATACATTGATTTATATAATATAAAGCACACTTGAAATTAGTTTTTGATTATAAAGGTAATATATTATGTTATGCTAGAGAAAGGCTCATCATTGTGTCCCATATTTGAATATGCAATAATACTTGCCTGAGAGTTTTCTGGGGATTATGGAGGATGGGGATATCCAATCAGACTAGCGCACAAGATTTACAGTACATGTTTTTTGTGATGATTCTTTTTTTCTAATTTATTTTCTTTGTATAAGTCTAGACTACCCTCATTTGCACTTTTTGCATGCAGTTAATGCCTTGTTACAAACATGACAATAATCACTCTGTCTTTACCATTCATCGACTTATTTTACACTATTGGTGGTTTATTTATTTAATTAATAGCTTCTTAGTTAAAGCTTCTTAAACACTTTTGGCTTGTCAGGTATAAAGGTACAATTCATAACATAAATAAAAAACTGCATTCATTAAGGTGAGCCATTTCCAGGGTCCTGGTATTTTGCGCACTGGCTCATAAAAAAGGTTTATAGTGTGCTAACCAACAGGTTGTGGTAAAGGTTTGAAGACTTGATTAGTAACCAATCATACACTTAGAGACAGTACATTTTTACTTGCATATATCAAACTGGCTAGCGATTTGTTATAAATTTCCTAAAAACATTTTCAATCATCTTTTAATACGATAAGAAATAAAGATTTGGAAAAAGGTGATTTCAAATAGTTCCACACCCCAGTCGAAATTTTGCAACAATTGAGTCAGAGTCTTTACATTTTAGCAGTTTTGTTAGTTAAATAGTTGTACTTCTGTAGTTACATTCAAATAATATTGTTATCATTTTAATCAAATTGTGTGTATTTTCCCCTCAGATGGAGCGCAGTGAGACGGTGTGTCGTTACTGTGGTGTGAGCTACCTCATCTTCCACGAGTTCCATCAGCTCCACACCCGACTGGCTCAGCTGGAGGAAGAGCTCCAGGGACTGAGAGAGAGCACCCAGAGAGAGAAGGCCCAGCGAGAGGCACTGGAGCTGGGCCGGTTGGAGTGGGAGAAAGCATTTCACCTGGAGGTGCAGCGACAGACAGTGGAGAAAGAGAAAAGCACAAGAGAAGAGCTGGAAGAGAGGCACAAAGATGCAGAGAGAGCTCTGAGAGAGGAGTTTAAACGAACGTGCGATGTGGAGAGGCAAAAGATAAAAGACGAGTGTCAGAACATCTGTGAAGAAAAAGAGAGCCGACTTAGAAGAGAGCTGGGAGAGCTACAGGCGGAGACACTGAGGGAGCAGCGAGAAGAGCTGGAGAGGACGACTGAGGAGAGAGAGAAAGTTCTGAGTGACGCACTTCAAAAGGCCAATAACAACTTAGAGGAATTAAGAAAATATCTCCAACAGCTGGAAGAGAGGTGAGGTTTGTATGCGTTTGTCTGTACTTTGCGTCCCTGGTGTGAAATGATCTCTAATGCCAGGCTTCATGTGGGCAATTATCCTGTGAGTCACGCTGCTAACACAAAAACACACTCTCAGACAAATCCCAGATATATCCAGCTGGTGTGTGTATGGAACTCTCTGACACAGACCTTGCTGTCTAATTATATGTTCCACTGTCATATTCAACGCCTCCGTCATCCAGTACCTAGAAAAGGAGAAATAGATATATGGGGCTTGGTAAAACGTCTAAGGAAGTGAGTTATTTGAGTAAAGTTGTACTGATTAAATCCCAAGTGATTCAATTTGATTTCTGGTAAACAAGACTGTTTTACAATATTTAATAGGCTTGTTTACTTGAATTGTTTTGCTCAACAACACAGGCACATGCACACTGTTGTAAGCAGGGCCTGACTGATTATGGGACGAAATAGTGTGTTAGTGAACACAATGTTTGACAAACATCCTCTTCATATTATTAGAGAATTGGAAATATCTTTGTTGCTTATATTTAGTAGAACCGCAGCAAAACTAGACCACATTGCTGCATTTTCACTATCAATCAATGTCCAGAAATGATACATGAGGGGGCAGAGGATCGACAAAAGTTTCACAATGAAACAAGAAAGTATATCTTGTAGGTGGATGCTAATTTAGTTTGTTTGCAACACTCTACATGCCAGACTTAAAAATTTGATATCTTGCTTCATTGTGCTGTTTTTTTATTTACTCATACAATGGTACTGGACTCCATGATGAGTACAAAAACGTTTTATGACTGAACAAAAGCTTTTGTTAAAAAGCACTGCAATGCTAATAAATGCTAACTTGTTTCTGCTAAGCCGGTAGTTCTTCTGCAGATGTGCGTTAGCTGCTTGCCGTTTGTAGACGCACCTCTAGTGGTAGCCCTTGTTAAAAGCTCTCATAATAGTAGCAGCCTGGGAGTGGTCTTAGATGGCATCGTGTGCAATGCAATCCTGGTTGTTGTAGGGTTTTCACCCAAGGCGTAATAGGTAAGTGCAGGTGTCGGTGGTGATACTACTTTTTAAGAAAGTACATTTTTTTGGTCTCATGCCTGTGAACACCTGTGAACTAATTTAAAGACTCATGAACAGCCGACCTAGCCGCAGCGCCTGGAGCTGGTCGCCAGTGATATCATTTAATTACACAGTGACACAAAAAATGTTGTGAAACGTGATTGTAGTCAAAGTTTTCCACATATTTCAAAATTATATTATATCAACCCAATGTCTTATTCATCAAAGAAAAACATTTTCCAAAAAAAACCAATACAAAATGGTAACATATGACATGATCACAGGATGATGAAAGGAGATGCGTTAGATATTCAGTATGTATACATGTACTATATAGTAGGTTCTCAGCCACGAGCCCAATGTTTGGGAGGAAAGTACAAAGGCATGTGAAGGATGACTTGTTTTCTGTTTGCGTGTACTGTACAGGCCACAGCCGGTATGCTCATATGGCTAGCTGGGGGTTTCAGGTTGTCCGTATGTTGCTATGTGTATGGTAGACTGGTGAGCCAATCCACTATCTGCTCTAATGCAAGCTGATTATCTCTCACTGCCTCTTTATTGAGCCCAAAACACACGCAAACACACACACACACACACACACACTGCACTCAGTTGTGCTCTGGAACCTTGGGGCTAAGCGTGGGTCAGGAGGTCACAGTTCAGTCAGATAACGATGCACGACACAATGAGGTGTGAGAGGCCAGCATGGACTAACAGCAGTGGACTCCCTCTCCTGCTCTTCCGCTCTTCATTCGTTTATTTTTCATTTCCTTCTTCTTTCATTTCTTTTATTCTATCTTTAATGTTGCGTCTCTGATCTGCCATCTCTGCATATATCTCAATGCTCATTTACTTTCAAATATGCAGCATTTCTTTTTATTTTATTTGAATGTATCCATCTTATGATGATTATAAACCAACTTGCTCTTTATACTCTTTTGCTCTTCTCTTTTTTCTCTCTGTCGAGCCCCGATCACTCACACCGGCAATTTGCCATAACTTTGCTGCAAATGTACACCTTCACCCACACAGGTGGTAATGAACAGATTAAAAGAGTGAGGGAGAGAAAAGGAGAAAGATAGCATGCGAGTGGGAGTTAATGAGGATGTTCTGAATGGCTGGCTACACAGCAGGAGTGTGAGTTTGTTATGTGAGATGCCTTTATGATTGACAGCCCCCCCCCGCCCCCTTCCTTTCTGCGAGACTTAATAGAGCTTTTGTTGGGAGATTATGTAATTTACCATAAAAGAACAATAGATTTTTTTTAAATGAGGAACGTTAAGGTTTCTAGCCAGCAGGATACTTTTTTCTGATGCTGTTTTTGGACTTGTACCAGTTCTTTAGAGAGCCTGATAATGACCTACACCCGGACATACAACTACAACAAAACCCCCACACACACAGGTTGTCCTGCTTTCTTCTGATTTAGCTGTTTGATCCTGTGTTTGTCTGACAGGACGAGAGGAGTGGTTGTGGTGTGTGTGTGTGTGTGTGTGTGTGTGTGTGTGTGTGTGTGTGTGTGGGGGGGGGTGGGTGCAAGTGGGTGGTTGCAAGTGTTTTTGTGTGGATGACAGGTTTATGACAGAAGATAGCAAGGGGAGAAGGGTAGTAATGTGCAGAGTGCAATTAAGCCTGATTTTAAAATGCCACCTGCTAGACAAGTTCAAACACAGATGAGCAGGAGATATGTTGATCTGCTGAAGAGAAAGAAAGGTGAAGGGAAGGAGAGAGTGATGAGAGAAATAGACATAGTCACGTCATATTAGAGTTTGCCAGTTTTTGTAAATGCCGTTTACGTCAGCCTCCCAGTCGTTATTTTGACTTTGATATGGCATTCAACTTGATGCCAAAGTTTGTCAGAGGCAAATAGACGAGATTGTCTCACGTTGTCCATCAATCAAAATAATAACACAGAGATAGTAATGCGATGCGAATACTAACTGGTAAATTGACACTATTATTTGCCCTCACATGTGCAAAACTCAACATTACTATTCAACCAGGGTGTGAACTACGCACATTCACAAATAGGAACACTGGCATTGGTCAAAATTTGGAGCAAATGCTAAAATAAAAAATGGAAATAAGGAAATAGAAGTGATAAACACAACATTAGAAGGCAGCGGACAATAAGAGGGTTTTAAGCCAACACATGTTCTAAGGATCTAAGAGCTGTTTCATATTGTACAAGCAGGTCAGTAATATATCATGTGTTTTGCTCGCTTTATCTTTTTAAGCAGCAGCTTCTGAACAATTGCAGGACTTTTTTCTTTGGGGATTAAACCAGGAACTAGATCATAAAAGTAATCTAACTGCCTGGTGATGAAGGCACGTATTAGTTTTTTTTCTAGGTCAGCTGTAGACAAGAGGTCTCTTTAGGTCACAGTCTATGTCGACCTCTCCCAGATTCCTGCGCAAAGCACACCCTGTTTACACAGAACACTTAATTCTGTTGTCCACCACAAATATGCTTTTATTTGAATCAATACAGGACTGACGCTGCTGCAGTTCCACTGGCGATGTGCTGCTCTTGCCACACTATGATACACCTGTTATTTCAAGGTGTCAGACGCATTTGATCAGCATTTCATATCATATGCTGTTCACCTCATTTTCTAGTTGTTGCTACAGGCTGTGAACATTAATTAGGCTGCCACTCAAAACAGTTTTTGCCCTCTCAGCCAATAAAACGTGATTACAAAGTGTAGTTACTCGTAATCGTTAAAAAGCTAAATCTAAATTCGTTTTATTCAGACTTTGATGAGTGGATTCTTTACTGGATTCGGCATACACTTGTCAAGGTTTAATCCCGGCTTGTCATCACAGTTTGAGCCTTCCTAAATACACCCATTTGGTACGCGTTCTCTTTCTGTCTCTCTGTTTAGATTAGTTGTTGGGTAATGTCAGCCACTAGAAGACATTGACAAACAGGACAGAGAGTTCATCTAACTGGAGACAGGTTGAAACATATCATGCAACTTGTGCACATCTTATCGCATTGAGAGACATGTCTGGGAATTTAATACACTCTGTTTGCTCTCCTTGGCAGCTGGTCTCAGTCTGGATCCAAACAGTTACTCTGGGTGTGAGTCTGTTTGCGTCTGTACCCGACTGTGTCTGTGTGTGTAATGCATATTCATTTGTGTGAGTGTGCATGCGCAGTGAAACAAATTATACCTGGCAGTTATGAAGAATAAATCATAGAAATGTGTGAGAGCACACACACACACACACACACACCCACACACACACCTGACCTGGGGCTGGATTGTAACAGTGATAAGAAGACTTGCAGGTGTGAGAGTGGGAGTGAAGTAGACACAAATGCATGACAAATAGAAAGGCATCCATTTGTAACAAGAAAGTGCTTTATGGCAAATTAGTTTTGTACTGATGTGGGTTTATTTTAATGTCTGGTTTCCATGAGCAACCCTGGAAACAATACACAAATCACCATATTCTCTCTCCCTCTCTGTGTGTGTTTGTTATGTAATATGTAAAGTCTAGCAGGGTCAAAC
>NW_022280054.1:7287448-7292958 GCF_004355925.1 Anarrhichthys ocellatus | reverse complement strand
GCAGGATCACTGCATCTCATTCAAATTATACACTTCTTGATTAAACTGTGACGGTCATGATTGTTACCTGTCTGGTTTTAGTCTCCATTTGTCTAGCCTGCTAGCGTGTTTATTCCTCTCTCTCTGTCTGGCTGTCAGTGCTTATTTGTGATGTTTTAGGAAAGAACAGGATGTGTTGTTTCTGTTTATGTCTCTGGTTTGATTGCTGGAATTTGTCTGTCAGATTTGATGGCTCCTGTCTGGAATCAATCAGGCTGAAAGGCAATGCAGAGTACGGGGTGCGTCGCAATACCCCTACTTGCGGTATTTGCGAGTGGTCAGGAGCATCAACTTGAAGTTTTTCATGTCCTTAGATTATTGTTGGCCATATCTCATGGACACGTTGCGGCCAACGACTGGACTGGGGTGGTACAGGAGACCTTATTGAATCAGGGATACTAGCGTGGGTTAAATGTGCTGCGCGTTACTAATTTTCAGGTGTGGGCTAGTTTTGCGACTCATGAATATGCACTTCAGTGCTTAACACTGCGACTGTTAAGCACTGAGTCCCTAACTCTATTCAGATTTTATTTAAGTACCTCCACACTACTCTCTAAATCTGTAGCACTTTGAGAGTAATTCACTTTCCTCTTCTTTATCTAATTTGCATCTCAATTCTATTAATTATTTTGCCTTTATGCATTGCTTACTCTACTCATTCAAATCATAATTTATTATGTATAGAATTATCTGAAACTAGATAACATAAGCGGGGAGGGCCTCTCTCTTTATATCAATTACCTCTGAGGAACATTTCAATTTTTCATCTCATTCCATTTCATCACGATCATCCTCTGCTTTCTATCATTAAAGTTGCATCATCTATAAGCTCATTTAACCCCATGGGAGGGCAGTTCCGTTACATTAGGCTTAGGTTATCCAATGAGTGAATATTGCTCACGGCTCTTGGCTCTTCATCCTCATTCTTCAACTGTCTTCTTCTTCCTCGACAGACTGGCAAAAGAGGCTTGCACGAAGGAGGAGGCAGAGCAGTTACTCGAAGAAGAGAGGAGGCAAGGTGAAATTCTCAGGTAAGGAAACAACCAGAGTGAAAAGAGACAAAGAAAGATGCAGTGACATGAGAAAGTGGGGGAATGGTGACGCGATAATGTTTGGTAAAGCCAAAGTAGGATGGAAATAAATCACAAAAACAAAAGATGAAAAAAAAAAAAAAAAAAAAAAGTATTGGTCTGCATCACCATGATTGGCTGTCAGCTCCATGACCAGATGCATGGCAGGAAGGCCAGGGCAGATGGGAAACAACTGTGTGAGATGATAGAGAGGGAAACAACAAAAGAGGGAATGGAAAAACAGAGGAGAGAAAGTTAATTCAGCTGACCCTCCGGTTATTTCCTGGAAATAAAGAGAGAGATTGAAAAATGACGTGACAGGAGTGGAGGTGAAGAGAGTGGGAGGGAAGGAGAAGATGAGACATCAGGGGAAAAAAAAATGTTTTCAATCAGGCCACTGACATTGAAAGCTGCTAAATGAGTAAACCATCGGGTGAGGAAACGCGTGCAATGCTCTCCTTTTTTTCACTATCTTAGCCTTATCATCGTTGACAGATCTGGCTCATATCTGTTCCTCCATTTGGTGCTGTCAGCCTTATGATTTATGTCATCTGACATTATAAAACGGGCTCTCTTGACAAGCAGTGCCTGTGCTCTCTTCCACTCTGCACGCACACACACACACTCAGGCACCAGGAAGGAGCTCGAAGTCTTCCCTCTCATCCCGTCTCGTGTTGGACTCCGTTCATTTTTGATCACCTTAAGCCACAAACTCTGAATGAGAAAAACAACAACCACTCAACCCCGCTGAGCTCTCAAAAGCCATCACGTCACTTTGCCCACAAGACCCAGCCATGTTCATAGCGTTTGTCTATGACTGTGTCTACAGGCTTGTGTGTGTTTCTGCAGGTGTGTGTGTGTAACTGTGCCCCCTGTGCCTGCAAGGTATCCATGGGCCTCACGTGTGTACGTATGTGTGCACCCACCTGTGTGTGTGTGTGTGTGTGTGTGTGTGTGTGTGTAAGTAAGAAAATAGGAAACTGTTCAGTGTGCTCTCGTCCACATGTTCCTTTAAAAGTGTTCTTGGAATAACAGAATGTTCTATTCCAGCACTCTAGTTTCCCACATCCACGCTTTGCATGGGTTTGTGACTTGATTGAACATGCGTGTGTGTATATGCATGTGTGTGTGTATATGTATGTGTGTGTGTGTGTGTGTGAGCTGAGCTAGTGATCTTTCTTGTTGCTCAAAGTGCTTTTCGTCTGAGCATATATCCTTGAGAGTCAGAGAGAGGGAGGAGAGAGAGAGTGCTGTAAAACATGGCTGTGCCCTTTTTTAAGGACATGGTGTTTACATCAGTCCTCCGTTTCCCTCTCTTCGTCTCTTTAAGTCACCTATTTCATTTATTTTACTGTATGTCCTGCATTCCTTTTCTGTATATTAATTTTTTTTTTTCTTTCTTCTCGTCATTCATTCCACGCATCTGTGGAAGTCTATAAATTACAAAATAACTCAAAACAATTCAAGCGCTGTTTAGTCTGAGAGTCATTTGAAAGTGTTCAGCCGCACATTTGTAATAGCAGAACTACATTTTCAAAATCATTTAAAAATAATAATTTAGCTGCTTAATCTTTACTTTAAAATGCAAGCTTTTTTTCCGTACAGTACATGACTGAGAGGCAAACGTCATGATATATCTCGGGAGTGTTGCCACCGAACGCTCAGCGTGCTCTTTTTCAGAAATGCTCTGCTTCAAAAGCCCACAGTTACACATATTCGCACCAGGGAGCAGTAACCACAGTCTCCTGCTCTTACGCGCTACTAAACTCGACTGGAGCATGTGGGGATTTAAGTGTCAAAGTATTTTGTTCAGGACGGAGAGAGATTGGCTCGAAGAATTTCAGTCTTTTCTACAGTCTTTCTGAACCACACCTTTAATGGCTAATTTTGTCTTATTCACACACTTGTCATTTTAACAGCACTTGTAAACAGATCCCTAGGTAGCTATTAGTTGTACTGTCTAAATATTTATGTGACAACTCCCACAAAATGTCCAGACATTTTTTGGCATCTGTGACATAGCAATGAATTACTGTCAATTTATGGAGCCAGAATGGTTAAATGCCCTGTGTTTGTGTGTGTCAGAGGAGCATTGGTGCGGCAGCAGCAGGCCCTGCGAGCGACTCTCTCCGTGCTCCGATCCTCTGGCAGTGATCTTACAGATGTACGGGGTTTCCTCAGCCAGCTGACAGGGGTCTGGCAGGCCTTCAGATCTCAGATACTGCAGCACAGCACACAGGTGTTCTCAGGTAAACACATATACACATTGACGCACTTAGACACACCAACTAAAGCTTCTCATTTGAAGAGAGTATGAACAGATAGAGTGAGAAACAGCGATTTAGATGATGTATGAGGGTAGGACAGCAAAACAGAGAGTGTATATTAATACAGAGCTGGAGCGGACATAAAAGAGAAATATTGGAAAAAAGGGTTGAGCAAATAATCTCTCAGGGGGAGTTAATATTAGTTTAACTGTGGTATGGACTCTTTTAGTTCTGAGGGCAGCACCCACAGTTGATGACTAATGTGTTTATGTGTGTTTACAGTCACTACTCAAACTTAAAGATAATTTAGGAGGGAAGGAATGTGTGCGTGTTTATGGGTATATGTGTGCAAATGCTGTAAACTGCTGAAACTCTTACCATACATTTTAAAGAGAAAAGCAGAACTGCAGAGTGCATTTGTGTGTTTGTGTTTATCGTTGACAGTAAATACCCGAAGGAGAGCTAACCTCCGGCTCACCTCATGGGTGGGTCTTTTTCTCTTTTCTGCATGTTCCCAACAGCTGCCAAGGATGTGTGTGTGTGTTTCAGAGGGACAGAGGGAGGGAACAAGGGAGAATTTGATAGAGGAAGAGGAAGATAAAGAAAACAGTCTGCTGTCGGTATTGATGCCGTGTGAGTATGTGTTTGTTCAGTGACGTGAGCATGAAAGGCAGCTGCTGCACGAACCAACAAATGCAATAAAATACACACCCAGGAATGCGCACACAAACACACACATACGCATGCATGTAAGCAACCATGCACACAATACAAATTATCACAGAAACCTACATTTTCTCCAAAACTAATCATCACATTCAGACACGCACAATCAGAAACTTACAGTAAATTAGGGGTCATATCAAACTTTATCTTGTTGTATGCTGTGCAGTGTTCTACATTTAGTTGTCTTGTATAGTGTGTCTTGTCTCCCAAAATAACTATTTGTTGCACAGGCAAACAAAATGCAGATGATGATGTGAATGGTATAAAGATCTACCCTTTTATTACCTAGGTAAAAGAAAAGGGTGTTTTTGTAGAAACTTGTCTGGATGCGCGCAAGTTTGTGGCGCTTCTCAACTCCAAAAAGAGCAAATCTTTAATTTACCATAAATATAAAAAATTACAAAGTTGATTTAAATACAATTATCAATATATGAATTGATGTCTGAATAAATTAATTAAGCAATCAATAAATCAAAAGCTCTGACAAAACAAATGTAAAAAATTTGGTATTTGTCGCTGTCCCAGGACTGTAATAATTGTTATGATCATTTTGGGGGAGTGTCTCTGGAGGGAGGCCTGAAGGGACTTTTGGAGATAGTACTGTTAGCTACTTTCATTGGAAAAGAGTTGACACTGGGCTGGATTTGTCAGTTGGTTCATTTTCAAAATCTAGCGTACTCTTGCTAGATACTCAAGATGAACAAAGTTGCCTTTAATAGTTTTATGAATGAGCCATATGTCCGTGGAAATGAGCCTGAACTTTGCCAGAATTTGTAAGAAGACCTCTACAAAGCACACATAAGACTCCAGACTGATATGGGCGTTAGCTCACAGTTAAACTGTGCTACCTGTCTGTCAGCGTTCTGTGGTTAGCCTCAAACAGCAGAAGAAAAAACAAGGAAAGTCTGAAAGATGGTGAAAAACATAAGGAGGTTGCCTAATGTGAACAGACGAATGTGGTTTATGGTTTGGTGGAGAAGAAGAGGGTGGAAATGAGAGAACAACCTCAAGCGATGTGGAATTTTACAGAGAGCAAGACAAAGACGAGGGCAGAGGGAGATGAAAACATAATTCATCCGTGATCATTTTGTGCAGATGTCAGCAGCTGACTTTACTGACAACTTGATTTGAAGCTGAAAGTGTGGGAGTTTTTATTCAACACACTGGAAAAGAGGATAGAGGGTTGATAGGGAAATCAAGGTTAAAAAGCAATGACTAAGTGTGACTAAGGGTGTATGAATCTGTCTGTGTGTGTGTGTGTGTGTGTGTGTGTGTATGTATGACCGATCCCTGAACCGCAGCCATCTGCCAACACCCTGGGCTATCCTTAGACTATATGGTGTCTATTTCCTAGGAAACTTTGTGTGTGTGTGTGTGTGTGTGTGTGTGTGTGTGTGTGTGTGTGTGT
>NW_022280054.1:7279681-7287438 GCF_004355925.1 Anarrhichthys ocellatus | reverse complement strand
TGTGTGTGTGTGTGTGTGTGTGTGTGTGTGTGTGTGTGTGTGTGTGTTGATAGTGACAGCAGCAATATAAAAACATCAAATATGTTCTCAGCAATGTTTCCATCTCCTCCCCGTCCAGCACTGTCTCCACATCTATCTGTTACCGTCTGTGTTTTACTGTCTGTTAGCCATGTAGTATGACTGTACTATGTCATACCATATATACTGTTGTCATGAGAGCTATTACGTGAATGTTCGATTAAGAAATCTATCTCTGGCAACATGCATAAATCATTAAAAGATGTATGCACTGCATTAGAAATAAACTCATTCCCTAAAATACAAGCATCAGCTGGAATACAGTTTGTGGTTTAGAAGCCGGTATTGCTTTTATTTAAATAAACTATGCAGACTCCCAACAATGTTAGCGGTACCCAACCACTTAAGCATGTGATATTATAGTTATGTAGACCTCCAATGTCTAGCTGCTTGTGTGTTAATAGGTAACTGTAAAGGTGTGATTAACAGGACCCTGTAGTATCACATGGTCCTTATCTATACTTCACACCTTATAAATGGCCTCATACACTGTAAATACCAGCATATCTGGAGGTGCTGGGTGTGTCTGTGTGCTTTTGTTGGTTGGAGAGAGAATATGGGACCAATTATTGTGAATTGCAATTATTTCATGTTGACATTTGTAAATTTATAGTCTATGTTATTGCAGAACACAGTATTTGTGAGTGAATATATGTATGAGTTGTGTGGTACTGTGTTTCTCCCTTACTTTAAATCTATTTACAGTAATATCGTTATCCATGAAAAACTGGCCAATGATATCAGAGAATCTTTTTTTCTAATTTTACGAAGTTGTGCAGATAAAAAAAAACTGATAAGTCTTGACACTGCCTGTTCTTTTCACATTTTATGTAATTCTGAGATAATTTCACTTTCAGTATCACCTACATCAAGTTTTCTTGTAGATTGCTCATGCAGTGACCTTTTCTTCTTACAGTTGTGTTCCGGCCCAAACGCACTGAAAGCAATAAATGACACATCAATTGAGGCAGATTGATGCTGCTATGGCGCACTGCAGGCATCCGGTTTGAAATGCCAACACCACAGAGCCAGCAGTATTTATATTACAGAAACCCATGAACACCATATCTATAGCCCATAGTCACTAAAGTAAATATTGGAGCCATTTTCACAAGACACATATCTTACAAACATTCTGACTTTAAAATTGGAAGAATCGGGGGAGCATTTACGTTTTTGGAAACCTAGCTGTGTAAATGTCTAATCGAAAAATTCAGTTGTTTGTGTGGATGATTTGCCATAAATATCTGAAGCTTCTCTTAACTCCAAACCTTCCCTGGCCTTAATGGTATTGAAGTTACTCAGAAAGGATTTCTATGAGGACTGGTGTATATGTCAAAGAGGAGGAAAGTACTAGTGTTTGTACAACTAGTTTTTTATCTAGTTTGTCATTTCTGCCGTCTACTGCAGCACTGCAACAACCTGCCCGCTAACAATACTGTAAAACGGTTACCACATCTAGTTACACTGTGTGTGTCTGTGTATGAGCACTGTGACACACAATAGAAGCACTGCAGACAAAGTCAGTCAGGCCTGTTTGCTTTCATCGCAAAGTCTTTCTGCTCCATCATGTATACAACCATTTCTGTTTGGATGTGTCCATTACTGTTTGTGTTTTTGTGCTGCTTGTGTGTCTTTCTGCAAGTGGCTCTTTTCCCGTCAATTATTGTGTGTTCAGTATTATTATTGTGAGTCTGTGTAAGTTTCTGAGTGTATCTGTGTTTGTGTGTGTGTGTGTGTGTGTTGCTTTAGCCTGGCGAACCTTGTCATGTCACAGTGACCAGAAAGCAATTATCGGTGTATTGCCGCTTTGAGGAGGACCTCCTACACTTCCCTCTTCCTGCAGAGAGGGAGCGAGGCCAAGAGAGAAGGAATAAAAACAAAGCCACAGAAAGAGAGGAGAGAGACCGTGAAGAGATGGATGAAGGAGAGAAAAACAGTGAGAGAGAGAGAGAGAGAGAGAGATTGTTAGGAAAACAAAGACTTGGAGGAGGAAAATGTCAGGCTGACATTGCTGGATCAGTTTGAGGGCTGTCCAGAGTCACAGCCACTTTTCCCTGCGTTACGCTCAAATGGACCCTCACAGGCAACTCTCTCAATATAGATTGGACACACACACTCACAAATACAAACACATAACGCTTCTTTGACACACTCCACTACCCACACTACTAGCCTATCGGCCATACAAACAGCTAGTCAGACACCCACACAGAGCTTTTGTCTGTTGAGGCTGCTTTTTTTGCTTTATAAAACAGCAAGGACTCAACCTGCAGCTCGTGCAGGACCACCATGACCTGAGGAGTGCTTGAACCTCTTGGTTACAAGGCAGCATGGACGTGTGTCTATAAAGCAGCACAGTTCCATTGTCACACCTTTAGGGGCTCCCCCCCCCCCCACACACACACAGAATTGTGTCATGACGTTCAGACGTTCCTCAAAGTCACGTTTGCCGGAATAAAAAGCATTTCTCAAAAGGTTTGTTTTGTTTTATGCATGTTTGTAGTCAAATATGTCTGTACGCGGAGTGATCCATTAAAACTACAGAAGAAGAAGCACCTTTCTCTCCACAGAACTATAGTGCAGCCGTGCATCATTGATTATCAGACACTGAATATGCCGATCGTGATTGTTCTCATTTTATGTTTCTCACTTCTACTTGAAGAGAGAAGCCAGTATGCAAATATTTCTACTGAAGACAGTTGTGTGCACAGCAAAAGTGGTGTTTTTTTCAGAAAACAGTGACGTGCCTCAAGTTATTCGCCACTCAGACTTGGAGCTTAAGTGCTTTTCTCTTGCGTGATATCCACTGCTGCCTTGAGCTGCTGGCCGGACATCAGGCCTAAATATTGCAGTTAAGCATTTCTTCCAGGTCTATTCTTTTTTTTTTTTTTTAATAAATGCATCCACTGGCCTGGAAGTTGTTATGTAAATTTGAATTTGCCGAGCAAAATGACACTCCCTACCTTTGCAGGATCACAGCAGGTTCAGATTCAAGCACATAGAAATTAGCCATATACAGCCTACAACATGCTCACTCAGATCAGGTGTCTCCTTATTCAAAATGTTTCCAACTATATTTATTAATTATTTATTTGCAACTAGCTTTCTAATTCTTTTATTTTGTATTTATTTTGTTTTGTATGTCATTGATGTATACGCATTGTATCATAACTGACAAGGTGAATATGAACAGACAGTGAAGGGAGGAAACAGTAGCAATACAGCAGCTACTTTGTGTCAGACACACAACAACAAAGACTGCCAGACTTTGGTGTACAGTTTCATGGTTTCCCTTGAACACAAACTCCCTCGTACTCCCTTCTTCTCAACACTGTCCCCTCCTTCTACTCCCCCCATCTTTCTCATTTTCAACTGCTTCTTTGTGTCTCAATTTACCACCTTGGTTTTCTTTTCAATACTGCATTTCTCACCCTTCCTCCTCACCTCTTGTTTGAGGTACTCTCATGTTTCTGTCTGGAACGTCTTTCTTTTGTTCCCCCTCCTCCAGCTCTTGTTTTGTTTCTCCTTCCAATCTTGTCACTCTCGTAGATAGATTAATTTGGTGTAGTAACAGTGTGATAGAAAACTCTACTGTACCTGTCTTTCTCTTTCTGTAAATCATACAGTGTAACAGCCTCTGGTGACAAGCTCTGAGACGGCGTTCTATGCAGACAAGCTTTTTAATCCCTGTGTGTGTGTGTGTGTGTGTGTGTGTGTGTGTGTTTGTGTGTGCGTGTGTGTGTGTGTGTTTGTTTGTTTGTTTGTACAGTGCTCAGAGAGGAGCTAAAGCATTCCAGTGTGGAGTTACAGAAAATGAGAGAAGAGAAAGAGCTCCTAACTCAGCAGCTGATGTAAGTGTCTACATGTATGTGATAAAAGCATGCACATGCACAGATGGGGACGCAGGTGGATTTTGGTATGTGGAATGTGCCGGGTGAAGAGAAGGTCATCGCGGGGCTTGGCGCTGTATAACTTTCTTCTACCAATCAAAACCTTCTAAACTACCTGCACCGCCCAAACCAGGAAATGCTCACGTTCCACATACCGGGCCTGCTAAGCTGCAACAACAGAGGATTTTACTTGTATACACTCACACAAAGGTCTAGTCAGGGGTTTAGGACTTCAGAAAAAAATATGCCCCTGTGGCTTTTGAAAATATGCTGATGACGAAGCTCTATCAGTTCAAACATTTGTTGTTTTCCCTTTTTACCTGGACCTGCAGAGAGAGACACACACACACACACACACACACACACACACACACACACACACACACACACACACAATGTGTAATTTGTCCAATGGTTTGGTTTATGACTAAATACCATCAAAACGAATGACATTCCCATTGTCTCAGCTGTACTTTGTTTGGTCCTACCAGATTAGCAAACATTAGAAATGCTAAAGAGCAAAACTAAGAACATGGTAAACATTATACCTGCTAAACATCAGCCTGTTTGCATTTTCATTGTGGTCAATGTACCTCTTAACCACAGAAGTACTTACTCCATGGACACTGTATGCAGTGTTTTCCTTGTAGCATCTACTGTTATCACAAGCACCATAAAACGGTCACTGTTTAGGTGAAGTTTTGCCGTCCATCAAAAAACTTCGTTTTTTTCACTCTACAAGAATTCCAAATATATAAATTATTCCATATTTGGTCATCTCCTGACTCTAGGTTGCACAGAACTGTGGCGACTTTTACAAGTGTTTGTGCACGTCCCACATTCTGAGTTCTAGTGTTATTTTTAAGCAGCAGTGGATGCATTTTGATCTTGTGTTGTTGACTTTCATAATATTTGACAAATGATTCACTTTGAAAGTGCACACACAGGCACACACACAGGCACACACACATGGGCAAAAGTAGACAAAAACACAAACATCCCCCTTTACACACAGGGAGTAAATGTTAAATGTTGCTGCTATCTGAATATCAGCACATTAAAGGACTACTTGACCTGACAGACTGCAGATGAAGCACTCATTTGCTCTCTAATGTTTCCTCCTCCTTCTATAACCTCATCGGTCTTTGTCTCGCTCTCTCCCAAATGTTTTTTGTCAAGAATCTATGTTTTTGACCTTTAGAAATGTCAATTTAAAGTGCTCAGTTATGGGAAAAACTATCTCATGCCACACAAATTGTCCATGCCACTTCGTGCATGTATCCAACACAAATATGACTTTGTGTGCGCGTGTGTATGGTTATGTGTGTATGGTTATGTGTTTATGGAATGTGCATGTCAGGGATGCAATACAGGGATCAGGGCTGAGACAGACAGGATGGAGGGGATGTTTGCAGCCGCACGCGACCCACCCAGATATATGGACATATGCTATAGGGACAATCAGCCTGAAGGCCATGCATGACGTGTGTATGGAGGAGAAGAAGGCGAGTGTACTCAAGGCTCTGTGTGTGTGTGTGTGTGTGTGTGTGTGTGTGTGTGTGTGTAAAGGTTTGTGGAGAGGGAAAATGGGGGCTCACCTCTATCTGAGCAACTCAACTCTGCTGCTTAATGTGTACACTTCAGTACTGCGTACATTATTTAACTTAAACTGTAGGCCAATGTTTTTGCCAAATGTAGAGCAATAGTTAGGCCTATCATGTACCTTATCGTTCATATTTTTAACAATTTCTAAATTCATATTTTTACAAACCTTATTGTAAGGGTAATCAGTCAAAAAGCGGTTTAATTTGAGTCATGTATATAGCATAAAGTCACAACATGTTTGTGTCTTAAACAACATGACAACCTCAATTTCTTCTGATATGAATTTTAAAAAGTAGACACAAGTAGCAATGGTATGAGGAACATAATTACAATTTAAGGTACATAAAAGGTGTAATGAGTATAATGAGTAAATATTTGGTCTAGTAAATTAAGGATTTTCCAGCAAATAGTAGTTATGAATTATGCCAATCACAAATTGCAGTGGTGGGGAAAGTTTTCAGATCAGAGATAAAACATTGAATTGTTATTTAAATATTATTAGCAAAAAGTACTGAATTTAGAATACTGGCCCCGGCAAGTGTGAAGCTAATCTGTATATATATTGTTGGGCAGTTTAAACAATATATCATATTTTACAAGGTCATCATATGTTTTGTAAGTAAAATATTTATTTGTAACGTAATGTAGTGGATTAGAAGTAAGAAGTCCATCACTAACACAATATAAACACAACCCAATGATTTGTCTTTTTGTTCTATGTGTTGACAGTCATGCGAGGTCTGGACTTAGGTCCACATGGGACGTCTGAGTTGATTGGCTAAAGCCTCCTTTCACTCTCCTGTTGATGCCGATTGGTTTCCTGTTCAAACACCCTCTTCCATGTTCGCTGTGTGTGTGTGTGTGTGTGTGTGTGTGCGTGTGTGTGTGTGTGTGTATCCTTTATGTCTCACCATGCATCATATCAGCTCCAGAGCTTCACAAACCCATGATGCTCACTTGAGATCCAAGAACAAAAAGTACCAGCTTGTTTATGTGCTAGAGGTGTTGCCATGACAACTGCCCAACCCTTGACCCCTCCTCCATCAAACATCAGTGTTAGGTTTCTCTGGCGCCAGCTGCATTGCCTTGGAAACTCACATACACATATATTTCAGGGGCGGTATGAGGACAGTGAGAGGCTGTGGAATCCTTGTGATCCTAGCATGCAATCTGATCAGCACGCCAGAGAGACTCTCGAGGGCAGAGTTTTTGACTATTTACACGCTTCAGGATCTTCTAGCTTCTTCTCAATCTTCTGAATGTTCCTGCACTCACACTATCTGTGCATGGACTTCCTTGGCATGTGAATAGTGCTGGTTGTCATGCTTGTAATGATGTGATGATCAGCTTACCTGACTTCCAAATCATACCATTGGCCACTGAACAAGTCCATAGAAATGATGTGCAGTTACAGTGTGCAGTTTCCCCCTCGGGCACTTTGACAGCGTTTGTCAAATAGGATCACAGAGAGCGCCGCAAACCCCCTCCTGTAACGTCTGGGTGACACGTACTGTATGTCAAAGGTGTTTGGGAAGCTTCCTGCTGCATCCAGATTGGCAAGAGACATTGAGCTCATCCTTTCATCAGAGGATGAACACATGGATCATCCAACACAGAAAGCAGGCCAGGTTGAAAGGATGGATTAGAGGGAAGAGAGGAATAGATGAAAGACGGGATGGATGCGCTGAGCAAGGGAGGAGAGATGAAAGAGTGGATGATGGAATGAGTGAAGGTCAAGAGAGAAAGAGCAAAGGATTCATGTGATTGATGTGATACAGCTTGTTTTCATGAGGCGGATGCACGCGCAGGGCGAACGAGTATGTTAAAGTGCGTGTGCGTGTGTGTGTGTGTGTGTGTGCACCGTGTGGTTCTGTGCACCGTGTGGTTCTGTGCCTGTCTGACTGTTGGCAGTAAAATAACTATTGATCCCAGGTTGTATCCAAGGACCTCATTTCCTACAAGATCTTGCTCTGCCATTTGCCTGACCCACACACACTGACACTTTTCTCTCACTCCGTCGCCTCGGTCTACTGTTCATCACATATTAGATAAAATCAATCACAGCCTTTCAGGAAGGGGGACGCCTTTTCCCTCTTTTTTTTTCTCAGAGGAAAAAAACCCAACTCATCCCTCTTTTCTCTCTCTCTCTCTCTCTCTCTCTCTCTCTCTCTCTCTCTCTCT
>NW_022280054.1:7275871-7279281 GCF_004355925.1 Anarrhichthys ocellatus | reverse complement strand
AGCTGCACATGGAGGACGTGGTGATTTCAAAAACACAGCCGCACACAGGCTCACAGCTTATTTGAATTTAACAACAATAAAATCTAAATGACTTGTGGAAAGCTGCTCAGTTGTAAAATAGCAACCATTTTGTAGGCCAAAAAGAGTGGTGATGTACTTTCTTGAACTTTTGATGATCCCAGAGGGAGAATTCAAAGTCAAGCTTCTTCCGCACAGAGATTCAAGCGTAGGAGTGGAAAGAATAGGAGTTGTATGGATTCGTTATCTTGCTCAAGTACTTTTCAATGGCACTTGAAAATGTAAAATATTACCCTGGGAGTACATATTATATTTCCACCTACCTGATTGTAAAATGTGGGTACAATTAACATGAATTACATTAAAAGAGGAGAGGATTATTGTATTTCCAGCTATGTCGGTCTACCTTGGTCTTAAACGTTCTGATTCAACAAATGGGAAAGATTGAGTGACCATGCTTTCCACTTTGTGTCAAAAGGGAGCAGAGGAGACAGAGTGAGGAGAAGCTGTCCCAACAGAAAGACTCTGAGAACCAGCACAAGGAAAAACTACTCCGGTATGCTGAGCTCTCTTCTTTCTTTTTCTCTGTACTTTTGCTTTACCACGTGATAAATGCCCATCTTTTCCCTTCTCCAACTTTCCCACAATCCCTGTTCTTATCCCACTCATTGTCCTCCAAATCATCCTCTTCCTCTGCTTCATTTCTCTTCTTCCATCTCCTTCCTCCCAGAGAGAGGTGGGGATATTAGTGTCAGCTGCGATCTGCTCTTGGGTCAGTTGAGGAGATCTTAGGCTCCATAAAGTGCCAGTGACACTGCAGAGAGCCTCGTGTGAGGATGGTGAAACAGATGGAAGCACTCCTGAGTTGGCGTGGAGTCATGTTTCTTACACACACACACACACACACACACACACACACTAACTATCATCTGTGCACAGAGGCATGCACATATTATAGATATGCAGAGACACTTCTATCGGACTGCATCACACTAATACGCAGGCAGACACATGTGTGCACACACCCAACCCACATGCGTCCACCCACAGACAGACATATACACATGGAGCCTCTCATCTTTCCGTGCAGGCGTTAGATGTATGTGGGGTGTGTATTTTTTCACATGGTATCTGCTGGTATTCTTTTTCTAAGCCATCGGCAGCCTGGTGTGTTCAATTACACTGTCAATTTATTTCCCTTCCCACACAGCAGTCTGTGATCTCACCCTCTGGGCTCCTATACAGCTCAACCCATAATAGCACTCCGCTATTTCAGTAGGGATGGGAGGTTGGGGGTAGGGAGGTCGCCCCCCTGAATTTAGGGTTTGACCGCGCTTTGGTGTGTTTGTGTGTCAAGGCTAAAAGTATCCTGATAAGGTTAGAGAATAAACGGCTTCCCTCTTATGTAACAGACTTGCTCTGACGCTTACACTCACCTGTTGACCTGTCAGTGTAGAGTTACTGTTGGCCTGCTGGTGTGTGTGTGTATGTGTGTGTGTGTGTGTGTGTGTGTGTGTGTGTGTTTGTATTGTTATTCAAAACATGCACAGACACACTGTATAAACATGCAGATGAAAATGTGTCCTCCTAGAAAATACATAACAGCAGCTATGTGTGTTTGTGCTCATCTTCTGTATCCCTTCAACAGGTTAAAAGAGGAGTTGGAGGAGAAACACGAGAGGTGGTTGTCATGCCAAAGCAGGTGTGACATCATGCAGGAGCAGCTGTCGTCATACTGCGCAGCTGAAGAGGAAGTGACACGACGGAGGGAAGCTCTGGAGAAGGTCCAGCAGGAAACGAGAGAGCTGAGGAGAGAAAGGTCACGGTTGTGTTATCTGTCCTGTCCTGCTCTGTTTCCTCTCGCATCAGAGACTCTCACTACTGTTAACTATTGCAGTCTGTTCCATTCACAAATATCTTATACATCCAATTCTGAATCTTCAAGTATGACCTAAAAAATTCAGAAACACATTTTGAACCTTGAAATGTGTATGATGAGTTGACTTGTACTGGTCCCTCTCAAAGCTAGTCAGAACCCCGTCTCCTATAAGGTCGGTACCGTCTGACAACACAGTTGTCAGAAATAAAATGTTGACATTGTAAGTTTCTGCAAACCACTGATACGTTGAATCTCGTCTTTTCTAAACCAAAAAATATGTTTCATATCAACATTTCTACGTTTTTTAACTGCTCATCGCGCTTTTGATGTTTGTAAACTGACCTGACCTCTTCCCTATGTGGACTTTGATTAAACGCATTTGGGATTTGTGTCACCGCAGTGTAAAAAATTGGCTGCTAGTGCTGGCCAATTGCAGCTCGCTGAGAGCCAGCTTCAGTGCGTGGCTGCGCTTTGCTTTTTTTAACAGTGACATTACAACACAGACTGGTGGCTGTGCTATATCCCTTTTTGGGCAATGAATTGTTTTGTTCTAATGTTAAATATTTACAACCTGTTTGTGTCTGAGAGCACATGGGGTGAGTACAGGAATCCTGTGTATGTGCTGTTGTCATTGCAAAACCAAAGGCCCACATCTTTCTCTAAGTGCAGAATGGGTTGATCTAATAGAGTGGTGGGAGCTGTGCCCACTCTCTTATGTAAGGTGTTACCTCTCCCTGTGTGGTCAGCTCACTCTGCCCAGCATACTGCTCAATAACCTGGCATTTACAGCTGTTTATCCATGTCAATACCTTTTATTTTTTTGGACTCCATGTCCCTTGCGGCACTATTTGGAGATAAAGTTGGACAGTTGACAAAATTCAGGGGTGTTATATCGTGCCTCATTTCCTCTTGTCAAAAACTTTAAGTCGAACTATTGAAAATTAACATTTTTCTAGATAAGATGGGATAAAAACAACATTATCTCCATTATCTTATACTCGTTTAAGAGCTGAGGAAAACTGTTCTCAGCTTGGTGCAACTAAAGTTTTCCGATTATCAAATGAAGTTCCTGCATCCTTTATTATATTCCCCCCCAAAAGATACACCTAACATATCTTCTGATTTGTCTAGATAATGCATAAAGATAAATATAAATAAAGGGAATATCAAGACCCGCGTGTGTCTTTCCATGCAAGACCTGAGAGGTCATCTCCATGCTGGGGCTCATAAGTTACAGTGAAGTAACATCAATATATGATGCATATAATTAAACTATATCCTTCATCTGTTCCTCTAGTTCGATATGAATATTTGAAAAACATCAATGGCTTGGTTGGACACAAAGAGACACCCAAGCCTGTTTGTCTGCGGCATTATCATTGTTTGAGATCTAATGGGCAGTGTGTGTGTGTGTGTGTGTGTGTGTGTGTGTGTGTGTGTGTGTGTGAGTGGGTGTCTAAATGTTCCTTCTTCAGATGTTCAGAGAGGCTCAGAGGAAAAGGCTGAATCACTG
>NW_022280054.1:7260871-7270871 GCF_004355925.1 Anarrhichthys ocellatus | reverse complement strand
TTTGCCCCAAGCCAGTTTGTGGGTTTGGTATCTGTGCTGATCCAGGCGTTTTATTTTATGGACAGTATCTGCTCTATAAAAAACATTTGGCTCCTTTAAAAAAAAAGGGGAAACACAACTGTTTCTGAATATTGATTACACGGTCTATAGATGTAACATTGTAATTATGTTTGATGAACTTAAATAGATCCAAACATTACTCATACGCTCAGTGACTTTGGGTGTATCAGTTCATGACTGGCAGACATTTAGTTCCAGTCTGTTGAAGTAAAATAGACTCTAGGACGGCATCCAAGCCATTGTCACAGTTCAGAGGAGTTTAACAGGGAGGATCCTGACACACGCAATCTGGATAAGATTATGAGTCTCCAAGACCACCAGTCTGTTTGACACCAGATAAATTGAAAACATGCACACACATACACAAACACACAAAATCAATCTGTCTTTTATTAGTAAAACAGTGAGTGTAGTGTCTCCTGCACTGTCTGCCTCTCTGGCTGCAACAGTGACTGAGGTTTAGTTGAATGTCTAAACAAAAAGGACATTTCGCCCCAAAAAAAGAGAAAAGATTTAAAAGATTAAATCACTGCTGTCTCATGTCGGTATTTTGTTTTTGTCTTGTTAACTCAATTTTTTCTTTACAAATTCTTCTTAGTAGAACAACATTGTTGTTTTACATCGAACAGCGCTCTGCGTTTTCTTAGGATCAGGATCAGATTACTGGTTTTACAATTGAAGACCATGATATTGGAGGATGGGGACAATTGCTCCAGTTGTCAGATTATACGTAAAACAATCAAACAGAATCAGTTGAATGCAATTTTTGTGAATAGAACAGGAGAGTAGAATGTTTTACCTTTTGAAATCATAATAAAATTCAACCAATTTTCTTGTTAAAATGACTCATTTTAATTCTGTCCAGTCATGACAGTCATGAAATGGTAACATTTGTGAACACATGTTTGTTTTTTCCTGAAATACTTGCAGAACAGTGTTGTGGAAACTGCAGTGACTTTCGCAGCTTAATAAATGAATAACGTACTGGCTTTAAATTGTGGATTAGCTCACTCTACGCACTGAGCTATTGCTCATATAACTGAGTCAACATCCTACAAATATAGAATTGTTCGGCAACATCAACCATGCATGTATTGAGGAAGTGGATCACATGATTGATCGCAGAGGCAAAGTCGTTTCCAGCGGCAATACTGTCGCACCATTTTCACTTTGAAAGAGCAGCGACCAGTGAGGAAACACCAACACTCTACCAGCCAATGATGTAACTTCATCAGTCAGCAGCTTCAGTGACAGACTCGAGCAGGCCTCGGTTTGCAGCGGCCCATCCAGAAATGCCACATGCAGTACCATCTGACAGATATACACACAGGCCTACATTAAAGCACATACTGCACATCTAAACACGGATATTAATATGTAACTAACCACTTACTTATATTTGTTATTATCATCTCAGGAGAATCATGCGATTGCTTGTATGCGATTGCTTGCATGTGTTTGCGTGCGTCTGTGAGTGAGTATGCACCTCTGTGTCTGTATATTGTGATTTTGATATTATATTTTATGATTTTATATGTAAACTGTATATTGTATTTCAGCTAACTCACTGATCAGTTTCCATTTAGAATTTTGAATAAATCACTTCTCAAATACGTCACCCCTTGAGTCTTGCACTCTATGGGTGTAATATTTGCACCAGGACGGTTTCCACACACATGTTCATACAAGTTATTGTTCATTATGGGCTTCCTGGCTAATTCCTGGCATGGAAAGGAAGTGACCACTTTTTGAATACAAATGCCAGCTGTGTACATGCACACATACATACACACACACACACACACACACACACACGCACACAAAGGATACACACCCACAAACCATTCCCACACGCACGCTCACCAAGCAAAGAGGAAGTGGTGTTTTCTCATTTGATCTTGCACACGCAATCTTCGTCTCTCATACAGTCTCTCAAACCACAAGCATAATACACACGCACACCGGCTTTCACACACCAATCTGTCTTTTTTTTCTCTGACACCCTCGTGCATTATTTTTCTTTTTGCACACTTGCAAGCATAAATGCACACAGCCATGACCTAAGCCCATGGCACTGACGCTCAGTTTGTTTGATCTTCTAGAAAAGAAGGTAGCTCTGGCAAAGCCTCACTAAAAATATGTCGCATGCAACTTTAGCCCCACTCTGTCAACAGCCATATCGGGTGTTTCATGTCCCTGACAATTACATTTTTCACTGCCAGTGTTTGATGACAAGGCCAGTCACACAGCTGTCATTGTCACACTTTGTGACAAAGCTTTGCATAACCACAGTGCCCCTCATATACTATTAAAAGAGTTCAGACATTGTTTGTATTTAGAACTGTAATACAACCAATGTCTCATATCAGACACATTTTCAGGGTGTATGAGTGTTTCAAGCTTCTTATTAAACCCTGTGTAGAAGCTTGGTGTGACTGTCCTTCCTGTTTAAATCATGAAGAAGTCAGCACTTCACTGCCCCTTTTAGACTTTGAATCAGAGACAGGCCTTAGGATCTACTTGGAGTTTTTTGGAGTATCTTAAATGGCCAAATACCTAATGTTGTCATTACTGTGTGTGAGAAAGAACACGCACACCTAAACTGGTGTGTCAATGTATCCTTTGTCTTCCTCTTTGATTTTGAAGCTGGCTGCCGCCCTGGAAGAGCAGAGAACCCAGAATGCATTGCACCTGTGGGAGCAGATGGAGGAGTCCCGCAGGGAGGTGGAGTTAGAGCGGACAATTCACAGGGAGAAGAACCAACTGCTGCTACTACAATACCAGCGGGACAGCACACAGCTTCAGGAGAAGGTGCATACATGTTAATTGTAAATGAAAATAAAAATGACAGTGAACACTACACAATATTACATTGCAGTAATATATCATTGACATGCACTTGTAACAGGCAGCTTCTATTTTTTATGTTTAGAATATAAAGCTTCTTTAATTAAAAGTCAGTTTTTGTTTTTCTTTCTATGCCCTCATCTCCAGCTTTCCTGTCCTGTCTCCTTTCTTCACTTCTTTCAATCACCATATTTTGAGAAGAAATCAAAAAAGATGACATGAAGATAGATTATCCTGTGGTTGCAGAGCCTATGACAGACTAGTCATAGGCTCTAGTCAGGTTATTGACTTTTTTAACTTTTTATTTTTCTTGCCTTCACCTTCTTTATCCATTTCCTCTCGGTGACTTTCTACCTTATAGGAATTTAAGACCAGGATTTTTCATTTTGTTTTTGCGTGTAATGCTTGTCTGATGAGCCTATGCTATTGTCTGTATTTCTGTTTATGTTTCATATGTGTCATTAATTCCCTTACATGCCTTCTGGATTATTGGAAACAACATTATGAACACACGCTCTACAGACTAGTGACACACACACACACACACACGCATGCATGCAGACAGTGTGAATGACCCTGTGGTTAGTCTTTGTAAGTACTGAGCGGATAAAGACGGAAGAAAGACAGCATCAAATCTAGACAGTGGGGGTGAGACAACAGAAAACAATGACACATTAGGTGAGCTGGCTTCCTATTGTTACCACACACTGAAATAAATACCTGCCCACAGCACAGCTTATAGTATGAGTAACAACCAAAACACGAGGACGTTTCAATATACCTACATTTACTTATATGACATGTAGTGACAGTTGATGAATTTCCGTAGTGTAGTAAAACCGAAAATACCCCCTTAAGCTTCCACTGTGCCTGGCACTGCACATTCCCCATCTACCCACTTCCTGTGCAAAATCTAAACTGGGTAACAGAAAACATGTTGCATCCAGCAAATGGCACAGAACCTATTAACATTCATGTCAGCTTGATTTCCATGTAATCTTTGCTGCAGATTTGGGTGAGTCAGTGTAAGAGCAGAATGCTGAAAAGCATCATTTCTTTTGGTATTTGAGATAATCACATATGCACATACATACGATGCATGAAATTCATGAATTAATGAGCAAAGAGCAAATCCAAAAACGTTGGTTTCTTTGATGTTTATATCCATTTGACAAAACATATTAACAGTTAAATAGTCGTAATTCAATGAAAATGTAAAGATCCACAAATTGGAATCCACTGTTTATTCTTCTCCAGCTGGAGGAGAGAGAGCAGGTGCTACGAGGACTGCAAGACAAGCTGCAGGAAGAGAGGAGAAGCAGGGTGGAGGAGAGGAGGAGGAGGAGTGAGGAGGAGCTGCAGCGCTCCCAACAGCAAGAGGCCCTACAGCTGAGCCAAGCTAAGGCTGGACTACAGCTGGTGACTGAGAGGAATGCTGAACTTCAAGAAGAGGTGTGTGTTATTGTCTGTGCATGTGTGTTACCAATGTTTCTCCATTGTGTGGCGTTCAATTGTCCACAAGAATAAGAAATACAGAAAATAATGTAAAAACAAAATGAGATTTGATTTATAATATTCTATTGGTGTGTTTCTGTGCCAATTCTATTCAAACAGATTTGGATTACATTTAGTCAGTGTGTGTTGTTGTGAGTGTGGTCACAGCAAAAGGAAGTGGGTGAGCATGCATACAGTCACATACACAAACAAACACAATCCCACACAAGCAAACACTTGCCTTCCAGCTCAACTTTAAATCTAATTTCTCTTAGAATGTACCTTGTATGTCTAAAGGCGCAAGTTCCGGGTAACATTTCGATTGCCTCTCAACAGCAAGCTAACCGCGCAAACAGTGTAAACTACGGCAAAAGTGCTGACAGAGCCAACAGTGTTGACTGTCAGCTGTCAGCCCAACACCACATACATTTGCGCGTGGGTAAGAGCAAATGTTATGTAGAAAACTTAAACAATCCCAGTTGAATTATAAACGACGGGGCAAAGATCCCACTGAATAATTTATTTTGCATTTCATCCTTAACAGTTGTTCGTATCATGGTGCACAAAAGTGACTATACTGTCCATTGTACGCAACAACAGAGGATTCATTGAAGGCTGCGAACACTGAGTCTTTCTGTTAATTTATATAGGATAGGATGCTTCGTCGCAGGTGGATGATTCGGTAATATACAAGGCAATCAATATCAGAGAAAACCCATCAATAAAAGCATCCATCCGAAGTCTAGAAAGGTCACTAAGTCAATTCACTGCCTCCTATTCTCTTCTCAGCACTTCTTCATCGCCTCCTTTCCTTCTTCTCCACCTCACTCTCTCATTCAGCTCAGCTTTGTCCTGCTGCAGTCAGACAGCCCTCTAACAGCCAACTAAGCCACTGTCTCTTTAACCGCCTCCCTCTCAGACTGCCTGTCCAGATAGGTTCAGCCGGTTCAAGGTGCCCTGATGCCAATTTCACAGCTGACATGCTCATTTATGTCATTCATGGACCTTCAGCACAGCAGCTCCTTCCCCCAACCACCCTTTTCTTTCTGTTCTTTCTCATCTAATTTAAAGGGGCCATTTTTACTGTGCTGTGTCTGTAGTTTTAGAGCAGATCAATCAGTATAATCCCTTTTAGATGACCTTTGATTTTTATTTCTTTTTTCCTTTCTTTCCAGCCTTTTAACACCGTCCTTCAGTTCTGTCTCTAATGATCCCTCTCAGTTCTTATCTAATTCAAACCCTAGCTTCAATTATCCTGTTCTTTAGAATAGTTGTATTGATCTTTGGATGTTTGTATGTGTGTGTTGGTTAGAGATAATCAGGTTTTGATCATGACCTTGTGATATCGCTCTGTTGCCCAGATACCGTTGCACTGTTGAGCCATTTTCATCATGAAGTGTCAGAGCATGTGTGTGACCTTTTAACCAGTCAATTTAAAAGATGCATCACTGAAAAAGTCATTTCAGGACAGCAATCAGACCTGAGAGTCTATTTAATTTTCACAAAAACTGAACAAAAAAAACAAACAAACAAAAATCAGAACTACTTTTAAGCATTTAAAGACATATTTAACAATTTTTTTTCCACACTTTTCTATAAACTTTGTATCTCATTGGGCGCCTCTACCAACAAATGCTGAACCTGATGACCTTATGTGGCTCCTATTTCTAGTCGTATCCAATAAATCAGCACACCAGTCACCACTAATGCAGAATTTCAACTGCATGGTACGACTCGACGACTCACTTTTGGTACCAGGTACTTTTCTCGTTCGTTTTCCACTGCAGATAGTGAATTACAAAAATAGCTGCCGCAATTGAAGGTAGCTTGGCTATTTAAGAATGGCGGGTTTGTGCAGGGTGTCCAGTGTTGCCCGAGTGATGATTCTATTGATGATTCTCTCTGACCATTCAGTGGTCTGCAGTGTTTTAATCCACCTGTTAGTATCGGCTCAGCTTGCTGGGAACCTAGACCTGAGGTGGTCAACCAGGTATCAGGTATCATAACTGTTGCCATTAGAAAACCAAAAAAGAACAATCCAAAGCGAGTCGTGCCGTATTATGCTGTACAATCTTTAACAATACTTCCCATAATTACGTCTGCCAAGGACTGTTTTCATTTTGTTTTTTTGTCTGTTGGTTAGCGGGATTACAGACCCGATTTCCATGAAACTTGGTGAAAGGGTGTAGGTGGCCAAAGAAACAACCCATTCAATTATGGAGCAGATTTGCCTTGGCTCTCCAAGTGCTCTTCTAGTTCATCAATGCAGTTATGATTGAAAAGCCAAGTCCTGTGTCTCTTCCTTAGAGGAATACATGTGTGTGAATGTGTTTTTTCAGGCCTACCAGTGACTTTATTTACAAAAAAAGTGTATGTTATGTTTAAATGATTATTTGCACATTTGTTTTTTGTTTTTTGAACTCACTGCTACTGTGTTTTGTTCCAAACTTTTACAATCTATCTCTCCAGCGCAAACATTATCTCCAAAAAAAGTTTACTGATAATATTGTCATTCAATGGCTGATACAGTATGGAGATGTGGTTAGAAATTAGTAAAGCTTCGGTGTGTAATTGTGCACATGGGCACACACAAGAACACACACCCAAACACATTCTGGTGGTGCCCCATTCAATCCCTCCCCTCCCTCCCTCTGCTTTGTATTTTCTGTCCACTCCCTCCCACACTCTTTCACTTTGTCTTTCTTTCTTTATTTTGTTTCTCTCTCTCTCTGTCTCTGTCTCCCCCTGCCTGTCTTGTCTCCCTCCCCCTCCCCTCCCTATCTGGCCTGATTGCAGTTGGACCAGGACAAGAGGAAAAGGTCACTGTGTCTGGGGGAAAAGACGCCTGACCTGTAACCTCTCACTGTGGTCACACAACACACGTGTGTGCGTGCGTGTGTGTGTTGCCGCTGGAATATGGTTGTTAGATTAAAAGCAAGGGCTCTGTGGGCCTGCATGTGACTTCCATCTAATAGCCCTGTAATCCTGCTCTCACTAGGAGCCCCTAATGATGGCTGTCTCTCTCTCTACCGCTAGACTGGCATGCAAGACATCAAACGCATGCACACACGCAGGATGTAACACATGCCGGCATATAAACAGAGAGGAAGAAGACTCACACTACAAGTCTTGCATACACACAGAGGAAGGAAGTGGCCAAACACGTATGTGCAAGCTGTCACACTGACAGTAATTGCAGACAATGGCATAAGGCGTGACACACCGCACATGGATATTGAGGCATATAGGCACCTACTAACACATACGCATGTGTTGACAATTATAGACCCATAAAAAGAAAACCATACCCAAAGTATGATCGTAAAAAGAGAGTATACACACAATTAATACTGGTAGGAAATGCATGTAAAGTGATGAGAAAGCTATGAGTGGCCTTGCGAGAGCAGCATTCATTTTATTTATTTTTTAAACTTTGGATCAGGCCTTGAAGTCAGCAGCTTTCCTTTTTCTATCCGGCTGTCATATAACAAGAGCTGTAGTTTGTTTGAATCCGATTCACTGACAGAGGCTCTATTTCTCAGTAGACCTGAAGATGTGTATATTGTTTTGTGATTCTGGAAAGAAATGCACACATATTGTTTATGCGTCATGAATATGCTTATTTCCCAAAAGTTATACATTTTTGGTTTGAAACTTAAATACTACAGACTAAATGACTTTCCTAAATACTACTCTCTCTCTCTCTTCCCAACCTCCAGGTGGCGTTACTCCAGGAGACAGTAAGAAGGGAGTGTGAGGAGAGGGAGGAGCTGACTGCTGCTCTGTCTCAAGCACAAGGGGAGCTTCTTGGCCTGCGATCCCCAGCATCTCATCAGGGCTCCTCCAGGTCTCCTCCAAACCCCACGGAGAGACAAACACCCCCAGTGAACAAGCATTTCCATCTACATAGTCAAACCCGGGTAACTCTTACTCGCTCTTTCAACTCCCCAAACACACTGCGACCCTCCCCTCCCTTTACTGACAAAGACAGAGGCCAGGGCACAGATGGAGGAGGAGTGGGGAGGAGTTTAGAGTCTCGGAATCGAGATGAAAAAAGACAAGATGGGACACTGCCCAGACTGAAAGCCAGCAGCACAGTGAGCGAGGTCAAACGTAAGGTCCGTTTAGCGATGGAGAGGAAGGAGAGACTGTAATACAATCAGAATGAAGGAGCATAAATGTATTACAAAACAAGTAGTGCAGCGGTTCAAAATGAAACACGATTTCAGTGTTGTTTTGAAATATTTTTTTATAGTATTTCAATATTAATCATATTATTTTAAGTGTTTTATTGTTCCCTTAGAGTTAATAATACACAGAATTTAGTCAATTATCCCTATAATTGTCTACTCTAAAACTCACAACACAAACTTTATGCACAAAACACAACTACTGAGTTCTGCTCGAACCGCAGTAATCTCCCCAGACACACACTCTCTGACAGACATGCACTTGTTTTCTCACAACCCAACTCACGCAGTCTCAGTGGCACGCACAGGATAAACACACACACACACACACACACACACACACGCAAACATGCAAACACACACACAGCCTGTCACAAGGGCAGAGCTGAAGGAGCATGACAGCGTGTCCCTTGCCACCCGTGGACACAAAGAAAAAGCAGGCAAACACAAAAGAAACTGTAAGGCAAGCACCCCCAGACACACATGCACACACACGAATTACCCAGCCCTCACCAATCACGCATTGTGTGTTATTGACATCATTCACTCCGTGCAAGGTCTTTCCATCCCTCCCCCCCTCTCTTCCTCTCCCTCTACATTTGGGATGAATTGGCATGATGGGAGAAATGTGTGAAGTGTGTGTGGCATGGAACTCATTTCCCCGCTTACTGGCACACATGGAAAGCATTTAGTTTGACTTCCTCGTGTCCCTCGCTTCCAACCCATCTGTGAGACAATGCACATGCACGTCGTTCACACAGAAAGGTGGGATGATAATGATTTTATCCTGCCAAGGTTTCCTCTGTTTGCCAAAACACACACATATGGTTTATCTGCTTAGGGTCTCGGTCCGTGGGGAGAGGACGTTCTGAAATATGTAACAATGAACATTCTGTTTCATTAAAAGCTAATTTTTTACCTCCTCTGTTTTTGTCACGATGGTTAAAATGGAACATTTCCTACTACACATGACAAAGTGGTTCATGTTTTTTTCTGAAGTTGACTGTCATGAAGTCTGAATATAGAAATGTACTTTGTTTGCATAAGATATTTAATAAGATTTCCTAAGAAATCTTCCTCCACAATCAACACTCCCTAGCTGCCCCTTTATGAAAAACAGCAATAAATATTCCTTTCCTTTTGTGCTCTGCCGCTGACTCTTTGTTGCCTTCCTGTGGCCTTGTGTGTGTTTACTCATTGCATGAGACTTTGCCACGTGTGTGTGTGTGTGTGTGTGTGTGTGTGTGTGTGTGTGTGTGTCTTCAGTGAGTGATTGTTTCCATCCTCGCCACCATCACTCAGTTTTTTCAATCAAGTAATCCCACTGAAGGACATTGATTATACGGTAATCATCACAATGTGGTGTGTGTGTGTGTGTGTGTGTGTGTGTGTGTGTGTGTGTGTGTGTG
>NW_022280054.1:7259342-7260861 GCF_004355925.1 Anarrhichthys ocellatus | reverse complement strand
TGTGTGTGTGTGTGTGTGTGTGTGTGTGTGTGTGTGTGTGTGTGTGTCCTTATGTTACATGTGCACTGAATGGTTAGTTTTTCAATACAAGTGCCTGTTTTTGTACCAAAATTACTATTCTTTCATTCACATTGAGCAATATAAAATGAGCAAACCCTGTATTGATTTAACAAAATAAGGGAAAAAAATAATTGAGCTTGACAATTCATTTACAAAACAGTCTCAACTCAAGGTCCACTTACTGGCTTGTTCCGAAACTTCTGATCTGAAATGGTTTTCATCAGCAGATGAGGTTTGCTCAGTTGTCTTTAAACTGTATGTGTTGAAACTTTCCATTGTTCTGAGCACTTGTATTTCATTTTGGCTTAAGCGTCGAGTTTGACGGTTTATTCTCTTTGTCAACTTCAGTTTAGATTTAAATTAGGAACGGTCTAATCAAAGAATAACTAAACAGGAAGAAGAAGACGACCAGACATTTGTTGCCAACTTTTAGTCTTTTACAGTTCTAAAAGCTCAATGCAACAGATACCTTGATGTCAATTCCAAGAAGGTATATTGAGGTTTTATACCAAGCCCTATAGACCCTTTTTGTGGCAAACGTGGACTTGTCAAAGCAGGAAAAGCACAAGTGGAATTAACATCATTAATGGTGGTTGAATTCTATTTACCTGCCTCAGTTCCATGGCTCTAGTGTTGTTCATGCTGTCTCGCTGTCACACTGACATGGCTGACTGGGTCACTTGAACAGAACTGGGCCGTCATTAATGTTACTATTTCCACCTCTTTTTTTTTCTGCTGTGACAAAATATCTGCCGTGAAAAGGGTCCAGTCCAGACATATAGGCTGACCTGTCAACAACCGCTCACATTCTCCCTGCACATGCTCTTCTGACCGTTGACATTTCCTTTTATCCCGGCTAAACTTCCTCCCACCGCGACCTGCATGTCTGCTGCGTATTTTAAGAGATAACCTCTTCTTATGCCAGTCAGTGGCATAAACGCACTCTCCCTGCTTCTACTCTCTACCCCACGATACACACTGTTCTGACAACACACACTTTCTGTCTCCAAGACCCCCCCCCCCCCCTCCCCCCCCCCCCCCCCCCCCCCCCCCCCCTCTCTCTCTCTCCGGCACACACATATAAATATGTCTATTTGTCAATATTCTTTTTCAACTCTTTGGCCTTATTTTATTATTCAACCACTGTGACCCTGTTTCTAAAATGGACTTCCCTCTCAGCCTCTCTGGGCCTTCACTTTATTGATCTAGTTAGCTCTCTCATTTCTACACCTACCTTAACCTGGTGCCCTTTCTGGTTTGTGTGTGTGTGTGTGTTTGTGTGTGTAAATAGATACAACTCCTTGAAATACTTTCTACATCTTGATATTTATGTAACGGGCTCCAAATATAAAGCACAATTACGTTGACATGAATGATCGCCATTAAACATTCAAATGTATCATCCTTAACAAATGGCCATACACACACACACACACACACACACACACACACACACACA
>NW_022280054.1:7247771-7259332 GCF_004355925.1 Anarrhichthys ocellatus | reverse complement strand
TTTGTAGGTAGGTAAATCTGTGGGTGAGTGTGTGTGTGTGTGTGTGTGTGTGGGGGGGGAGCCTCAATCAGGTTATGAAAGGAGACCCTTGTGCAATGTTTGTATGATTATGCTATTGCTTACAAAAGCTTTACACACACACACACACACACACACACACACATGCATATAATCTCAGGAAATAACCAACCATGGTGGGATTAAGTTCATGGGACGTAGGGTAATAATTTGCTCTCGGGCTCCTACTGACCCCCACCTCACATTTCATCCCCCTGTGAGTTGTGTATGTATGGTCCCTGTACTATACACACTGCACACAGCAGACTAAATGTGAAGATGTCTCTCTATTTGCCTGATGACCTAATAAAAAAACAGCTCTTGTTGCTGGAAAAACTACCCTGCCACAGGATTGCTATGTGTCAGTTAGTTGTGTTGTAATTTGACTAAACACAACTGTATTTAGGACTACAGCATATAGCATAATACAAACCAGTTCAATGGGTCACTCGATTAATCTGAGGTAGAAGTCATTGTTTTCACATAATATCAATTAATCCTAATTTTACAGATTTAAAACATTTTTTTGTGAAATATTAGCGTTAGATAGTTTTACCTCTAACACCCTGAGAGGGTGGAATTACTATGATGAGAGTTTGCAAGTGGATGCTGCTTAGTTATAAGGGGTCTCGAGCTAAAAGCTTGGAAACAACCAATAGAAACTTATTATTTCAGGTCTTAAAACTATACTTCTAACAAGACAAGGTATCAAGATTAGGTAATAATGCAGGATCCACCATAGTTGATATTTTACTTTTGTGGTGCAAATTCCCTCACAAATTTGTGGGTATAATCAAATTATAAAATACCAAATTTTTTTTCAGTGAAACTTGAGTTTTGGCGCCTTGTGCAGGCCAATTGCTCTCTTTGTAAGAAACAACAACAACAGAGACAATACCAGCAAAAATAATGTTTGGGTTTATAGATACAACATTCACAGAAACAAACTACAGACACATACTGCAGCAGTATAGGCCCACAAGTCACTTGTTGGTAAAACTGTTTCAAACATAGAGGCTGTACTGCAGCATCAGGCTGTTGGTGGGGATTCCGTACAAGGTCAGTATATAAATCCTCATTAGACACATTTTAAACACAGAAAGATCATTGCTTCATGGGCCGCCTGACTTTCAGAAACCTCAACTGGTGGGTCTCTAGCTCTCTCTGCTGTCTGGTTTTAGTTACTGCAGGGCTTCAGGCTACACCTTCCTGGAGGGAGTGAACACAATGTTCCCCGTACAAACTGTTCACATGAGGCTGCGCCTTCTTTCACAGAATCAATGCCGAAGTCCTAAAATCAAGCTCAGAGTTTGTCTTAAACCATTTTGTCCTGGTCACCCTACCTGGGTTACTGCTTTAAACGGTTAAAAGTAAAATAACAAAGCTGATATCACTGACTTCCTGTACATTTTGTGTAAAATACGACAGCGAGTTCATAATAAAATCTAAGTATCCGCTGTGACTCATATTTCTCCTAATTGGCGGATGGATATGTTCCATGGGTGAGAAGTCAGGACTTTCCCGTAATGCACGTCACTGAAACCCTTAGTGGTGAGTCGTTTCCTTCTGTTGCCTTCGCGTGATGTTGGAAATAACACACTTACCGACTACACTAATGAAATGATATAATGAGATGTCTTTATTTCTAATACGAAGTGATATTTAAGGGGCTAAATACATGGGGGGTATTGTTTTAATTAATTGTAAAACTGAGCCTCCATATAATAATTTAAATATAAATCGGTTAAATCGAGTGAGACACTTCTCTGGTGTTTTCTTTCTGGATGCCGGATTACAGGGTCTGTAGTGTCAATTAAGATAGTGAAACAGTTTTGACCAACAACTATTAACTGTTTTAGGATTCATTTGTCATTATTTGACATCTAAAATACTTCTGATATTGGAAAGTTGAGCTCACATGGAGCTCGTGAAGGAAGCATGAGATATCATCATTTGTAATGGGAAAACCATGGAGCCATTTGCATCTCAGATCAGCGGATCTGTTTATTAACTATTTGTATAATGCGTGATTAACTTTGTTTAGACTGTCGGGAGTGTGCAGTTGCAATCTCCAAACAGGTGAGAGAAAAGAAGAAAAATAACCGGTAATTGACTGACCAATTGATTAACGGTGACCGATTAAATGCATGTTACACTCCAGTGAAGTTCGTGAACATTTGGGAGCAAAATGTCATGTAGTTTTTGTTCAACGCTTGAGTATCGAGGAACTATTTTATCGGCGCGGATGTGCACAAACGTTTGCGTCAGACAAGCCGGTTACGTCACGTGCTTTGTCAGTCACCCTGCTCCGCCGTCGTTCCGTCGAGGCTGGACGAGTTGTTTGCTGAAAACCGAAAAATCGCTTTTTCTGGGTGAAAATGGCCGCAGGTCCTCTCTCTGTCTCGTCTAACGCATCCACAAACAACGATGGCATCCTCATCGGTGACAAAGTTTACTCGGAAGTGTACCTTACGATCGACAACTCGCTCATACCGGAGGAAAGGCTCTCTCCGACGCCGTCGATGGTCGACGGCCTCGACTTGAACACAGAGACCGACCTTCGCATCCTCGGGTGTGAACTGATCCAGTCGGCGGGCATTCTCCTCCGGTTACCGCAGGTAAAGACTGCTTCGTATTATATATGTCGGTGTGTGTTTTATTCACATTGAGGAAATGTTAGTATTTTTCATGGCCTGGTGTTAGCTGTTTGCTAACGTTATCTTTTGTAACGTTGGCGTGGTGTAGTTAAAATGGCGGCGGTCCATTGTGTAAGGTTAGGCCTCCTTATACAAGGTCTGTATCTTTCTCGACAGGTGGCAATGGCAACGGGGCAAGTACTGTTTCATCGTTTTTTCTACTCCAAGTCCTTCGTCAAGCACAGTTTTGAGGTAAGTCAGTTTAAGCCTCTGGCTCACTGTCAGGCCGCTGGTTATACTAATGTTAGCATAGCTTAATGTTAGCATGGCTTATATCGTTGTGGTTACGTTTCATGGCGGCCATGTTGTCGATACGTTGTACCAGCGTTTATGAACTGCTGTAAGACGAAGAGGGGACATAATTCAAATCAAGAGGAAACTAATCAAATACTTGCAGTACAATAATAACACCGAATCTAATCATTCATTTTCTATAGTGGAAGAACTTAAATAATATAAAAGTATTGCAAACGTTGCACGTGTAAGTTTATCTTAAGAGTCTTAAAACCTTTTTGTTCTAGATTCAATTGGTCGTTTGTTGGCTAGTCAATGTAACATTATACATCTTCTCATTCTACCAGTAATATCAGCAACTTTAAAAACTCAATATATAAAAATATAGTGACACAATTAGTATTACTACAACTATTTGATTGGTCTGTCTGAGAAGTTCTGCCCAATATGGTAAATGCTCAATCACACTGTTCATTGTGATGTGCAAAAACAAAATTATATACAAATTTATAATTTCTTTAAAGCTGTTCTATTCTCCGATAATAACTCCTCCCACGTGATGTAAATCTTCCAGAGATATTAAAATAGTAGCTACCATAGTATAAATAGGCACATAGGAACATTTCTTGATTGTTGGTACATTTATGTCTCCTCATTGGTATATTTTAATGTGTCTGTACTCTATTATCTCTGGATGCATGCCATAGGTTATTATACTCTGTCTTCCAATCGTTTGTTTCAATCATCTTCTTTCCAGATTGTTGCGATGGCTTGTATCAACTTGGCCTCCAAGATTGAGGAAGCACCGCGACGAATTCGAGACGTCATAAATGTTTTTCACCATCTGAGACAGATCCGAGGCAAAAAGTAAGTATCGCCAATGAACACAGTCTTCTCTTTTGTGAAATAAAAAAATAACTATTTTAATGTTGTATTGTATTTTATTTTTTTTTGCTGTGAAAGTGCTCTTCTGTATATCCTTGTACTCTAAACCATTTTAAAACTTTTCAGTTTCCGCTTCACTGGTAGTTTCTGAAGTGTAATTGTCTACCTTATAACATCTGAGTTTGACGTTACACTGAAATTGATATCGTGACAAACTCGCTTTTAATAATTGACGAGCATTTTAAGACGAGGCACCGCTGCTCTATTAGCGCGTGTGCCTTTTGTCTTCATAGAAATCTGTTCATGTCTATTCTATAGACCGTGGCATTAACTTGGCTTCTTTTTTCCCTTGCAACCAACTAACAGCGACCAGCTACATTTACCAAAGCCTGGGTGATGTGGAATGGTACGTAAGACGAAGCAGTCGGCATGACAACCATGATGCAAGGGGGTCTCTCCTCCCCCCCCCAGGGCCACCCCACCCCCTCCTGTGGGAGACGCCCGTGGTCTGAACCCCCGTGGGGCACTGGGATCGGGGATGACAGGTTGGCCGAAGGTCCTTGGCCCCCCGGGGCGCCTTGAGGACTCCTGTGGTTCAATCTTAAGCTTTTGGGTATCTGTCCGTCACTCTGCGGACCGTTTGGGTAACGTAGTCTCCTTCACTGACTGCTCTTCACCGTGCATCTTGTTTGTGCTTTAAGAGTAAAAAAACCCATTCACCAACTGTCTGCCAACCCATGGCTTTTATAGAAATATCACCTTGTTGAGGTTGGAGTCATTAATTGGATACTTAGTAGTCCATGCGGCTTATGTTTTAGTTTAGGGTCAGTGCATTAGCACTCTAGCTTTAAGAGATTGGTATTAAATTCAAGGGAATATGAACCAATTAAGAGTAACTGTAACCGTAACCGTGGTGCACTTGAAGCAAGTCTGTTGATTTAGATGTAGATTTGGACTGTTGGTCGTGTTAAATAATGGACATCACACAGATGCGTTTACCATGCATGTGGCTTTTAGCATGACAGTATTCACATTAAATTTGTTATTTGAGACATCAGAATGCTAGATTTTGATTTGATCATTGTTTGTAAAGATGCTAAATTATTCTGAAAGTGTTTTAAAGTTCTATTTATTCTGGTATTGTGATATATACTGCATATCATACATGGTACTTGATGTATTATAGGGAGGCCGACACACCGTCTGTTTACAGATTTATAGATCAGAATGCATCTAATCTTAAGGTTAATGCAGTTATTGTAATGAATGCTGAAAATCTGTTTATTAGTAGCATTTGAAATGATCTGTGTTCAACCAGCAGATGTGTTGTAGGTTTGTACAGTGTTCTGTTTGCAGTGACGGTTTTTGGTCTGGATATGCTGCTGTACTATGAATGAAAGTCAAGTGGTTTTGGTTACATAACAGATTATTAACTTAACTGGTGTATACAGTATGTAAGAATAGGTGAGAATGATTTGTGACATCTCGTCATAGTAGTTTTGGGTTTTTATTCTAGTCCATGTTTGAAGATTGTAAAATATTTCTCATGTTGCGGTCTTGATGTGGGCGATGGTCTGAGTTGATATTTCTGTAAAAGCTGTGACACCTGGTGAATGAGGTAGAGGGCCGTCTACAAAATCCCATAACGCTTTCACGTGAACCACAGGAGTCCTCAACCCCCAGCAAACTGTCAGGCATGCAAACAGTTAAACCTGTTGCTTTTAGTTGGTTGAAACGGGAACAAAAAAAGAAAAGAGTGCAAGAAATCAAAAGGGCACTTTCTTTATTTATTTTTATTTCCAAAGGGGGAAACATTATTTTATTTTGATTCCTTTATGAACCAGGACTCCAAGTTCATTGATACTTGATCAGAACTACATAAATACCAAAAACCAAGTCATCAAAGCAGAACGGCGGATCCTGAAGGAGCTGGGCTTCTGTGTGCACGTCAAGCATCCTCACAAGGTGAGTTCAAGCCACACTTGCACCTATTTAAGTTGTGCTGCGCAGTGTACTTCAGCTATTGCAACCACACAAGAAGCAGCTTTTGCAGAATATTCTGAAGCATCTGGAGGCGTTACTGTGTTTTTAACGTACAGTTTTTTGTTTTTTTTTATGATTTCAGATCATCGTCATGTACCTTCAAGTCCTCGAATGTGAGAAGAACCAGACGCTGGTCCAGACGGCCTGGTAAGTTCCTCCCTAGTTCTCCAATGTCCATCTCCCACAGCAGCAACCTGTGTCATGTCTGCAAGAAGTGCCACCAGACCTGGGCTAAATATTACGTTGAACGAGTTTCAAATGGTTGAACCGCTTGAAGAGCACTTGATTTATCTGCTAGGATCTCGGAACAAACCCATATGTGGAAACGACACCACCTGTCGGATAAGTGACGTTCAAGTGCCCCCATGTGTTCTTAAGCACAAATTTTGAAAATTATTCAACCACCATTTCGCCCAGGTTTGACTGCGACGTTCCCTCACTCCATTTTAACCCTTCCACCTCTTTATTTTTTGTTTCTGATGGAGAATTTTTTTTTTTATTGCAAACCTGTTGCGTGTCTCACACTCTTGTCTGCCCTTACATGGCTTTGCTGTAAAGTCTGTTTGATTTGCGCTGCCCGTGGAACTTGGTTTAACTTTGTCCTTTCTCTCTACTCTTTGATTAAAGGGTAGTCCATGCTGGTAAGTCACATAAAGAACCTCTGAACTCTGCCTCCTCCAACCACATGACCTAAGGAAGCTCCCCCCATTGGCTGGCTGCCCCTCTCCAGACAGCCAATCCCAATGCCGAGATTCACTGAAGGGGGCGGGCGGGCCTTTCCCAACAGCCAACATCATCTTGTTTTCTCTTGGGTGTCCAAAAGGATTTGTATTTTTTTGGTCTTGCTACAAAGGTTTTAACTGTAATACCCAGTTTTGCTAAGTAGCTACATATACATTTATATTCTGACTTTTTTTTTCTAGTTTACTTGCATCTAGCAATGAAGTAAACTTAGACACAACAGAATAACTTCTTTTTTTTGACCAGTTTACCTGCCTATTTTTTTATTATTATTTACAGTAGTATACTGTGTCCTGTCCCCAACTTACTTGGTGTCCAGACATGTGTCTGTCTTACAGGCTGATCCAGTTCTCAGGTTTTTCCTCCACGGACCTGTCTCACCCACGCAGCAGTCAGAATCCAGCGGCCCTGTGTTATCTATGGTAGCGTTAGCAGAGCGGGTTCACGCCGACATGCCAAAGTGCAGGTCGTTCGATGAAGGCTGGCTAGACTGGAAGTAATCCTGGTGTGGCAATGTCGTTATGAGATACTTGTGGCATGCTTCCAGCAGAGCAGCTCATGTTATTTGAGTCGAACTGTGGAACTTGACACACAGTATTTGGAGACTTTTCACTGCTTTGTGATTAGTTGTTTTTTTTGTTGCTGGTTGTTCCTCTTGATAATCTGAATGGGATCAGTGCTAGTTTACCGGGGTTTAACCATCATGTTTCTGTTATCACACTTTTTTTGTCTTTAGGACTTCTATGTTTCTTAAGGACATAGATGCTCACATCACCCTGTACTCCTCTGATTCACATCCTGGCCATTTTGTCTTTCCTTTTTTTCCTAACTCTTCATGGCTAATCTAATTTATCCATTGTTCCAGACAACCCACTGACACATAATCTGTTTATATCACAGAGATTTCACTTAACCGAAGTAGTGAGGCCTACGTTGCCACCTAATGTCTTTCTAGATGAGTTAAAGTGAAATGGGGTTGAAGACGATCAGTGGTCTTCCGGGGGTTCGTTTTAAAATGTGGCTGGAAAGCATTCATCTTCATTTAAAAGTGGTTACTGTTTTGCAGTTAAGCCTTCCCATCAATGTGAGTATCACAAGCAGGTTGTCAGAATATTCTGCCAGTGCTGCATCATTTGATGACATCAACATGCCACTGACTCCCAGACTCTAGCTGTCGTGCATGCCACCATACATGCTGTGCCTCCCTATTCTCTCAGATGTAACCGTTTGAAAGCAACTGCATTCTCCATGAATGTGTTGAATCCGTGTGTCTGCATGCCCCCCCCCCCTCCACACACGGCATGTCATAATCTCAATCATTAGTCTTAATCTAGCTACTCAAAGGTCAGTGTGGTAAAATGGTGTTGGCAGGTCTTCAGTAGATTTTTTTTTTTTCCCCCATTTGTGTCTTCATGCTTTACCTGTGACATACAGCACTCCCATGGATGCCCCAGAGAGAAATGGACAAAGTTAAATTTTGACAGATCCAAGTGCATATTGCTCCTCAGAACTGTGTAACTCAAACTGTATAACCATGGTCTTTATCGCTATCAGGGCTTATGATTGATTTGATGCTGTTAGGGCCTCTGTTGGTCTAATCCTTAGTCAGTGAGCCGTTAGTGTTGATGCTTGTTCAACAGTCACCCACCGAAATGTCTGGGTGGTGAAGAGGTTGTTTCTTAGTCGTAAGATTGAGCTAAGTTTTAAAAAGGAATGAAAAATCTAAATCTTTATCAGAAAGTTAAAAACATAAAGCCCTGATAAATCAGCCGATCACTGACCGACTAACGACCTGCGGCTACAGCTGTGACACGTCTTTAAGTGTGTCGGTATGGGTAAGAGGTGGCTTTGTGTAGAGAAGATGCTATGTTTTTGTTTCTATGTGTTGTTTTTGTCTTCATAGGAACTACATGAATGATACCCTGAGGACAAACGTGTTTGTGAGATTCCAAGCCGAGACCATCGCCTGTGCCTGCATATTCCTCGCTGCTCGAGCCCTGCAGGTAGTTTTCACATGGCCACAAATGCTTTATCACTGTTTTTGGACTACATGTTGCCTACTCAAATCCTCTCTAGCTCTACAGTATTGTACCTTTCACATAATACTACCTTCTGTGCATGTGTCTGCCAGATCCCTCTGCCATCCAGACCTAACTGGTACCTTCTGTTTGGAGCCAGTGAGGAGGAGGTTAAAGAAGTCTGCATCACCACCCTCAAGCTCTACACCAGGAAGAAGGTAGGCATCTTTAGAGAGCACAGTACTAGCGTGACCGTGCATCATATGAATAATGCATTAGTTAATAGATAGTTGTGGAAATATCTGCATTTGAATATTTCAGCATGCTTCATTTCATCCCCAAATTTTGCCCAGATGACATTTTAAGCGTGTATGATATATAATTAGGAACCTGACTATCCATCATTGGTCGTAGACTGAAAAGACGGTCTAGATTTGGGATTAAAAGCTTACTTCATTTGGTGCATTGAGTTCAGAAACGTTAGTCAACGACACTTATAATATGGTGTTATTTGCTCACAGTCGTCTGTGTAAACTGACGGCGTGATTTCTTCCCCAGCCGAACTACGACCAGATGGAGAAGGAGGTGGACCGGAGGAAAATGTTCTTGACCGAGGCCAAGCTGAAAGCTAAAGGCCTGAACCCCGACGGTACCCCTGCACTGTCCACGCTGGGGGGCTTCTCTCCGGCTTCCAAGCCCAGCACCCCAAATGTGGCAAAGGTGGAGGAGAAGTCTCCAAACCCCCAGACCCTCAAACCCGTTAAGAAGGAGCCAGAGAGCCGGACTCAGGTCAACAAGAGTCCACACAATGGGTAGGAAATAAACGCATGTTTTAGCAATAGCCACCCTCACTTTCCTTAAATGCTTTCCTTTTGCCTTCATTAAGTTACTCAGAGTACGAGATGGCTGTCATGCCACTTATCTAACGGTGTTTGTCTTTCTATTTTCATTAGTTCCTAATATATATGGGGCTTTTTTTCAGCTTAAGGAAAGACATGAAGATTGGGAGGAACAGCAGGAGCAGAAGTCGATCTCGTTCAAGAACACGTTCCAGGTCTAGATCCCGCTCACCTCGCAGACAGTAAGATCACTTGTTTATGTCAAAATGTTCTAGTTAAACATAACTTTTATTTATGTTTAACTAGCTGAATGTATTGCTCATCTTCCTCTTTTGCTTCTCTTTCCACAGTTACAACAGCAGACGCAGTCGCTCGGGGACGTACAGTTCTCGCTCACGCTCTCGCTCTCACAGTCGTAGTCCATCGCCTCGCCGCCATCCGCCCTCCCCCCTCCTCCCCCACCTCAAGTCCAAGTCCAGCCACCACGGCAACAATAGCGACTCCAAGCCCAGCAGCCGCCACAGCAACAGTGGAGGTGGAGGAACCGGTCACAAGAGGAAGCGCTCGCGCTCTCGCACACGATCCCGCACTCCGGTCAAAGTAGACCGGGAACGGGACCGAGAGAGGGAACGGGAGAGAGACAGAGACCGCGGCTCCTTTGACCTCTCCACAAAGAAACACAAACACGAGCGAGGAGGTGGCCATCGAGGAGACCGGAGGGAGAGGGAGAGGTCTCGGTCCTACGACCGGGACCGGGAGCGGGAGCGTGGCCACAAGAGCAAACACCACAGCAGTAGTAGTGGGCACTCAGGACATAGCCGTCACCGCCGCTGAGACAACACACGCCCCTCTTTGGGACTGATGGTCACTGAAGCATTTTCAGTATACGCAAAACTAAATCAGATTTTTGCCGTGTTCTCTGAATGCAGTGTGCTAAATCAGTGTAACTGCCAGTCTTTTCATTTAATGAAGTCACATCTTGCAAGTTCTTCCGAAGGTTGAATGGTTGCACTTAAACTATTATGGAAGTCAAATATCTGTCGGATGACTTTGCTGACATGTCATCAGACTGCAGCTCTGCCATGGGTGAGAGAACAGGCCAGGTTTGGTTTCATTTTGAGTATATTACCAGCCTAATGCAACATAGTTGGGTTTCTGGGTTTCTCATATGCATCTGGAAAATGACCATTTAAACTACTCGACTTACAGGAATGTTGATTCTCCTCAAGCTTTTAATTTTGTTGGCCAAAGTCAAATAAGTAAATATTTAGTTTTTTTTTTAATTGAATTTTGCCTTGTCATCGGTGGCAATTATGGAAACGTTGAAATTACCTAAATCCTACACATACCGTCTGCATGTACAAATGTCTTTGTTATAGAATGTTCATTACTTTGACTCGTCTACACGACAGCACACTTGTAGCTGATATTTGGCAGAGGTGGTTGATGTTGTGTCTCTATGGTTTGGAAGTGTGCGTCTGAGGAACCCAGGCTGCAGCAGTATCTACCAGCATTCAGTGGACTATTTGTAGGTTTACCAACCTTTTGTTTCACCCAGCTCAGACACGATCAGTGGTTGAGGGAAGGCACCAACGCAGTGCGACATCAGTCCCAGTCCGGTTGTCCTGCCCTCTCCCAACTATACGTTTATCTTCATTTTTCCCATGATACCGCCACTCCGCACACCACCACCATCTCTCTAGCCTCCCTTATGTTCTTAGTTTTACATGTGAAGTTATGGACTTTAAAACAAACCTTATTTACAGTGTAAAGATGGATGGATATCCGCTGACAAAATGTGAACGCTTTGATTTATAAAAGCGAACCGCTCAGTGGAACCATTGAATGAACAAATGTAAAATAAAAGAGATCATTCAGGAAGATCAGTATGTTTGCACATTAAGGGACAGGTGGGCGAGTGGTATTTGTTTCCATCTCTTTTTTTTTTTTTTTTGACATGTTTCTAAAGCTGTTTTGTACAGTTTCAATTATATATCTACGTTTTCCTTTTTTTTTTTTTTTTTTTTTTTTTTTTTTTTTTTTTTTTT
>NW_022280054.1:7245735-7247671 GCF_004355925.1 Anarrhichthys ocellatus | reverse complement strand
TTTTTTTTTTTTTTTTTTTTTTTTTTTTACAGCAGGGGATGCGGATTTGAAAAAGTTTAGGGTTGTCAATTTGTTACACTGGTTTTTAGTCTGCACGTGTTCATGTCCAATTTTTATTCAATAAATGAGTTATGCCACTGAACTCTCTGGTCTCCATTGATTTGAACCGTTGTAACTAAATAGAACAGCACAACATATTTGATGTATGAAGAGGAGAAAACGCATTGGTTTTGGAAAAGTTTGGTCCATATGATGTGCGCATGACATGATTTGTGTACCCTAAATGTGAAGCTGATTATTGCAGGGGGTAAATCCTTAAAGTGTGTTGTGACAGCCAGAGGGTGCTGTCGGCCTTACTAATACAAGTGCTCATGTCTCTGAGCAGTCTTGTCAAATTTCGAGTTGGCTCTTAAGACTAGTCACATTCACCAGGCGATGGTTTAGGGAACAAACCCACATCGGTTTTGTCGTTGTCCGCATCTCTTTTGTTCCCCATACTGCTCAATCTGTCACGGAGTGGTCAAAGTTCCCAATCTTCAATTAAGTACTTTATCATGTTGCTGTTGCACAATAATTAAACCTGCCAGAAAGCCCAATGCGCACACACGCGCACGCACGTGCGTAAACTGACAGAGCAGTCTGATGCTTGCGTTGCAGATTTTGCTACAGGAAGTCAGTCCACACTGCCAAAGCATTGGGGAGCACTCATCTGTGATGTGCATTAAAGCACCTTCACATACAGGACACACACATGCCATAATATCCACCGTTGGCCTTACAAATCTGTAAATCCTTCCTGAGCTCTTTATATAACCTTTTCTATGGCAGAATATACTATATTTTCAATGACAATTTTATACATATGGATTGGCTATGTTGTAATATTCATATGTTCATTCTGCAACATATTGCCCTTCTGCCCAGTTGCTCTCCCGGAGTTTTCTTGGGGGGAATTTTTCCTTAATCCGATGTGAAGGTCTAAGGAAAGACAGTCGTATGTTGTACGGATTGTAAAGCCCCCTGAGTTTCTTCCTGACACTTTATATCATACTATACTAGGACATTTTTAAAGCCTTCTTTAAAATATGACTTTTATGACTGACCTTTTGGAACATACACTATGACTTTTCAAGATGCTATAGGCTACTATGACTTACATGACCCACAACGATCACAGCAGACTGATCGAACGAGAGGGATCCAGTCATAAGGGTTTGGAGTTTTGGATCTTCTTGTGAAGCTGCAGAAAAAACATTTAAATTCTTCAATTATTTTTTTTTGAATATATATATATATATATATTTTTTTTTATTTCAAGTGACAAAAACCAAACCCAGGAGTGGAAAGACACAAAGCGAGAGGAAGAGATACTTAAGATACTTAACTAGAAAATATTTATTGTACAATTGTCAGGGGAAAAGAAGGCAGTGTGAGACATGCAAAAGGTGCAACAAGCAAATATACAATCCATACCAATATCAGATAACTGTCAATAAAATACAGCATTCATGTTTTTGCAGTATTAATTCATAGTAATATAAACACAATGTAGGAGGAAGGGGAAGACAGAAGCCACATTCATTGTTTCAGTAGCCTTTCTAGACATCATTGAAGTGTTACAACAGTGCTTGTACAAAATAAATATTGACCTTAAATGAAAAATCAAATATAAAATCAAACGTAATTTAACACTAAAGTTTCCTACGATTCTTTACACAAGGCTCAAAAATGTTTTTATACATTCAGAAAATGTAACACGTTCATCTTCACATATACAGTTTGTGATTGTTGATATCTACAGTCTTGTTTCCGTTCTCTCAACTGCAAATGGAATCTCTTTGTGCCTTAAAGTAGTGAAAATAACAGCTCACTTCTCTCAAGTGTGAGACGACAGACAGACAGACAGACAGACAGACAGACAGACAGACAGACAGAC
>NW_022280054.1:7210831-7245725 GCF_004355925.1 Anarrhichthys ocellatus | reverse complement strand
GACAGACAGACAGACAGACAGACAGACAGACAGACAGACAGACAGACAGATAGATAGATAGATAGATAGATAGATAGATAGATAGATGCTAGAGTATCCATCCGCAGTCTATTTACACAGCTGCCTACAAATGAAGCTCTAGCGTAAGTCAGGAAGACTATACTGTATGCTTAGTCTTGTAGTTTATTTCCCATTCACTTCTCTCGCATGCTCACTCATAATTTCCTTGCAGTCATTGTTCCGGGCTGTCAATCATGATATCAGCTGTGTAGATCAGCTGGTCTCTTCTATCCATTAGCACAGCACTTAGCAAAGGGTCAATTGGTCATTTTGGCTGTAACTGTTGCCCCGTGAGGCTTGGAAACTAGGTCCACACGACAGTGTGATGGCAGAGAGCGTTCATATTATTACTTCAACATTCATATGATCAGACATCCACCTTCCAACACCAATAACTCAACACAACTGAAGAGGCAGGGTAAAGTCAGCATCATGGTACATTTAAAGCCAAGGGTAGAGAACTTCACTTAGCAGTGGAAGGGGATGTAACGTTTGCTTGCCAGCCGGCTGAACGGCAGGTAGGTTTGCCACAAGACAAATTCCAGAAAGTGTACATAATCCATCAGTGTTGTGTAAGTAAATCTGTGCATGATAACATCTGACAGCTAACTAATTGTCCTGAGGTGCTAAACCTGACACATATGTTCGTTTTCTTTAGGACAAATGATAGTGGATAAGTGTTAAACAAGGGACAGCGATGGTCAACTTAAATCTGATGCATTCTATAGGTCAAACCAGACGAGTCTATGCTATTGGCTCTGTACTTAAACACTGCAGTGCTTTGAGCTAAATACTACTATGAGAAATGATGTTGATGTTTAGTTAGCATGGTAAACATCTTAAGGTCTTTTCTTAAGAGTACCTTGCAACATGTTTGGTCCCACAAGGTGAAAATGCCAATATAAGAGATCATATTATGTATTATCATATTAAGATGTCCAGAATGCAATATACAATAGCTGTATATTGTACAATAGCAATTATATTGCACCTATTATGCAATCCTTGCGTTTTGTGTTGTGTTATTGTGCAGTTTTAAAATAAACTCCTATGTAGGTGTGTCAATCATAAAAGAAAAGCAGAAAGCGAATCAAATTGTGAAGGACAGGCATGATGTAGATAATATTATGTGTAAGCAGTCACCTCTGCTGTGTAGAGGGGGGGCACAGAGACAGCAAAAAGTACAAACAGTGGTAACCTGAACCGGTGGGAGAGGCAGTGTTATGACTACATGACTACATGACGACAGGGTTATAGCTAAAGGACAAAGTAAGACCTAAGTCAATGTGCTCGTCTGTCACACCAGTTGAGATTAATACCACCCGAGGCATTTTTAAATGTATCCAACGTTGGATTCTATATATTTAACCAAAAGCAAACACATTTGATAAGAGACAATGCTTCCACCTGTGGGCAGAAACACATCACCCATAAAGATAAAGATCAAATCAGACATCATACGTAATAATTGATTCGTGAATGTTTGTCTGGTGCAGGCAGTTCAGAGCTTAACAGGGGCAGCACATGACACGAGGAGTTTTGTTTTGAAACAAAGGTTTGAACTGAGCCCATGTTGGTTTTTAAAAAGTGGACTTTTCAGAATGAAACGGATCACTTTTCTCAACATAAGGGAGTCATAGTGCTCCACAGAAGTACTGCAACAGGTGTCGCTTTTTCAGGTGGAAAGTTGTAAAGAAGAAAAACTTGCGCTCCCTCAGTCAGGTGCTCACTCGCACTTCATCCAATCTCACAGTTTCAACACAAGACGACGAAACACACAAGCGTTTCCTTTCTAACCTTTGGAAAGGGCCTGTTTTAAAATGATGGAGAGTGCTGCATCACCACAGTATCTTGCTGTCAAAACATTTTACTGAATTGTCAGCTGAAATTAAATCAATGTGACTGAACTGGTACAGTTTCTAAATCCACAAGGAAACCCCAAATTGACTTCACTGGTTTTCTTATGTTTCAAACACCACTGTTGAGCAACAGTTGAGCTGACACTGCTCCTCGTAAAATATGGAGTGAGTTGTTGCAGATTTCTCTTGTTGAGGAAAGCCAAAAATAACCAGGTCCATGTAGAATAGAGATTGCAAAAGAACAGAAATATGAGCATTGCACTAACTCTTAGGGGTCTCGCATCATAAGTACAACAGCAGGAACAGGGTCGAAATGTTTTCTTCACACAAGGTGCTCTTATTTTTTTGGAGGAAACATTTCAGATTTTTAAATAACTCAACTTGAACCATGTCTGCTGACTTTGTGTCATGACACAAATGATTTAAAAACACTGGCTCAACTGTGTATATCCATATTCCACGAGAAAACAATATGTAAATTGAAAGAATAGTTCCATATTTTGGGAAATACCCTTATTTTGCTTTCTTGCCAAGAGACAGATTAGAAGATCGCTATTACTCTCTTGTCCGTACGGTAAAGATGAAGCTAGCAAGTCGGTTAGCTTAGCATAAACCCTAGAAGCGGGGAAACCTTTAGCCTGGCTCTGGTGAAGGAGTTGTGCTTTTACCGGGGGTTATGTGCAGGACTATTTCTTGGTTGGGAGCAGCGACTTCCTCAAGATTTTACGCCACCATGAAATTGCCAGTTAACAGCGTGAGAATCCAGGAAGTCGCTGCTCTTAGCCAAGTAATAGTCCTGCACATAGCCCCCACAAAACAAATAAAGTTTTACTTTGGATTTCGTACAAATTAAACAAATGTTTCCACAGATGCTGATTTAGTTTGGTTGTTGAAGCTCGCAGCAGTGTTTGGTCTCAAGCAGAAGAATGTCCATACTGTAGAATCCAGTCAGGCTAAGATCATGTACAACTTCAAAATGTAACACTTATGTATACTGTAACATTAATTTATGATGGTCCACAGCTGTAAATGCATCAGTGAGTCCATGTGTAACAGTGAGGAACAGTAACATCCTTCCTTCTGGTTGGATAAACATCATTGCTGGTTAATTAAACATTTTATTTCTCTAAAAGTACTGCATAAAAAGTGTTTTGATTGTTTTTGGAATACTGGAGGAGACCACCAATTACAGATACAAAGTTATAGTACTGGCAGTGGATGTTTGTGTCTACAACAAAAACGACTCAGTGTATGTATGACTGTGTGTGTGTGTGTGTGTGTGTGTGTGTGAATTTGTATGCATGGCATGTGTTATCAATAGTCCTGTACTGTGTGTGTCCTCATTAGTAAACAGTGTTGCTGTTGCTCTCACAGATAGGTGGTAGCCTCTCTGTTCTCCCTCTCTCTGGCCTGAGCCACGGCCACGTTGATGCACTGCAGCCACTCCTCAGCATGTTTCTCATCCTGAGCTTTCAGCACATACGTCTTACTGTCTGTGAAGATCTCAAAGGCCCGTGGCAGGCCCCGATCACGTCGCTTCTTGGCTACCACCTGTGATGAAAAAAAAAGAAGCAGATGACACACTCGCACTGAAACATCTCTGAAATGTCGCTCTCCTTTTTTAGATTGATGTGATTTGGCTTCATGTAGCCAAAGGATTTAGTTTGGGATCCACCCACACGGTACACTATACCATAATCAGATGACAGCAAAAGCTTTGAAATGACAATAATGTAACGTCACTTAAAAATCTAAAGTAAAAACAACAACTATGAGAAGAGGTAAACTGCTAATAATGGGAAAAAAAAAGATGTGATCGGTAGGGAAGATCAAAAAGGTTTTGGGAGCAGGTTTTTGAGGGATGATCACAATATAACTCCTCACCTTGACACTTTGCACCTTGCTCAGCTCAATAGGGATGTCATCCAGCTCATCTTTCTGTGGGGTGGACAAAACATCACAGTAGTTAAAAAGTCTTCATTTTCCAACAGCTTTTGTACGATTAAAAGGTTGTCATTTCAGCAAAACACAGCTGGAGTCAGCCACCTCACTAGTGGTAAAACTATAAACCAGTAAAATAAATTACAATTACCAAAATACGGCACCATGGTCTGAACGGACACATAACAAACACGAACAAGAAGTAACATTTGCATTTTGGAACATAAAACAGCATACGTAACAGACTACTCAGTCAGCGCTCTGCACCTGCAGGCACGATGCCAAATGTGGGCCGTCGCTATCGTTAAAATACTCTCAGCACTGGCAGACGGCCCTCAGTGAAGCGAGAGGTGGCTCATTTTCTCTTGTTTCTCTCTTCTTCAACATCAGAAAAAAAAAAAATCCAATATTGGTCTGGCTCTAGCACAAAACCAGAGCTAGCTGTCAGGCTCATGGCAACTGCCAACATCCTTTGTGTGGTGTGTGTGTGTGTGTGTATGTGTGTGTGTGTGAGACACTGTTTTACCTCCCGGCTGGCTGTGCTGAGGGTCTGATGTTTCCCACAGCAGATTCATGTCAGTGGATTCGTGCGGTTATTTAATTGGACAATTGATGGATTTTTGCCATATGGCTTATGACAGCTGGAATCCAAACCGGAAAGTCCATTAACACATTGTCTTATAATGCTTTAAGTAATCGCACCTCACTAACGTGTTTTTGCAAGTATTTTGTACCTTATGTGTAACTTCTTTCATATTTCTTGACAGCTTGCATTTAATGAGACGATGGTGCTAGAATTAAGCCAAAGACTTAAATATCCTTTGGCTACTCATGGTGTCCAGAGATTTTCTCTCAAATCACCTTGTACCTGCATTTTAGAGATTGTCAGAGCAAGTGAACACACCACAATTAATCGGTGAGCATTTAATAAGTCTGCTGTACCAGAGTGAGATACAAGACTTACTCTCAAACCTCTTACATCAAATGTGGATGAAAACAACCTGTTTTTTTGTTCTTAATCTCACTCCGTATTTGGGAAAGGGTCTTTCACAACATAGGCCTACCAAAATACCTCCAGAACAAAGATGGACTGAGCTCTGAGAACAAAGACTCAAAACCTTTCCAAATTGTGGCTGCTGCAAAAAGAGAGGAGTGCAATACCATCTGGAAAGGAGCACAACAACTATTGTTAGGAGTTAAAAAAAAGAGAGCTCAAATCTACTTCTGCATTTCAACCAGCAGAGAATATCCCGCTGTTTCCAGATAATCCTCGTTGATGTCGTGCCTCCCTTTTACGTTTTGGGAGCTGATTATATAAACATGTCTAAAGATCCAGTTGACACCCAATCTCCTGTCGGCTGTGAACATTATTTAAATTATAATAAATTGTTTCACTCCTGTAGATGATTGCCAAAGACACGGATATAAGCACGAATACACGGAGGTGTAGTATTTCCCAATAAATCTGATTTTCTCATGGACTGATTTGACTGAAAATATTTTTCTTCCGTCAGTGGGATAAAATCAAACTTGACCTTTTTTTTTTTTTTAGCAAACTTTGACCTGAACGAGTTTTTGATCGTGCTGCTTTCGCTTTAAGTTTTGATTAAACAAACCTTTCCTTTCCACAAAACTTCTCCGATCAGTAACCTTAGCCTTTGTTTGACGTTACAGTAAGTCACAAGCAAACACATTGCTCATTGCTTCAATGAAAACAGTCTTTTCTTTCACTCACACCCTAACCCACGAGGCAGTACCTCCTGCTCGGTGTTTGCTACTTGTGCGTAATTATATCTGCTTTGAGTTATAGTGGGTGAGAGTGACTCAGGTTGTTGCAGCATCATGCTTTGGCCTTGGGAGTCCCCCAAGAGTCCTTACCGGGGCCATTGTTTGTTACGGTTGGATTCACCAGATGCTCCTGAGGGATAATGAGCTTATCACGAGATGTGATTTCCACTGTTTCACGCAGAGTTTCACCATGATTCAAATGACATGGAACTAGGAAACATTAATACAGATTTTCTGAATGAGAGGCCAGAGACAGTTGTCTCTGTGTGAGGAGGCTTAATTTCCATTGATTACGTACTGATTTGCCTCTACGGAAGAGGAGCTGGTTTCCTGCCAGGGTGAAGTAACGGGTTTTCCAGCGCTTGATGAACTTCCAGCGGACCTGCTTCTCCTTTAGCTTCCCCTCGATCAGAGGCTGTCCCTCCTGGTTCACAACTAGAGGGCCACACAAACAGAGACAGAGACAGAGAGGGAGAAAGACGCAAAGGAAGAATTATAAAGAAAAAGATGAACAAAATAAAATATAGTGTTTTGTTAAAATGTTGTTGCCCATTTACTTGACTTTATAGCTGACCGTCAATAGATTGATCTGAAAGGTCTGACAATATGATGCATTCATGAGCTGGTGGAGGGGCCTGACATCTGAGACTTGACTCAGCCATTGAACAGTACTGTGGTTATGAGCTATGTTACTAGAAAATCTAGCCTGAAAGGTGAAATAAAAAATGTGGAATGTTTGCAACCAACCAGCAAGCAGCAAGTTTCTAGATTCTGCAAATTGATTTTTATAGCGTAGGGCAGGCCAGGCCAGATGCAGCTCACGGCACAATTTCATAACCCCCTACATGGTTAGAATTTATTATAACATCTGGCTCACAAATGTCTATTTTTCCATTTCTTCCTATTTGGATTTTCCCCAGTCTAAGTTTAAGTCGACAGTAATCATTTACTTTTTTATTATTATTATTTTTAGGATGCAACCTGGCTCATAGCCCCTGAATAATTCAAGATTGAGACCCATGCCGTAGGGAAATGAATGGAAGCCAACGGCTGCCTGCAAGACATAAAAAAATTAATTCCCATCTGAAAAGATAATGTTATGCTTTGGACATGGGCTGGCAGCAACATTAAATATAACTGGCTAAATATACAATACAAAAGCAGAGGTATGGTACATTTAGGCCAGAAAGACTCTGAAAATGTTGTAACAACCATTGTAAATGTAAGTGAATGCACAAAATGCAGATCTTTATCCAAATAAAGTGAGTGCATTCAAAGCACAGCTCAGCCACCCTGCTGATCTGAGACTCACATCATTAATTCTACTCTGTTCTCAATTTCCTTCACTTTTATTTCATCCTGTTTCTTTAGTTCGTAGTTGTAATGTTTTATAACCCAATGAAGCGCTTTAACATTGTATCTGATGAAATTGTAGGATACAAACAAACTTCCAGTAAACATCAATGAGTTGTTCAGTTCAGCTACTACATTTAAGCAAAAACATTTTGTATTACTTGTGTGTGCATCTGTGTGTCTTTCTGATAAGATAAAGGAGAAGTCCCCCGAAGTGAAGTCTGTACTGGTCTGATTACAAACACTTGTATGTGTGTGTGTGTGTATATAGTATTTTGTTCATGTATATAACTGTTTTGCAACATCCTTTGCAGGGATGTAACAGAAACATTGATTCCTTCATCATCCGTAATCTGTTTTTTGGGGGCGTGGCCATTCGATGAGTTTCGTCTGGGAGTGTAACCAGCATCCAGCAGCTAAAGTGAACTGCCGTCAATGGGTCGCGGCCCTGTTGCTGCACAGAGCGCTGTTCACATTTTCATTCAAAGTGTATTAATATTAAACGTGTTGCATGTCCAAATGTATCCGACTTCGACACTGCATGTTCTTGGGTACCCAGCAATGTGTGAAGTAGATCGGATGAACGGTATGAACGTTGTAGATATGCGAAGGACACACACACACACGTAAAACATTTACATTCCTTCCAAATTGTCAGTCTGCGTGTGTGTGTGTGTGTGTGTGTCCTCTGCCCATTGACTTCCTGCCAGACTGTTGAGACAGACACACTGCTCATATACAGTTGGACACACTCCCATCATTACTGTGTGCTGGCTTCTCTGCATCATCTAACAAATATTCTTTGAGTGCAGAAATAAACTTGTCTGCTGCATGAATCATTGGGCCTCGTGCCGTATCTTTGCTTTGAAGCGGACACCTGGAAAGGGATCCCTGGATTTGTTGTCAGCCTCAGGCAAGTACTGTAATCCACAACACCTCGTCTGGGACACGCTGATGTCAATCAATGAGACATAAAACGCACACACGGAGTCTCAACAAATAATGTATGTTTCTTTTTACAATATCTTTGCTCTAACTTTTATTCATGGTATATCTTTCCGATTCACAATAGCCTCCAAGAAAAAACTCAAAGGCCAACTATTGTCTTTCACTTTTATTGGAAGTATGTTTAGCTTGCTACGCAAAGTCCTGGTCCTGCTTGGACATTCAAAACCTACAGTATGTAGGTACCACTATGCTATGAAACTCTATTTAAGAGTCTCATTGATATCAACATCTCTACTTCAAGAAGCAAACAAAGCATTTACAGTGAGAGAGCCAGAAGAGAACCATAAAGTTTGACAAACAACAGTTAAAAAAGTGTCACAAAGAGTCATAAAAAATTCAGATGATGAAGCTGTAAAACCTCAGACATGAATAAAACCTCTCCGACAGATAGTTCACACACACACACACACACACACACACACACACACACACACACTCACACACTTTCTTTATGCTTCAATAAAAAAGAATGCCCTAAATGCCAATTTTCCCCCTGGTATCAACAATTGTATTGAATATCGATATTTTTCAAAATATTAGTCAAAGTTAGAAATTCCAGTATTGTGACTAGAGCGGATCAGGTGAAAGCTAAGGAAAAACCTTTTATTTCTCTGCAGGGTAATTTCCATAATGTTGTCAGACACGGATAATAACAATCTGAGCCTGTCAGTGGCAAAGACAAGCACTTTTAGTGGACACAATGATGCATTGATGCTGCGCAACTGCCCTCGCAGCTCGTTTCGCAGCTGCCAGTTACATTCTTCCCCCACGACACTGGACCAATTTAAAAAAATTGTATTGCCATTAGTCACTTGGATACAAAATAATGGGAAAATATGAAGAAAAAAACAGAAGTTACCATTAAGTCCATATTAGATTGCCTACTGCAGTTAAGATTTAAATGAGAGAAGAGTGGAAGATTTGACTGTAGAGCTTTATAGGGCAATATGCTGAAAGAGTTATCCCTTCTTGTCAATAACAAGGTATTAGCCAACATGTGTCCTTATGACGACAGCCCTGCCTGAGGATATTAACGGCCCCCTTGACAAATCTTGTCTAAAATCATTTGAGCACACTTCCCTAACTCTCAAAACTCCATCTTTAATAATGACAGTCACTTATAAACTTTGGAACAGCATGATGAACGTCTCCCTTTAGCAAAGGAATCTCCTGAATTTGCAACATAATTCCTGGAGGTTGGGAATTTCTGTCCAGCGTGTCTTCACTGATTGATGGCAAAATGATGGAAAGTCATCCTTGGGGTTTTCCATCTTTTTTTTTTTTGCAAACAGGGGATCAGTCTTCCAGACAAGTGTGAATGTGTGTTCAAACCCACATGTAGAGGCACGAGGGAGTGAGGGTATATATGCACATTTTAAAGTGAGTGCATGTTTGTGATAAAAGGCCTAAAAGTCCACTCAAGACAATTACAATTATCTTCTGTCTTGTTTCTAGTGGTTTCACACAAACCAGTTATCTCTGTGGTAAGTTTGGTGATAAGGCAATAAAAACTCAATGATGCCAGAAACACCGGAAGTGAATTAGAGAGGGAACGTGTTGAACCTGTGTATCTTTTTCTGGCATGTCAACACATACAGTGCATGCGCATACACACACACACAACTCTGCTCTTTACCACTCACTTCAAAGGCATTCCAGTAGTTAAGCTCAACAGTATATCATAGAGTTGCAGTAACAACTGGCCTTCACAACGGAAAAACACTTCACCTTTCTCTATTTATTTTTTTTACCATTAAAAACACGAGACCAGCTCCTTGCTTGTGTGCGTGTGTGTGTGTGTGTGTGTCCTATGTAGTAAGGTGAGCCACTATAAGGCAAAGTCAGCGAGCATTTCAAAGTACAATGTTGGCGGGTGGCAGCTGTTAATGTGAACAGCATGCGTACATGGTCAATATGTGAAGTGTTATGTGCTGCATTTGTGATGAAAATGCAAAAGTGGGTCACCTAAAAGTGACATGGATCCAATTCCAAACTGCACAGGGTCTGAAGTCAGGTTGTTACGTTTGTTTCAGTGAGATGAGTCATTGCCGACATTTACTGTAACTTGACCTCATATGCTGGCTGTGGCTGGACAGCTTTCAGTTGGACGAGTAGAAGTTTCAAGTGGACATTTTTTTTATTTCTGGCTACGACTGCATATTGCGAGCTTGTTTTATGGACGTATTCATTTTTGTGAAAGACATGTTCATATGTTTTACATTTTCACAAACCATTTGAATTAAGGTTCATGTACATGAGCTATGTTTGTGTCCAATATTTGATGGCATGGATACAGGCACTGTGGTATGATCACTAACCCAAAATATAAAAGTTCTGTACCAATTATTTTGTCTGAGGTGAAAACATCTTTCCTGAAAATCCCTAAAAAAAGAATTAAAAGAAGAAAAAAATGGTCATAATGTTCTGTAAACATGTTGTGCATAAAATGTAAAGTAGCTCCTGTTCTTCAACGTTATGTAGCTTACTGTCGACAGCTGACTGATGATCAGCGGCAGATAATGTTGGTTCAGGGCAACTGACATGTGTCATGTGACTGACACAAAAATGTCAGGCCTCAGGTGGTAAAGGCCACAGAGGGGGTCATCACAGAGGGGTCCCTTATTTAACACAGCGGGTTGTTTGAATACAATGCAGGATAGATTTACAGCCAAGAAATTCCTTATTTCCTTGACTCATATCACACATACTCAAGTGTACAAGTATATGCTGGCTGTATGTTGCTCAATTGCTTTGGAATGTGTTAATTTCCTGTTTCAACAAAAGCTCTCATCACTGGCCATGCTGAGGTGAACAGCTGACTGTTTGCGTGTTAACTACATGTTGTTTTTAACAGGTTTAATGACAGTGATTTCAGCTCTGCTGTTACAGTAAGTGTTGTCTGGGCCGGATCTCAATAGAGATACAACGTACACGTTAGAGCGACTCTGTGCTGTTCGGTTGTGTTTTACCTAATTCTTTTGATTATGGCTGGCTGGGTTTACAATAATTAACAATATTAAAATGTGTTACCGAGCCACAGTGATGTGATGGGTTTATGGAATAATTTAAACACTAATGGCTAACATACAAAAGTAGATATATTATTGATTTAACAACAGGGAGATTACATACTGTACATACAACACATGCTGTATAATATGCTGTGTGTGCCTATCTGAAATTATTTTAGTTGAATTCTCGAAATGTCATTTACCAATGTCATGCACACCACAAACACAATTCCATTAATTCTCTTTGTAGTAAGGTGGAGGCAGCAATCTCACTGTTTGGCTAGTTAGTACGCAACACATCTTCATACAACGGATCGTAAGATATCTTACAAAAAGGGAATTCCTATTTTTTGTGTGTTTTTCCACGAAAGCCAGCAACACGTCTTTCCAAAATAAACTTCTGTCTTCACAGGAAACAACTCAGATGGGTTTAGGAAACAAAAATACTTAGTTAGGAAAAGATTGTGAAATAGTTAGGTTTAGGAAATGATCATTGTTTGGGTTAAATTAACTAAGAGAGTGCCGTTACTGAAGTACGCAAGTTACGTGACAAATGAATGAACGTTGACTTCTTGTTTTACATGGGGAACAAACAGCGGTCTCAAAGATTGTCGTTTGTTGGACCCATCTGTCTCCACTCCCGCCTGCCCTGTGTTTTTGAAGACTTTATGCTTCCTTGTGATTACGTGGATAACATACAAAATCATTTCATGGAATATCTACGGATTACAGCGCATCATGTTTCATTGGTATAGCTACAAAGCCTGGACTACGAGGGGTGAGTGGTTTTATTTTTGTCATATGGGTGAACTTAACAAAGCGTATTCCAGTCAGACATGCAGAGCAGTCGAGCCGTCCAAGGATACAAAGACACAAATGCTTTTGTAAACACATGTATCCACGCACGCACGCTTCCAATTACACCATCCCAATGGGAAAGTACTACTATTCATTTTTTCAGTGCTGTAATGTAGAGAGACTGGCAGGAATCTAAAAGGTAATCATCCGTTCCTTGCAGTCATTCAGCTGGCTCAGGGATTGCAATGTTCTGAGCAGCAGAGCTGGAAGAATGGCTTTCATTTGGCTTTTGTTCTGTTTGGATCGGGCAGGCTGACGGGTGTGTGTGTGTGTGTGTGTGTATTTGAAGAAATGTATGATGACAAGGGAATGACATGGAAGAAAGTGAAAATGAAAACCCAGCTTTATGACAGCTTCCATATACATAGATGAACCAAATGAACAGTAATTCCAAGATCATTCATCACTCACTAAATCATCTATTAACTTGATTACTGACGACTACAGAACCACTTCCAAGTGAATTAGTGTTGTTCCAGGTGCTCAATGTGCTTGTGATGTATATTTCTGCCTACATTTTCACACTTATATTACACTGATAGAGAGGTGGTGGCTGAAACGTGGAAGGAAATATGGCAATGCAGAAAAGAAATCTGACTGATAGCTCGCAAACATGGACGTAAACAATGCTGGATTCATTATAAGTGTTTTTAGTGGAAGGAAATGCACACAATGTCTTTTACTTAGAAACTGTAAATATGACTGTGTACAAGAACAACTCCTCAGTGTATCTTTAACTTTATTCTAATAATTATGGTTGTTTGTAATATCAAAATAACATGCTTTATTTCCTTCACATCTCAAAATAACTCAAAGTCAAATGACCCAAGTTATTTTCTTATTATTGCTACATAAAACTTGTGAGACACTGATGCGGTACTCATCTGTAATTCACCGTCTCTTGGTTTTACTTTCTGGCAAATACCTGCTGGCTTCTTAAAGCTGCCATCAAACAGCAGAGCCTGAAAACAACATGTTGCTGTTTGGCAAAAAGGTTTAAGGCTCATTTTGATTTCAAGTTAAATTTCTCAGAAGCCAGTCCCTCTCATTCTTACATTATTTCTTCATCACACAGCATCTGCCACGAATTGCACTCTTCTAACACGCTTATATAACTAATAGCTGCTTCTATGAAAGACTGCCCGAGAGATACACACGAAGATTTTAAGCCTGTTTGCCAAACACATTTCCTTTGAAGGCTAAACTGTCACTCATCGATTTATAGACTCTGTAAACCTCTCATCACTCAACTACACACACTTTCTTTGTTTCACACAGTGGAGAAACGAGTGAGAAGAGACAGGCACCAGGGGAGAGATGCATAGCAGTGTAAATAAGATACGATTATCTCTTATCAGTCCCACAGCGGAGGAATATGCAGCGTAGCAGTAGCAAAGGGAACGGTGATATAATAGATAAGTAAGTATAAAGCTCAGCAATAAATAGTAAACGGTGGAAAGAATATATAATATTAGACGGACTGAATGGATGAATTCACATCATTAAACATGAAAAACAGACCCAAGGAAGAAAGTCTGAATAGTGAGGAGTCACTGTTAGACAGGCGTATAAAAGAGTTTGTTTTTGCTTTGATAAGCTTTTAAATGTGCTCAATACATTTTTGTAAAAATATATTTTGGTCACATTTTATACAGCTTTAAGTCCCCAGTGTGTGGAGTTGAAGAGTAGACAGACAGAAAACACAAACACAGTAATCTAAATGTCATTTAAGGATTTTGGTCACTATTCCAAGTCTGACTTCATCAGGACAACGTGCTCGTCGAAGGGGGTCGCTGGTCCAAAGTAAACTAATCAGCAGTAAATCATGATGGCACTGACTGACTGATTACAGTGCTCCTTCAAATCAGACTGGCAGCTATTAAGAGCTGCTCTTTGCTCCATTTCTCTTGACTGTTCTGAGAAAAGATTATTCCCCTTGATGGCGTTTTGAGTGAAAACATCCCATTGAGCCAGACCATCAGACCACAACTGTGTGCCCAGGACAGCTTGTGACATGATTGAAATGAGGAACAAAAACAACGTAAAACCCCACTTTGGTTGTTCATTGCTCTGTTTAGAGAGGACAACAAGGGGCAGGAGCAATTTACGGGAAACCACAGAGGAATTCAGTGGTCAAAGTGAGTAATGTGATGGTAATATATGAGAGGATATCTGAGGCGCAGAGGCTCAATTTGTTACATTTTTTCTTCCTGTCTATTTTTCCTTGTGTGCTTCCTCTCTGCCTCACCCTTTTTACACTTTTACGGGCCGTGAAACTTATTGATTTTATTTGCTTATTTCATCCATCAGCGTTTTCATCATCATTAATTCACGACATATTCATTTCACTGTTAAATTCAACGTATATAGAACAAAAAATATTCTCATAGTAACGGCTAACTGATTAACTGATAAACTCACATTTTTTATGTCAGCCTATGAAAATTGTCTATATTCCTAATCCCTGTCTGTTTTCTTAATGAAGATTCTGATATTAATATGAAGTTGATGAAACAGAGAATGATATTTTCTTGTTCAACCGCTCCTAAAAAAAACCAACTATAAATCTCAAATTTTGAAACAGTTGAAACAATAATGTGCTTTTTCACAAACTTCTCCGTTTGTATGAAACCAACTTGGTTATGCCCGTACAGTAAACTATGTGTACTCTGATCATGGTATTATTTGGCCTGTGTGTGTGTGTGTGTGTGTGTGTGTGTGTGTGTGTGTAAGTGTGTGAGCGTACCTGTGGCCTTCTCCGGATTGTTACACATGAAGCAAAGCCAACCTTCCTCTTCCTCACTGTAGCCAAACAGGTCAAAAAAGCGCACCTCCTCCAGCTGAATCTGGAGACTGTCCAGGTCCTGCAGACAGACGGAAAGAAAACAGAATAGCTATTAAATATCCAGTAACTATATTTTAACTTCCTATTCGGTAGATCTGTATTAATATTGACAAAAGATATTTTTCACAGAAGACAATTGGACATGTCATGGTAGGAAAAGCACGAGTGTAACTAATAAATATAATGATGTCTGAATTCCATTTAGCTTCTTCAGTTTCCTGGTATTGCGCATGCTGGCTCACTGTGACAGCTTACTAGGAATAAATACAGGGAATACTGCGTCTGATCCATCCAATCATATTTTATTTATTCTGTCCTGCATATTACATCTGCACATTGCCCACATAGCCTACATTATAACTGAAATATTAGGACATTTGAACAGCTGTGTATTATTAAATTACAGCCGGCATCATCAACTTTCTTTAATAGTTTAAAATGCTCACATTGTTTGTATGAGCTAATACTGACGCATCATTCCTCATTCTGATCCCATGGATAGTTTCTATTACACAAAATACTATAAAGACTGAGAAGAAATAAGAAAACTAGATGGGAATTTATAGGAGAGGTTTAACCAGCCCACATAAATCTGTTAAAGCTTGTTAAAGCTGCTGTACAGGAACACACACACATATACCAAATCACAAGCATAGTACACACAGATGATAAGTGGTCCTCAACTCTAAGAGGTACTTAAAACCTCGACATTCCAGTCATGGACAGCACAACTGTGCATCAGTGTGTGTGTGTGTGTTTCAGAATAGAAAGTAATAGAAACCAATACAAATCCCTAAAGACCCCCTGCACATGGTAAGAGTTATACTTCACTTTGAATACACACAAACACACTTCAATGACAGTTAAACCCACGAGATAATACATATTTATCTTAAAACAGGAACATTCAAGAAGATGATGGATTACTGTCATCAGTCTTCATGACAAAGAAACAGTCATCCTGTGTGTGTGTGTCTTCATACTGTTCTTGCGTACATTTGCTGTTTAACCTAATCTCTCTGTAATGAACTCACAGTTTAAATAACCACCAACGCGGCAGAATACTCCGCTTCATCATGTCTCTGAACTCTCGAGTCCTTTCACATTTTCTGATGATCCATTTAGGAACGTAGTGTAGTGTTATTGACCACGGACAAGGTACTCGCATGAAATGCCCAGAGGGAACTGGATTTTAAGGAGTATATGAAAAACAGGTAGCTGTAGCGTGCTTGACCTTTCGACCCGTGCCCCTTCAGTCAGTCCTTGATGTTAACAAGCGAGGATTTAAATTTGAAAGCTGTTTTTTAGGTGTGCATCACACGCACACGCACATAGTTTAGTTTCTTCCATATATCAGAGGCGTCCTTTGTGTTGTAATTGAGGTGAAAGGGCTTTGCCTGCAGATACATATAAACCAGGAACATGTGTGGCTGAGAGAGATCTGTGGATTTACGCAAACTTTATTATGCTGATGCGATTTAGAGGACTAAGTGGTCTTCAGGAGACGCATGTTGCAAATTTGGGAAATCCTGATTACGATTACTGAAAAGTGTGAGACAGTGTGAGAGGCTGAAAGGTGGATGAAGAGGTGAAAGAAAGGGCAAGAAGAAGAGAGGCTGGATAAAGAAAACATCCGCAAATGGTTTCAGAGGCGAGTACAGTAAGAGTACAGTACTTGAGTACAATTTCGAGGTACTTGTACTTTACGTGGCTATTTCCATGCTATACTACTTTGCACTTCTACTACACTAAAGAAAAAAATGACTAGTGTAGTTACAAGTTAGTTTGCATGTTAGAATTTCACACGGATAACACAAGATGCATTCGTATAGATTTTACTACCAAATAGTAATGTAGTTAAAGGGGAACTCTACCACCGTTACACATGAAGTTCAGTTTACTCATCATAAGGAGCACGACTCAGTCTGTGTAACGTCTTCATGTGGCTCTGGAGAGTAACTTGAGTACCGGATTTGGATACTTCCTCCAATCTAGGATACTCATTCAAGGAAATAATGCTACACAGATGAAAGATGAAATAACTACCACTTGTGGCTGACAAACAGAAGTTGCTCATTGCAGTTACTTGTTGAATAATTCAAGCCTGCACACAGTAATCATTCCACCGAGTTTTGGCTCTCAGAAGAGACAATCAAAATAGAGACTTTTCTGGATTAAACAATGCCGACGCAAATGCCGAGGTAATTAAAATAGCTTCAAAATTGTTTACTGATTACAAAGCAAAGCTGAGCTGAATCATCCATTCTTTAAAAAGCAACAAAGGAAAGGCAGAAGCGGAAAGACGATGAGGGACACACTGTGAGTCAGAAGTTGAGCAACAATGTGCGAGAAACAATAAATCAGGGAAAACACGGCCAAGATCTGCTGCATAACGCAACGAGAAGGGAATCATTAACTTAAATGAGTAAAACACCACGTATGAGTATGTGCTCCCGGAGTCCATAATACTCCGGAAGGCCATAATAAACAGATTACCTTATTTGCATACGGTTTGAATGAGCCTTTAGGAGGAAGTCGCTGTGTTTAGAGTGACACATGTGCAGCTGGACAACAGACGGATGTGGACAAACATAAACCCAAACTTGATCCTTCAGGACCAGAGAGGTGGATTCAATAAAGAGATGAAGAAACAAGGGCTGAGTGGGTGAGTTTGAATATAATCTGTCTATCTTCATGTAACCCCCTTTACCCCTTCAGCACGCCCCCTCTCTCTCCTTCTGCACGTCACCCTCCTCCCTCGATCGCCGTTTGTAGATCACCATTATAAGGTGATCCCGATGCAAGATTTTAAGTGCACATGACAGATTACAACTGAAGGCAAAACAGCGACGATGGAGAGCTGTACTGAATCTGCAAAACATGTTCAAATCAAAAGCAACTCTGTTGTTCTCATGTTCAGTTTTAAAAAGCTATGTTATTGAAATAAGTAAATCAATCAGAGTGGAGAGATTCCCTCACTGCGTTCTTTGTAGTCTCACCTATTGTTGTATTTTATCATAATTTAAAAGGAGAACTTCATCAATTTTACACATCAAAGTCTGCTGACAGGTCCTGGGGAGTCTGATATATTGAAGAAGAGATCAAATGAGAAGAAGCTTGTGATAATGAGACGGGACAGGATTAGACAAAAGGAGAGGATAGTAGAGAAGACGTGAGGACAGAGACGCTTCATGGAGGTTTCCTGAATAAACTTAACCAGAGACAGAGAGCAAGGACAGTGGGAGGTGGAGACAGGAAGAGGAGAAGAGAGGGGAGTGGGAGTCAGGAGAAAGACGAGTGGATGAGAAGTGGGAGTGTTGGAAGGGGGAGTGGATGAAGGAAATAAACAAGGCATAGGCTTTGTCTCTCAGGAAAATGTCCAACAATGTCTGGGCATGAATGCATGATGTCCTGATATTCTAAGCCAATTTTAAGCAGGCACAGCACATCCTGTAAGTCTTGCTGCTCCTTTAAAAAGGAGCAATTCGTCTTTCCACCCTACCTTTTGTGTTGTCTTTCCTTCCCCAAATATCTTTATCTAATCTCAGTCCTTAGCTTTACTCTATCTCCTGGTATTCAGCCTCCTTCATCCTCATCCTCTGCCAAACTTTATCTCCACCCAAAGTTGTATCAACAAACGCTCTAACTCCGGGCTAAAGGCAGAAGGTGAAACAATACTTGTCAAGTATCTCCCTTCTCAGGCTTCCACTTTGCTGCCGTCATATCTTATGCCATGTCTGCCCTCTTTTCCTCTTTCTCTTTTCTCTTGCCACATCCTTTATTCTATTATACTTCTTCACAATCTTTCCCCCCCCGTCTTTTTCAGTCTGCATGTTCACATCTTCCTCCTTCATCAGTGTTTAATTACTCCACATATCACATTTTTTGTCTTTACTTCTGCTTATTCTACTTTTTTTGTACTTTCCTCTCCTTGAACCATTATTTTTAGTAATCTTAACTCTCTCTCATCTCCAGTTACCACTGTTATTCGTCTCTAACCCTCTTTAAGGGACAACAGACGGTAGAGGAATACTGTGCTTAATCTTAATCACTCAGTGCCTGGATTCTTTTTTCCAATCTTGCCCATTATTTCCCATAATGTCCTTTTCTTTCATCCTTCAATCTCCACTTTGCTCTCTCGTGCTGATCTATGTCTCTTGTGACTAACGCAATGATGGTACAGCTCTCTAATTTTTCGTGAGGCTCATTTCAGTTTAATCTTCGATTAATCTTTATCTCTTGACCCCTGACCAACTTTTCAAGTCTTTTCACTGTTTCCATTTTTTAAACCAATTACCTTTTTTTTGTTAATGTATCTTTCTCAACCTTTTCCTCACAAGTATCTCACATCCTTTCATTTCTGTTCATCCTTGAAGCTCTTAGCTCCCTCCATCCCTCCCATCTTTGCTGACACCAGCTTTTTATTATCTCTGTCATAAAACCACTAACATAAGATGCCAGAGGCTGTACATAACTCATTCTTAAACCTCTGGAGCTTCATGAATCCCTATAGTATCCTTTTAAACCTCCCTGTCAGTACAGACACAATCGATAACCTTTTCCGTCTGATGTATGTAATAGCTTTTCTTCCTCTCGCATCTCTTCTCTCCTCGTCTTCCACGACATGTGTTTCTGATTGGCTGACAGGGACAGGAGTGAAGCTGTAGGACTAATAGAGTGGGAAAGAAAGCAAAGAGGAAATGCAGAGCATATGGATGGAGGGAAAGGTCGTGGTCTTCTTATTCCCTCTTTGCTGTTAAATCTCATCCTCTCTTTTTAGTGTTTTTCCTTGGTGCTACCTGACAAATGAAAACCCATATTAAAGCAAAAAGGGACGTCAAAAGTGTATCACTCTGTCAGTGTACACTGTGTACTTGGCAGGTTTGTTGGGTCGCTACCGGTTACGGTTAGTCATCTTATTAATGCCAGCTCTGATCATCACATCACACTTTGTTGTCTTTGGACAAAGCCAAGCTAGCTGTTTCCAGTCCTATGCTAAGCTAACTGGCTGCTGGCTGTAGCTTCATACTTCATACTTCACAGACGTGAAAGTGGTATTGATCTTCTCATTTAACTCAGAGGCAAAATCAGAGGTTTTAATGGAGACTGATGCAGTGAAAACCATAAAACAGAAGTTTACAACCATGTTTGGACCGTTGAGCGTCACACAGCATGAATCTTCCTGCCCTGCAGTGATGGAATGTAACTAAGTGCATTTACTCAAGTAGAAATTTGAGGTACTTGTACTGAACATGCGTCTTTTCTTTTCACTTTTCACTTCTACTCACAGATCAGAGGGAAATATTGTACTTTTTGCTTTACTAGAACTACGGTATTTCCCAGCATTAGTTACTAGTTGCTTAACAAACTAACAACCAAACAGTTGATACAAGTACAACTAAAAATGAATTTAAAATAGTTCTGGTAATTGGTAGAGTCATTTTTCATGCCAAAACATAATATACAAATTCACAAGTCCAGCTTTTAAAATGTGAGGATTTGCTGCTAATTATCATTATGATACAATGCTAATTATGTTTGGTATTTAGAATTTATGCTTAACAGTTTTGAGGTCTGGACTGTTGGTTGAACAAAGCAAGCATTATGATGGTGTCACTTTGGGATCTGGGAAAAGCATTTCTCACAATTTTATGATTAGTTTTTTACACACCAATCAATCACTCAATTAATCATTTGAACTATTAGTTGCAGTCCACTAGCCAACTACAACAGCAACATCCTGCTTATCCAACTCTACATTAATGCATGAGTAATAATAATCTGATGATATAGTATATAACAGTCACAGGGATTATTTTTCTCTATCTTTTACTCTTAATACGTTAGTACGTTTAACTGATTATACTTAAATATTTTAACTAAAAATGTTCAATGCAGGACTTTTACTTGTAACAGAGTAGTTTTACAGTGTGGAACTTGTACTTTTACTTAAGTAACGTATCTGAATACTAACTACACCACTATTGCCCTGTGTAAAGTTAGTGTGTTTATGAATAACTAGGTATGTTCATGCTCCATGTGGTAACTATAGCTGGTCCATCTGATAGAATACACAACACAACTTTAGAGAAAGACAAACCACAGCTGTATTTTTCCTTGTGGGTCTAATTATTTCCCAGGGACCACTTAGCTTGTCACATTATGAAAGGGCAGCATGAGGAACACCACCCATATCCACACACTTACAAAAACAGACATTGAAATGAGCATGCACACACACACACACACACACACACACACACACACACACAGACAGACATGATGAAGACGAGGCGTCGGGGTGAGTAAGGCCTTGTATACAGAACTGTCTATTTAGTGCATTCCATATTCAAACAAAGTGGATGTTGAACTTTGACACTTTCTTATGTTGGAGTTTAGTTTTTTTTTTCGTTTCACTACCGATGACTTCATTCCCTCTGCTCAAGGCAAATAGGGGGAAGCAGCATGCACGCACACACAGACACACACAAACACACCTTCCTGTGTGGGGTGGTGTTCTGTGTCATAGCCATGGGGAAGCTGTGAGCTCCTTTTAGCTGCGTCTTCTCCCAAAGGGTGGCAAGCCTCTGGACACACTCATCCTTGGAGCAGAGAGCGACACTGGATTTACTCTGGTCAAAAGAGAGAGAAAAGAAAACAGCAGGGAAACAAAATTAAAATATAAAACAGAGATATGGTTCAGACAGAGACGGAGTAAAAATATTGGAGAAAAAAAAGGTTGGGAAAACAAAGCTACTCTTGTTTGCCAGTTTACATTCGAACAGATGCAACCACATCTTGCCTTCCAAGATAATCCTCAACTGTACAGCTCTTCATATGTTCCCAAAATGACATGGAGACTTTCAGAATCAACTGTTAATTTAAAGCTTGTTGTATTGATTCATTGCAAAATGAAAGTTTTTCAAAAGGGCACAACATGTTTTTCTACTCTGCAATGTAAATCAACTTCAGTGAGCAAACCACAACCACATTGTCTGCGCACCTGTAGGTGTAGCAGCATGATGTGTATCCAAAGGTGAGGCCGTCGGCTGGTCATGTTGAAGCAGGATTTGGCGTACAGACAGTAGTGGCCCTTAAGAGGACAGGAGAACGACAGCTTGGCCACACACCCTCGATTTGAATCTGACACACAAAAAAAGACAAACAAACACATAAAAAATTGCAAAATTTATATTTAGCAGATGCTCAAGTTGAAATTTCCAGGCTAAACCAGTGTCGGTTAGCTCTCTGTCTTGGTGTGCTCCTCTCCACCCCTTCAACATGAAATGTATGTAACTTTGGGAACATGTTTACAGAGTGATTCATGCAGGGACACCGCGTCTTGTAATCATCAGAAGACGTCTTCTCTTCCCACCACCACCTCCCACAAACTCCCACCTCAAAGCCAAGGACAAGAAGCCAGGGACAAGAAACCATGCAGGGACAATAAACCAGGGACAATATACCAGGGACAATAAACCGGTGACGGTTTCACGTTTCTGTGCTTCATGTGGAAATCATCTCGATCAGAATGGTGATCAAAAACATTGTTTTAGTTGTGTCTGATTTAACGAGTAAAGAGGTTTAGGATTTCTTCTGTGTTTAGAGTAATAATTACACAACATGTTGTTAATAAGTCTATTCACTTTGTGGTGGAAAGTCAGAGGAGAGGATGGATACACTCAAAGCAAAGAATGTCCATCCAACCCAATAAAGGAGCCTACAGCTGCAGCACAAATGACAGCGTACAAAAGAAAAGCAGAGGTTGTCCGCATGATGATATTTGCACGCTCCCAAAATTGTAATTGACGCCACGTTTTTGTCTATAAGGGCTTTACAGGCAAACATCCGTATGAGCATTAAGCAGGCTATACAAACAGACAAAGGTGCAGCACAAAATGTCTCGTGTGGATTAAACAAATCAGTTATTAAGTGCTGGTAGGCAGTTACCTTTAATCGGAGGCAGGGTAGCTATTTCCCCCCGTTTTCTTTCGTTTTGCTAAGCTAAGCCAACTGGCTGCTGGCTGTAGACTTATATCAGAGAGACAAACATGAGAGTGGTATCAATCTTCTCATCTAACTCTCAAAGAAAGCGAATAAGAGCCTTTCACAAAAATGGTTAAAGAAATCAAACATCTTCTATATATCTTCTCTTAATAACAAAGTTATCTATCCATGCTTCAGGGGACTGAAGTGGTTCAAAGTGATATAAAGCCAAACTCAACCTTACTTTGTTTTTCGGCACATGGGATAAACTCAGATGCCTCAAAATTGCCTAAACAAAATTGTAGGAGACACTATGGTAGAGAATTTAAACCTACATGTGTCTGAACTATAATGTGTATGTTTATCCTGCATCACTCTTTAGCACAGGTGTGTTTCTAAGAGAGGTTGTTTGTTTCTGATAGTCGGTGACGCTGTATATTTTTTGTCTCAACGTGTGTGTCAATGTTTGGATTGAGGATACATGTGTATAATCCTCCTCCCCTGAGATAGAGGGGTCGGCAGCTCCATGATGACATCATCCAGCTGAGACCACCTGTGACATCATCAAGTGCTAAGGGGTCAATTCTCATTAAGAGAAAATGCAAAGCACCAATTATGAATGGAGGAGTGAATGTCTGTCTATGTGTATGCGTTTAACATGTGTATATTTAAATTCAATCAATTAACCAGAGGCCAAAGGAGAAGTTTGTTATTTTTTAGTCTTGTTTCCTGTTTTACACATGTGCATAGATGTGTGTTTGTGTGTGTGTGTCTGTGTGACTCCTGGCTGCCTCTTAGTTAAAATGGCATTAAGGTCAAAGGTGGAGCAATAACATCCCCTCCTGTCAATCAAATATCATCACCTCTCATGTCATGTTTGAGTCTGGAGCCGTGTGTGTGTGTGTGTGAACTTTGTCTGTTCCTAATATGTTCAAAAGACTGAAGCTGTGTCCCCATAGGTGGAGCTCACTGCTGCAGATGACTCAGACTAAGGAATAGAGAAAGGACTTTACTGTCCTATTGCATACTCATGTAAGTATTTCTGGGTTGTAAAGTGTGAACTGATGTGTATTGTTGAATTTGTGCACACACATAAACAGAGGCGTATGTCACGGGGCATGATGGTGGACTCAAACTCAAAGGAATTTAATAAACACTTAACTAAGAACGTGAACACTACAAGAACATAGGGAATCCAGGGACGAGACAAGAGACGAGGGGGCAAATCCAGCAGGACAGGCAGACGTGGGAAACCGGGAGCAGGACAAGACAAACGGGCGGGGACAACACAAACAATGACCTGGCAGTGGGCGACTGAGAGACAGGGGTTTATAAGGTGACTTGAACAGGTGAGGAGAGTTGTGCTGATGAGGGAGTGCTTGATTACTGAGGGAGTGGCTGAGTTAGATTGGTGCTGAGGGAGTGGCTGACAGGTAGAGTGCTTGATTAGCGGCAGGTGAAGGGAGTTAGCCTGATGCTGAGGGAGTGAGGAGGGTGAAACTAGACAAAGACACACAGAACACTCAAGGCAAAGCCTGATCGTGACAGCGTAAGGTACCAGTGGTCTGGTTGAACAGATCAATGTTTTTCATGTCTATATGTGTTAATCTTGTAAAATATGTTCATCTCATGTATCAAATGCATATTCCATGTTGGCGTTGGTTGAATTTAGCTGTTCGATTTATATCCCATTTAGCTAGGATCTATTATTACAGGAGGGGCTGCATTAAAAACAACAAAAGGTGAACAGGCGGTGCGACGTAACAAAATGGCAATGAAGTCTTAATTCAAGTGAAGCAAATCAAATTGAAAAATGGAAAATAAGCAGGAGGCATTACTGAAAATATATCAAATATCAAATTGCTGAATATGAAAAGAATCAGAGGGGAAATGTGAAAATGGATTACAAAGTTTAAGTAAGTGGATTAGATTAGTTTGGAAGAGGTTTCGCATTTCATTGTTTTTTCACATGAACTGCTTGACCGCTGTTTCTAGTCAGTATGCACTGCTAGAACGAAGGTATGAAAGCATGCGTGCACACACACACAAAACTGCACCTATACATGTACTTCATGCATACTACATGTATGCATAACACTCATCTGTTCCTACTTAAACCTGACTATGTTGTAGAGATGTAACAGAATCTAATAACCCTGCCCATTTCAAAACAATTCCTTGATTAATTTTGCCATTAACAAATTAGCTCAGTGACATTTGCCATATAGAGTTTGGTCCATAGGTTTTATTTAAGAGTACATTCTTTCCCTCCAGATTAACAAGTACAAGTTCACTGGAGTCAGCAGCTGAATAAAAGGATAGGTCTGGCAACTCTCCTCTCAAAACAGTAAAACCAGCAAGAAATTGATCACACTGACCCCTTTAAGATGATGCCATTTTAAATCTGCAGTGCAGATTAACCAACGTGAAACTGTGAATGAGGTCAATGGGGAACAAAGACAATTCAGTAAATGGTATCATTCAACATCAAATTTAAAGACCCGAACTAGGGCTGTGTTTGGACAAATGGTCTAGGGGAGGTAAAAAAATAAATCAACAAAATATTTGCTTTGCTTCTCAGTGTCTGTCCAGACAGGATATGAATCATAGGAGCGTAACTAATACTGGGGTAGAAGGGGGAAAAAAAAAAAATCACTGAGAAGCACAAAACTATTCCCCCTCCAGAAATAAATCCCTGTCTGATTGGGTCTAAATGTGTGTGTATGTGAGATGAAGAATGATAGTGTGCGAGGAGAAGAGAAGAGAAGAGGAGGTGTATCATTAATCATCCCCAGCCACGACTTCTGAATGTAATCTCATTCAGGTTCAGCAGGCTACACAAACCCTCCCTCTGCCTCTCTCTTTACTGCACTTTTCTTCTCCCCCTACTGAATAAACCAATAACACTGTCATCAAATGATCTTCAGCACTTATTTTCAAGAAAGCCTGCCGTTCGTCATGTTCACATTACCTTCTATTGCACACTGCTCTGGTATGGGGATCTGCTGCACCATGTCTCGACAGAACTCTCCGATGGTCTCCATATTGTCTCTTAAATGGATGAAGAGCCTGTCAGCGTCCTCATGCTCCTCCTCCTTCTCTCTGCTTTGACCTTCCTCAGCCTCTTTGACCGCTCTGTCCAGGGCAGCTGTGAAGGGCATCGAGCCGTCACCCTTCGGTTTCCTCTCGACAGGCGGCGCTTCCTGGTTCTGCGAATTCACCGATGTGTTGGAGAACACGTTGTATGGGCCCGGCTCCGAGCCGTCACCGTCCTCCCCGGTGTCTGAGTTGATGGAGCGCGAGCGCCCAGCGTGGAGGGCCAGGCTCTTTGACCTAAGAGAGGCCAGAAAATTAAAAAAAAACAGTCAAAAATAAAACAGAATACAATGCATGGCAGGAGTATTGTGGGGCATAAGCATGATTCTGCTTAAGCTACTGATCCTTTGTGGTCCGTGTCTGCCTTTGCCTTTGCCTGGGCATTTCTTTGTTTTTTGGGCCAACTAAAAAAAGAGCAAAAGTTCATCAATCCAAATCAAAGCTGAATTGTCATTGTTTAATTTTAAATACAATGTGTTGGAGTGCAAAGCAAATGAAAAAAAATACTGTCTCAGTATTTCAAGCATCCCTGTTCTGTGCTCTCAGCATATAAACATTTTTCAGTGTTTCTTTTGGAGTTATTTCAATAGAAACTGTATCTTTGGATGGTCTGTTCATGTTTTTCTTCAATAAACAGAAATAGAACAATGTGTTCTTGGCTCAAGGGATCTCTTCTTAATATGACTGGAAATCATAATAATCCAGCAGGCTGCACAGTGATAACAGTCTATTGTTCATAAAATTGTTACCATCCAGTCAGATCTAAGCAGATACTCAGCAGAGCCATTTCATGTGACATGCTAACCGACCTGTTGAATCTCATTTCTCGTCTCTCCTCCCTGACAGCTTGGCTCAGGCTGTAGCGTCGTTGGGGGGCAGGGGAGTCCTCCTCCACCTCGTCCTCCTCTCCCCTCTCCTCCCCCATTTTCTCCTCAAAGGCCTGGATCTTCACCTGCAGCCGCTGCTCTGACCCCCTAACTCCCCCTCCGCCCCCTGGGAGAGATGCACGAGGAGACGGCGGGCTCGCCTCATCCACTCTGTAAAAAGCACACACAAACAGGTCAAAGGGTTGGATTCCATGTGGTGGGCACGTGAGATGAAGCTGGACGGACACATTTGGATGGATTTCAATAGCCTCACTCTCCACCGTCCTCCCTCCTCCGGATAGCCTTTCTGTAATTGTGGCTTTCTCACGATGACCGGCTCTATTTCTGTGTCTCTCACTCCATGTGTCCCCCTCTCTTGCTCTCTATTTGGTTTTGTTTCTATTTGTCCCTCACCATGGAGCCATTCTCCTCTCTTTTGATCTTTAACCAAACTAATTATTCCCTTCATCTCTCGCTCTCTTTCTTTCTGTCCCTATTGTTCCACCACAAGTGGCCTTTATAACTTCATTAAACAGTCCACTTGTTTGCTGAAAGAGGACATCCAACTGCCTCTTTATTGTTTTTCTTCTGTCTTCCCCCCGGCTCTTTCACTAATAAACCATCCTGTCCCTCTCAATCCCTCGTTCCCTCGGTCTTTCTTCCAGAAGACCCCAAACAAGTATTTGGAAGCTCCCAATCCTGCACATGATGTTTTTATTTCGGAGAGAGCTGTGCGTGTCACTCCCAAGCTGCAGCCAGATGAATCCCAGTCAATGTATGCACATTAACACTCACACATGCACACGCAAAAGCACAAGCATACTGTGTCCTCACATGTTGTGCTTGCATTCTGCATGATGAGAAAAGACATAGGAGCATAAAAACATGGGCCTGTAAATGCCCGTCTCCTAACCTGCAGTGCATGGCCGTGCTCTCCTCCAGTCGTCTCCCCAGCAGTCGGGCTATAGCAGTGAACGAGTTGCTCATCCTGTAGATGTCTTTGCCGCAGCCTCCCAGTAAAGTCGGGTAGCGGTCGGTAAGAGCTCTGATCTCCAGCAGCAGTGTGTGGTGAAAGCTGTGCTCCATGCTGCCCAGACAGGACACCAGGTAGACCAACACGCTGCGAGCATGAGTCTGGAGAGAGGAGGCGACACAGAGAGAAAGACAAGATGTTAAAAGGATAATATCTGCTGTTGTGATCCACGTTGGTCCCAGCATAAAACTAAACAAAGAAAGAATTAATGAGATTGCCAACAAGTTGTTTTATTGTACAAAAAACATCCAGTTTTATGGTTATTTCTAAAGTCGTGGTTGTTTCTAAATACAGAGGAAATGACTGAAAATGGCACCAGTGTTGTGTTATAGGACAGCTTGAAAGTATTTTCTGTGTTTTGGTGAAGAAAAAGAGTAGATTTTATCTAATTCGACACACATTGGTTTTAAGCTTCCAAGAAGTTTCTTTTGTTTCTAAATCACGACAAACAATACTGAATACAAACACATGCTCTTGGCAAACTTGGCATTACTTTCCACTAGTGGTAACACACTTTTTGTCATTCTGAGTTTGCTTTTTTGTATCCTGAGCATATGCAACCTGCTCACCTCTGGCACAGAATAACAAGGTTCAACCCCCTGTTATGCATATTTGATTCTCAAAGGAAGGTTCATACTTCTCTTATATGTGTACTATGTCCTATGATATGCAATAACATAATCAATATACCCCTGTGAATGCAACAACAACTTTCAGTTAATCACTTTTTAAACTGTCCATTTTGGATCCTAAACCGTTATTTTACAAAAAAAGGACACGTTTTAAAGTGGTGTAAACTAGTCAATCATTGTGGTAACAGATGAACACAGGTGACATGGTTCGGTAAAGGCACTCTGGCAGTGTTTGAGAGCAGAACCAAAGCCAACAAAACATCTGGAAGCAAAAAGAGGATTCTTTAAAAAAAAAAAAGAAAACTCTTTGCACTTGTAAAACCTCACACTGCTTTGACTGAAAAAAAGAGACCCACTCTCTTCTCCTCCTTGAGACAAACTGATTGATTGATCGAAGGAAGGACAGAAAGACAGAGCGAGCCAACCTGTGCTTCCAGAGCTCAAGCACACCTTGTAACAAGGAGAGAAGAATGCAGTTACTGCACAGTTTGGGCATGTTTCACAAGCACGCTCTGTCGGATGCTATATTTATACGGGGATGTCAAAACGACCAGAAAAAGGTACAACTTGACTTTATACCGTAACAACATGCTAAGGTAGGTATTTAGGAGTTTATGAGCCTGGAGTGCAGGCTGCAGGTACAAAGACTTTGCTAGGATGTGAGCTACTTCTCCACACAGTTCAAGCTTTTACTGTTGAGATGTTTTACTTTTTAAGGACTTACTATAATACTTCCAAACATTACAGCACAAGCATAACTCGCATCATTTCAGACATATAAGCGTAGTACTTTTAAAAGCCTGCCAGATCAAATGAAGCTCTCCCTCATCATAAAACGACACAGCTCGTGTTTAATTGTCTGGAAAAAAGCACTTGGCCTTAATTTGATGTCTTAAACACATCACTGGTTTAACTCATGACTAAATTCTTCGGTTAAATCCTGCAATGAGCACAATAACAGGAAGTTAACAAAAAACAAAGAACTGTTACATTTAATAACTTTAAATGTTCACCAGAAAATGATGGCTGGACGGACACGAATGTGGAGAAATAAATCAGCTCTTTCTGCCTCATGTGTGCTCTACTACACAAACAGATACACACACACACACACATAAACACGTCCTCTGAGAAAGACACAACGTCCAGCAACAAGCCAAATCTGTGCTCTGCTCACTAACCTGTTGTTTCTTTCTTTCCTTGTTTGCTCGGTCGCTTATTTGCCCCTGATTGTCCATCAGCACACTGATCTCTCCGCTTCCTTTGGAGCTGCAATCTGGCACACTAACAAGCCCCATGGAGATACTCCTGTGTGCATGACTGTGTCCTTTGTTTCCCGCAGCACATTAATCACTTGCGACAGTGACAATGACTGTGTATCTATCAAGGGGACGGATGATTTAACCTTTGAAATTCCGAAAATTTCTATAAATAGTAAATGTGAAGAATTTCAGCAAAGTACAAAAATATCACACATGTTACATTTTATAAGCGGTTGCTTTAAACTTTTTAAACTCATATGGACTGTATGTCATGGTACCTCTCTTTGCCAGTAGTCACCAACCTCTTTGGCTTGTAACTTGTAACTGTATATTTTTAGGAGCTGTTAGCGAAGAGATTCTTTTTACCTTCTCAAACTGTTATTTTAAAGAGGTTGTATAGGCCTGAGGTAAAACGTAGTCGTCTAGATGTGCTGTAACTTGCGACGCCTTGGAGATGAACCAACATGAAGATGGTACACAATGTTAACAATTTTATATCAGTGCAGCCTTATAATCTTCATTTTGGCTCGTAAAATAATTGTTTTATTGAAGGTATGACATAATCTGAGTGTCTAGTAAAACAGCAACACTTGAATGATGCAGTCTTCTTTAAACAGTTAACATTTTGCAAAGACAATACTTAATTGTTATGTATTGAGGTTGTACTGTATATTTTGTGGTGATGTGTTGGACTGCATAATATTGAAAAGTGTTTCTGATGTTAATAATAATAATTTAGTATTCAATCAACACAATTCTGAAACATTATTAAGACCAAGTAAAAAATATCTTAGTTTTCCAAAACTAGGATTTATAACAGGACTTCTGGGTTGGACAGCATTAAAGCTTTTTCTTTTCTCAATGTACTTTGATGAATATACAGCACAATATAGACTAACTCTCTTCAGGAGGTAAAGGAAACCAGAAAGAGTGTTGTGCAATCATGTTACACTCAAGTACAAATGCACCCCAGTGAGAAAGTGTGTTTGTGTGTGTGTGTGTGTGTGTGTGTGTGTGTGTGACACAAACAGGAACCCACAGGAGGTACTCTCCACTGCCATCACCAGGAGGCCTCTGCAGAGGCATTTCCCAGAAAAACATGGGTTATTTTCCAAATGGTTCCAATGTGAAGAAAGACAGGACACTGAGGCCTGACCAACTGCGTGCATATGTGTGTGTGTGTGTGTGTGTGTGTGTGTGTGTGTGTGTGTGTGTGTGTGTGTGTGTGTGTGTGTTCTGAAGCTGGGTTGGCAGGTTTTTTTGACAAGAAGATTGAGGAGGAAAGGTTGCCCTGAAGCAATAGAAAACTGTATTATGGTTTCCAGCTCCATAATATCTGTGTGTGTGTGTGTGTGTGTGTGTGTGTGTGTGGGTGTCGTGCCATATTTCCCCCTTTCATTAATTTACCCAAATTGTCGTTAAACTGCGTTAAATGGACCCAGAGGAAAAGAGGGAGGGGGAGCCCTCAAGCTGTCCTGCTGTCACCTTCATCGCTCCGCACACACACACACTACAGACTGGCTGTAATGTCTGTCATACAAACATGTTTTTATTATTATCCAGCAGAGGTTTGCATCTTCCAAGGTATTTTTGAGACGGGTGTTCACTGTCTTCCCGGGATGAGAACATCTTTGCCGGGGGTTTAAATCCAGTATTTCCACAAACTGTGCTCACTTTTCAGAAACAAAACTACAATTATTTTCTATTAATGTTGTCTCTTACTGGCAAAACTTTCAACAAACACAATTTTGGGGGAGCAACATTTACTCAGACTGTAGGTGTTTTAAAGCCTGGGCAACAGAAACCTCATGGCTACTCTGAACCACTTTCAGATGGGAAGAAAAGATAATATAAATAGAGGAATTAGAAGCATTGATTTAAACCATCAGATGAAGAGTCTACAGCCACACAATGTCATCATGGCAATCAATCCACCTCCCCTAAAAATGTCAGGCCATGCTGGCAGCAGAGGAAAAGTCAGGGGACCACCAGACTTAGTCGGGAGCTGGGAACCATGAATGTCTGAGCCCAATTTCATGGCAATCCGTCCAACAGTTGGAGAGATATTTCAGCCCAAAGTGGTGAACCGACTGACATTACTGTACCATCCTCAGAGCCATGCCACTGTCTAAAAAGGAAGGTGGGTTCAAGGGTCAAGCAAGCTGCTAAGACAGCACTTAATGACTGACCTGTCCTCCCTCTCCAGCCCGTCAGTCAGCAGAGATGCCATTTTGCTCCAGTTGCGAGGCCAATTAACCTGCAATCAGCAGCTAAAGTGTTTTTGCAGAGGCCAATCACAGCGAGTTAATGGCTGAAACACCACTTTTTATGTCAAAATGAGTGCCATTAGAAGGAAATGAGCGGCCAAGTCTGTCGGGCAGCCAAGGGTTTAACTCGTGGGTTGGCCACCATGAGGCTCATGGGACACATTTAGTCGACTCCACACAAATTTCGATTTTGTAAGTCTTCCAAAAAAGTATATCATTAGTAACAGTAGTTATAGTTTCAGTCGTAATATTTAGAAAAATGTACCCGGTACATCAAATTAAAAATTAGATCTGCCACACAAGTGCAGTTCAGTTCAGGTTGTCACCTTATGAAGAACACTTTCTTGCGGTTAGTAGTCCCTTAAATTGTGTCATTCTTGCACCATTAGGCTGACAGAGCTGCTCTTTAACTGTTCCTTCAAATTAGATTTGTTTCTCTCCCTGCCAGAGGAGCAGTTTTTTGCATTTCTTCTTCTCTATTCAGCTGTAGAGAGACAGAACTCTCTGAGGAGCCGGCGTGTGCTTGTTTAGAAGAGACGCTCCTGAACACTGATGTGTGTGGTGTCGGACTGCAGTTCAAACCTTCCGGTTTAGTGTGTGCTTTACACTTGGCAGGACAACAGAGAACAAGTCATGCGAGAGTGCAGCCAGTTCCTCCCTACTCATTAGAATAATCACGACTGCCCGTTTCAGTGTGTGCGAACACCCACTGCTAGACAGACGTGGGGTGTATTAATAACATTATTCCCAAGCCATTTTAACAGGAATTTGAGAATTTTTGCAGCCTGTCTATGTTTACCACAAACAGACACAAACAATGACAATACAGACAGCTAACAACACACACCACCTTGTATGACAGCTACAAACTTCAGAGTAAGAATGATTTCAAGCACCTTCCTTTGCTTCTTATTGCCTTCAGACCCTTCATTCTTCCTCTTTATGTACCTTAATGTAATAATTGCAAATCTTTCTTTGTAGAAATAGTTCTACATCTTAGGAAATACACGTATTACTTTTCTTGCAGAGAGTTGGATGAGAAGATCGATACGACTAGCGTGTCTTTAAAGTAAATATGTAGTTGAAGCCAACAGCCAACAGTTAGCTTAGCTTAGCACAAAGACAGAGGGAAACGGCCTGCCTGCCTCACTAATTAACACGTTATATCTTGTTTGTTTAATCTGTACAAAACTCAAAGTGTAAAAAGAACATTATTACTATTATTTTGTGGCCGGGATTAGTACATTTTTGGATTCTTCCAAAGTATACTGAAAAACATGTATCCACTTTCTGTATCAGCTTCAAATCACTGCTGCACACGAACGTGAACTTGGGTAATTTGTGTGTGTTTTGACTGCGGTGTTTGTACCTCACTGATGATGCCCACGGCACCATGGATTTTGGCCACGTGACCCAAGAGAGCAGGGCATTGTTGTCCCACAATCCTCAGCGTTGGCAGAAAGCTGACCAGTGAAGAAGGGCTGGCCTGTGACACGTCCACGAGCGCGCCCAGTAGGGCCTCAGTTAGGGATTGGTCTTCTAGGTAACTGACGAGTGTGGGCACCTGAGGGCTCAACATCTGTTCGGGTGAGGAGAAACAAAGTTGGGGAGGGAAGAAAGCATTATTCATTGCTTTTGATTATAGCCTTAATCAGCGTTTTTTGCACCATAACTCAATACCAAACAGAAGTTCAATGGGCCTTTAATGAAGGCTTGAGGTGAGAGGAGTAACCTTAGATAGGGATGAACATACTGGTGAGTAATAGCAAACAAAAAGTTTGACCGCCGGACTGTCTGTCTACAAAGTTTGTGAATGGCCAGTTCCTCCCTACTCATTGGAATAATCGCTACTGCCTGGAATGCACTAGACAGGACCAGATGCTCACCATTTCCGGGCCCTCCTTCTGCTACTTTATGAGACACTCGTTCTGAATAATCATATTAATATCAAACACCTATCTGTACTCCAGGGAGAAGATGCTTGACTCCATAAAATAAAAGTTATGTGATTTCCCACATTAATGTCATGGTTCATTGTTTCAATCACTTCCTGTAAGTGAATATTAGTATGCAGACGATTTGGTAACTTTTGAGATGAATGAAGTTACAGTCATGACCACATTTTTTTTAGTATTTCTGTGTGGTGGGTGGAGATTAGAATAACTCCAGATGGCTGGTTTGGTTTTGTGAGGAATGACATGAGACTACGTTTTACCACCATGTGCTCTGTTGGCTGGTATGTGGTACTTTCCCCTCATGCTGACCACCAGCAGCTCTGTTCCGATAGAGAAATGTGCACTCCACATGCACTGCTCCATTTCACCACTTCTAACTATGTTCCAGTGGCTTTTTCTATATTTCGACACAAGCTCAGTACAGGGTATTGCAAAGTTGAATAGTACAAATTCTGATTAACCTTGACTCATGGGCATAAATATTACACAAAAGCCATACACGTACATCATTGTAAGCCAGTTGGATGGTGCTATATTTTCAAATATCCCCACAGTCTTATGTATTGTAACTACCTCATTATCATTTTATATGAGTATCTAATAAAGCTGGAAGGGTACATGTTTTAGATGTTACTAGGTTTCTTGAAACGGTTGGTCCAAAGCTGATGAAGATAGTGCCAACAAAAGTTTTTTTTAAATATGACGAAATATAATTCATATTTCGATCAGTGACAGTGAAATAAGTGAGGTAATTTACATGGGCCTATGCTGTAATAAAAAGATAACATAGTAGTATGTTATATATCAATATAGTTTGATTTGCCCACAGTGCGTTGTGCTTTATTCTTTAATCAAACTACACAACAAACAACACAAACACTCACCAGTGGATGTTGCTCGGCAACAATTTGAATGAGTCTGATTAGGTGTTGTTGCTCTGGGGACTCCAGCTGTGACATCATCGCAGTGAGGTTGCCTAGGTGACAGTGGATGGTATCTGGTTGCCTGGGGTAGACCGAGGGCAACACTCGTAACAGCATGTGGTTACCTGAGAGGGGGGGGGGGGGGGGGGGG
>NW_022280054.1:7184168-7210731 GCF_004355925.1 Anarrhichthys ocellatus | reverse complement strand
GAATAAGAGTCAGAGTTGCTTTCAGTAAACCTCGTTGCCAAATATAAATTTGGTGACCACCATTTTGACAGTGAAAGGGTCAAATTTAGAAAAAGTAGAACGAGGTTTGTTGACCAGTGTTAACAGTAGAGGTGGAGACATAAGTCCACTCCATTTTCTTACAAAATGCCCAAAATACAAGAAATTACATTTTCCCAAAATACCCCACAACATCCCCGTCTTTTTCGTTACACTGATCGATGTTATTACTTTGTGAGGGTAGACCAAATAACAAAAACACCTTTCTGTGGAAAGCAAATTACATGATTTAGTGAAAGTGACATCTATTGCAAGTCTGTTGTGTTAGACTGCATTAGTTTTAGTTGGGTGTACCTAATAAACTGGCAACTACTCCATCAGACTACTTATCTGCAACTAGTTATTGATGTTGCCACATTCCCAGATTTCAACAATTAACTTGGTGACTATAATTTCTGTATATTACTACGAAGAAAACTGAAGGCCATAACTATCAAACAGACCCAAGTGGCATGAAACCTGAATTTTCCTTTAAGCTGTTCGTGGGGTAGCTTTACTGGAACATCATGCATATTTGCTGTAACTGTCATTTTCCCTCAGAAAACACACACGACCCCCCGTCATGACACAACATCTGTGTTCAGTAAATAGAACTGTTTCAATTTGTTGTCAATATTTCTTCAATGAAGATGATGCAGGAAAAAAGAAAGTCAGTGCTGACGCATGACTGGACATAAAGGCATTTTTAAATCAGCACGCAGCCTAAAAAAAAACCCACGACATTACCCAACAGCCTTTGACTCATGTATGAAACATCTTTAAGTGATTCACTGAACAAAGACTCTTGTTTTCAAATGGAAGGTTCATTATTGGTGACATTTCAAGATTTCAAACAATGGCTTCTGTGTCAGACGCCTGACAAGAGATGTTGCAAATTTAATTTTTAACCATAGTGACATTTTGGAGCTTAATATAGAAGTTGTATAGATAGACAGACAGACAGAGAGACAGACAGATACAGTTGTGTGAAAAAGTGTTTGCCCCCTTCCTGATTTCTTATTTTTTTGCATGTTTGTCACACTTAAATGTTTCAGATCATCAAATAAATATAAATATTAGACAAAGATAACACAAGTAAACACAAAATGCAGTTTTTAAATGAAGGTTTTTATTATTAAGGGGGGGGGGGAATCCAAACCTACATGGCCCTGTGTGAAAAAGTGATTGCCCCCTAAACCTAATAACTGGTTGGGCCACCCTTAGCAGCAACAACTGCAATCAAGCGTTTGCGATAACTGGCAATGAGTCTTTTACAGCGCTGTAGAGGAATTTTGGCCCACTCATCTTTGCAGAATTGTTGTAATTCAGCCACATTGGAGGGTTTTCGAGCATGAACCGCCTTTTTAAGGTCATGCCACAGCATCTCAATCGGATTCAGGTCAGGACTTTGACTAGGCCACTCCAAAGTCTTCATTTTGTTTTTCTTAAGCCATTCAGAGGTGGACTTGCTGGTGTGTTTTGGATCATTGTCCTGCTGCAGAAGCCAAGTGCGCTTCAGCTTGAGGTCACGAACAGATGGCCGGACATTCTCCTTCAGGATTGTTTGGTAGACAGCAGAATTCATGGTTCCATTTACCACAGCAAGTCTTCCAGGTCCTGAAGCAGCAAAACAGCCCCAGACCATCACACTACCACCACCATATTTTACTGTTGGTATGATGTTCCTTTTCTGAAATGCCGTGTTACTTTTACGCCAGATGTAATGGGACATACACCTTCCAAAAAGTTCAACTTTTGTCTCGTCAGTCCACAGAGTATTTTCCCAAAAGTCTTGGGGATCATCAAGATGTTTTCTGGCAAAACTGAGACGAGCCTTTATGTTCTTTTTGCTCAGCAGTGGTTTTCGTCTTGGAACTCTGCCATGCAGGCCATTTTTGCCCAGTCTCTTTCTTATGGTGGAGTCATGAACACTGACCTTAATTGAGGCAAGTGAGGCCTGCAGTTCTTTGGATGTTGTTCTGGGGTCTTTTGTGACCTCTTGGATGAGTCATCGCTGCGCTCTTGAGGTAATTTTGGTCGGCCGGCCACTCCTGGGAAGGTTCACCACTGTTCCGTGTTTTCGCCATTTGTGGATAATGGCTCTCACTGTGGTTCGCTGGAGTCCCAAAGCTTTAGAAATGGCTTTGTAACCTTTTCCTGACTGATAGATCTCAATTACTTTGTTTCTCATTTGTTCCTGAATTTCTTTGGATCGCAGCATGATGTCTAGCTTTTGAGGATCTTTTGGTCTACCTCACTTTGTCAGGCAGGTCCTATTTAAGTGATTTCTTGATTGAGAACAGGTGTGGCAGTAATCAGGCCTGGGTGTGGCTAGAGAAATTGAACTCAGCTTTCCAAAGATGTGATAAACCACAGCTAATTTATGTTTTAACAGGGGGGGGCAATCACGTTTTCACACAGGGCCATGTAGGTTTGGATTTTTTTTTCCCCTTAATAATAAAAACCTTCATTTAAAAACTGCATTTTGTGTTTACTTGTGTTATCTTTGTCTAATATTTAAATTTGTTTGATGATCTGAAACATTTAAGTGTGACAAACATGCAAAAAAATAAGAAATCAGGAAGGGGCAAACAGATAGATAGATAGATAGACTTTATTTCAGACTCAGGGTCCATATAAGACAAATACATAAAGTGACATACACAAACAATAAAAGTACATAGGCCTAGCAATAACTTACAAAGAGACAGCTGTAACAATGTCACCACAGCTGGGACTGGTAGCGTGTGGTACTAAACCTTATGTTGGTTAAAACTAATATGATCTAATTTTCAGAGTCATTAAGTCGACAAATTCATTCATACATGAGATTTCTTAACACAGTTTGGAAAGTATTGACTCGTGCAGCCACAAACATTTCACTAGTACCGCTCCATCTCGGTCTCTTTAGCAATATTCTCATGGCGTCATCAGAATAAAGGTTTGTGTTAAAGATGCTGCAGGGTTTAAACCATGGACAAATTATAAGTGGTGTTCATAATTGGTGATTGGTATTCACCATCGTAGTTTAGAGAGTGAGCCTGCTCTCATTTGCTAATTAGCGAAGTACAGCTGAGGCTCATTGGAATGTGATTATCTGTAAAATGAACAGCTGAGGGATCACCAGAGTTATTACAGTTCATCCTGAGGGGAATATTAATAATGTTTAAAGTCCAGCCGTTACTTGCTGAGATATTAGCCATCCCAGGAGCCATGCCGCTATTAATTTCAATTCAAGTAGTAACAGCAGAACTGCCTTGACATCTTGAAGCGAAATTACAGTATTTATGATCATTAATCATATTTTTATTCATCATGAACATCTGGTCCATAACATTTCAAACAGCTAGCAGCTCATGGTGAACTTTTGTCATATTTCATAAAAGCTTAAAAAACCTAAAGAGATGGTTTCAAACAGGTTATTCACGGCTATAAATCACTTTAACCACAGGTTTTATGCTGTTACAGACAACTGGATGCTGACCAACCGAGAGGACTCTCTGTTCTGTGCTGAGGCAGAGGACGGAAGAAGAGTGCACATAAAGTACAAATTTGAAAGATGGTTGCTGGCTCATGTGTTCCTTTCATTTCCTGTAATCATAGATTATACAAGATCACACACACCCATCTCCACACTTATGGCACAAATCACCATAAAAAGAGACAGGCACAGTACATGTACAGAAAGACCATAAAGTTGTGGTTGCAGCATTTTGCAGGTCTGTTCAGAGGAATGTTAAAAGGCCGGAGGAGACGAGAGTCTGCACAGAAACACACTGAGGAGGATTTATAGAGCGTATCTATTAGAGCACACTCACCCACATCTAAACACACAGACAATACACGCGAGACGTGAAAATATTCTTTTGATTATTGATTAAATATACTTATTGTCTCATATTTAATTTTTCATTTACTTGACTCACACTGAAGCTCCCTACAGCACCCTCTGTGTGTGGTTGTGTGTGTGTGTGTGTGTGTGTGTGTGTGTGTGTGCGTACAGTTTCTGACCTTCATACCTTCATTCCAGCATACAGCCAACCCATCATCATGAGTTACAAATCTCAATAAAATATCCTGTAATGACCTTTGGTTCTGTAGCACACAAAGGCGACATTTTTGAAAGGCCCATCAAACATTTTCCGAGAGGAATGAGAACTAAGTGATCTGTCAAACTATTGTTAACTTTATGTGCTGAGGCAGGAGAGGGCACGATGGCTTTCTTTTGCTCTGCTGTTCATGTAGTTGCAGCTCTATTTTTGACAAATACGGGAACATTCCATTAAAAACACACAATGCACACATACCTTGGCAAAAGAAACTGAACTCTTATGCACGGGACGTTTAGTACAGGACAAAAATGCAGAGATCAGCACGAATGATAGCCAAAGGGATGTATTTGGAAGCTTTACAGCTTACACGTGTTTCCCAACACTCATTTTGTGTGCGTTTGTCCCTAAAGTCATATATCACACAGCTCGAATAACCTCTGGTGGCAGAGGGCGGGAGAACTCAAAAGCAGAGACAGGGGTCAAACATCTCCCAGAAAATATATATCTTTGGAATTCTGTGCATTGTTGTTGCATGAGTGACCCCCCCCCCCCCCTACAGCACAGTAAAATACCTTTAAGTATTCAGCACCACATGAAGCTGACGGGGATCCAGAGAGCAAAAAAGACGGAGGGATTTTCCTTTCGTGTACACAATACTCAAAATGTTTCATGCATAAAAATATTTTATATGCATACCATTCAGTGAAAATCATAACGGCAGACCAGATGTGCGGCAGTGCAATTCATAGACACACACACACACACACACATGAGTGTCTCTTGCACAGTTTAAACTCAATGACCATCCTCCCCCTCTCTCCCAGATAACTTCAACCGTACAAACTCTCACCGTCTGTGTGAAACAAAATGTCCTGTGCTTTCTGACTTGATGCTTCATGGTGATAAAATATGCAGAGGAGACAAATAATTTCACTGGTGAATCATGAATGAATCTTGCCTTCCATGACTCATACACAATGCTATAAACATGTGCATAATGCACATGCACACACGCTGATGTGATTTCTTTACTGGTGTATCAGAGAAACTTCCTGCTGGCTTGATTCCTACCTCAGGTAGCAGGCTGAAAGCACAACATGGAAACATTTACACCCAACGCATGGACACACATACTTATACTCATACATATAACCAAACATGTGTTTGTTGTCTTTTTTAATTTTTTATCTTTAAGCTTATAATATCCCTCTACTTCTATATACGTATATAAAAAGGCATAGCTTTATCCCTTCAATCCAACGTACTGGCAGAAATGACTAACCTGATGAAGATCTAGCAAACATTTTTTTGTAACAAATGTATTTTTGCAAGTTAGACAGCATGCGGGAGTTTTGTTTCCAACTTTTGATCTACTCTTCCCTCTCAAACGCGCCTGTCTCATGAAATGGATGTGCATCTTCTGGTCTAATTACAGACACTACCACTCTGTTTTAATGCCCTTTTAACTTTTATTCAATGAAATCTTGCAGCTAAAAATGCTTTAAATCCCAGTTCACTTCACCTTTAGTTCAGCATACATGCAGTTATAAGTCTAGTTCATAATTTCCCCCAAACACATAATGTCAAACGTCAGCATGTCTCTCAGTTTTTTGTCTCTGATTTTTGTAAAGTCATACAGTGTCAAACTATGGCAGCGATTATAAAAACGTAGTTTCCCGCCAGTATTTTCGCCAAAAATAGAGCCGTGATCAGTGCTTTGTTCTCTGGACTGAGGGAAGACTGGACGCTACAGATATCGCTGCAACACCATACACGTTTTTGACAAATCATCAACACTGTAACCTCTTCACATTCTGTGGATAATGTCAATTCATTTTTTTTTTTACGTTTTAAACTAGAAATATGGCCATATCTTACACATTGCACCTTCAAATTCTACCTTTTTTTCCCTGGTAATTATTAAAGTAGGTCTTTAAAAGTGATTATTGGTTATTAATATCGACTGAAATTAAACATCATGATGCATTTTCAGCCCAGCCCTAGCATCATTTTATTTACTGAGAAAGAACTATTAGACAGAAGCAGTCTCGAAGATAAAATTGTCAATAGCATACCACAGATGCTTCGTAAAAAATAATTCAATTCCATACTTTCTGTTAAGATGTAAAAGCTTTAATGAACTGGCTGCAGGTTAAATAAATATTGTGTTCTACCAAGTGGCAGTAGAGAACTAAATAAAGTAGCTTTTGCCACTTCACACAACTCCATCTCCGTCTGAGCAGCAGTCTGAATGAGAAGGCTGTTCCATGCAGATAACAAGTGAACAAGTGTGTGTTTCAGTAGGTATTTGAGAGAGAGAGAGAGAGAGAGAGAGAGAGAGAGAGAGAGAGAGAGAGAAAGAAAACAGACACAATGAAAGAGAGACACAGGCAGACAGAAAGATGGAGGGAGGGGGGAGCGAGATAAAATCTCATGAGGAAGTCATTATTTCCCTCCCCCTTGAAAACACCCACATACACACGATATATACTGACACAAACTCACGCCATACAAATTCACATACAGTATGTACACCCACAAATACCCACAAACCCACATGGTGAGGCTGACAAATAAATAAATAAGTAAATAGAGCGAAGCAGGAGAACAATAAACCCATTTAGAAACCCCTAATGTCTGGGTTCTATTCAAACTTCCCTCCACACACACACACACACACACACACGCGCACACACACACACACACACACACACACCATCTCTGCATGGGGCAAAAATCAGGAAAGTTTGTGTTCACTGCTTCCTCCCCCTTCCATTACTTCTTTCCCTCTCTCCCTCTCTCTCTCTCTTTCTCTCAGTGAGTCAAGGGGCTGCAGTTATATCTGATTACAACATACAGGCTACCTCCAACGACGCATTACTCACCGCCTCACTTGTAGGTTTGAGCGCCGCTTTCACATTCTATACTTGTGAGAGCCAAATGTTTTCACAAGGATGGAAAATGTAGAGAGCTTTTTGAACATTTACTAACTTACTCACAGGATACTCTTCATGTGTTTGCATAATGTTGTGTAATAAAAGGGTTTCATTCTAAACTTGCAATCAAGATTAGTATGGATCAAAGACAATTCGGAGTTAGAGCTTGGGTTTATAGTGACGGTTTGTAGAAGGATTAGTTTTGGGGTTGAGGAATTATTCCGGTTTATTACAAGCTTCTTGTAGGTGAGGCTTTTGTCCGTTTTGGTTTTAATATTGTACTGATCAAAGTAAATGTTGAGATCTGGGGCCCATTTCAACAAGCGAGCACTGCTTGCACACAGTTAGCAGGTGGTGGTGTTGGCGTCATGTTAAAAAAAAGATCACTAGTCTTTCAGGCCTATCGCATCCTCGTGCATGGGTCACAGGTACATTGTGATTATTTTGATCAGTGAAAACATGTCCAAATCAACACAAGAGGAAATGATCGCCTGTTGAAAATCCCAACTTGCATTTTGTAGATTTGCTAAAACGGGCCTCTTGGGACAACATCGCTAAGAAGAAGTGAGATGAATCGCAAGCAGTCTGATCGGAATCAGTTTCGCAAATACGGGTTTCTGATCAGAAACCCGTATTTGCGAAACTGATTTGGAAGAGAGACTGAAGTCAAATGATGAAATCATTCAACTTTGACTGACTGTGTTTGCCACGGTTGTGCTCCTACAGAAAAGCTTAGTTGTGTAGTGAGGGATAACTAACATTTCGGATGCACACTTTGGGTTTATCTGAAAGAATGATGGTTTTGATAGTCTGACTAAGATGTTGGCCTGATTACAACCCATTTGATTGCCTGACTGCTTGTGTTTCTTGCCCCGTCAGACTTTGCTGTAGTAAAGTCACCGTGTTCCCAGCATTTATTGCTGAGTTGACCCATGTTGCGATAATCCAAATTTATCTTTTCAGAGTAAGTATGCAGGGCTGAGGGTTACGGTCTGCTGGTTAAGATTATAGATAAATACAGTAAATCAACGGAAAGTACTGTATAGTATTATAAACGTGTGTGTGTGTGTGTGTGTGTGTGTGTGTGTGTGTGTGTGTGTGTGTGTGTGTAGCGCACGTTTCCCCTCTTTGGTTGAAGGACTCTACACTGCCAAGCTTCCTGCCAAAGGATTGCTCAGCATTTAACGAGAGAGTGAGAGAGAAAGAAAAAAAGGGAGAGGGAGAGGTGGGGAGTCATTAGGGAGGAGGGACAAATGTTGCACGAGAGAGAGCGAGGGGTTGAAAAAGAAGAGAGGTGGACCTGCAGCACTGTAGAGAGTGAGACACAGGGAGAAGCAGCAGAGATCAAAATAAATAAATAACACACACACACAGATAATCGCACACATACAGACACACACAGACAAGCAGGCAGGAAGAGGAGCAGACCTGAAACTTAACCAGACACACTCTTCAAACACTCTCACTCTCTCTCACACACTCAGTCGGCAGCAGCAGCAGCAGCAGCAGCAGCATGTTCCAGTGGAGGCTCCCCCAGGCAGTGTGTGCGCTGTCGGCGTGCGTGTGTCTGATTCTGGCCTATGAGGATGATATTCAGGTCAACTTCGCTGACCCCTTCTACAATGAAATCATAGGTGGAGAGACACCAGAACGTAAGTGTTAAACCGTGTGTGCATTGGGGTGATTCATCTGATTAAGACTCACAGATGGAAATGTTGCAATTGAATTCAATTCTGGGAGCGTGTCATTGATTTCTTGCAGGATTCATGCATGGGGTTGTGTGAAAGGTGAGCTCAGGACTTTATGAGTCATCATCCCTTTATGTTCAGTATCATTACTGAGATTGAACTCCGTTACAAATATACCGTACGAGCAGGACCTTAAAACTGACAAAAAAGTGCTGGACTATGATTTAAAAAAGAAACATTGAGCGACGGAGGGGAAATAAAGGAACAGTTGGGGTCCAGTTGCACAGTAGCCGCTTCACAGGTTGCAGAAAAATACAGTTAAGGCAGTTTGTTGTTTTGGATTTGTGCTTACTTTATATTTGATGTGCTACGGCAGCTTAAACTCAAAGATAGAGAAAAAGACAGAGCTAAGAGATCACAGTATGTTGAGTACACAGACCGTTGGCAGGCACAGAGTTTTGTATGAGACGAGCAGCATCAAAGAAAATGCTGAGTCAGAAAAATGGGCTTTTTCAACCAACACATATTACAGCATGAATGACTGGTCACCAACCGCAGAACCACGACAGTATACTGTATTCATCATGAAACTCTTCTCCCAGCTGTTCTGGATGATCTTGATAAGAAAGTGTGTGTGTGTGCGTGTGTGTGTGTGTGTGTGTGTGTGTGTGTGTGTGTGCGCGCGCATGCGTTTGTGTGCGTGCAATGAATCCCTCAAAGCTTGAATTTGGCATTTGTTTGTTGTTTTAAAACTGGCGGGAGGTATAATTGCAGCGCCAACAGTTAACAGGCAGAAAACTTAGCTCGGGGCGCAGCAGAGAAAAAGGTGGGAGCAATAAGGTTGAAGAAATACAACATTTCATAATTGGCTTGCTGGACTAAGGAGGAAAACGTTAAATCACGTGAGTTACATGCCGTTTTGTATGCAGCTGTGTGAGAAAGGGGAGAGGGACAAAGAGTGAGAGAGAGAGAGAGAGAGAGAGAGAGAGAGAGGGGCCCGTAGGAAGACACAGATCAGTGCTTCTGACCTGCTCGCATCTCTGAAACTCAGGACGGAGTGGAATTTATATCAACAAAGGCAGAGAGGTCATGACACAGTTCATTTTGCCTTTCTAAAATGATAGAAGGCTAAAGGACAGTACTCACTCGCAGACACTCAGCTCATTTGCGGATCTATCCTTCTTAAACCTCTGACAGACCTGTACTTTTAGTTTGGTGAGTTGGCGTCAGCAGAGTGCATGAACCTTCTGTCTAATTCTCTTTGAGCCTTGGGGACAGGCAGACAAAACACATCCTGCAGTCCTGTGATAATACCCTGTAATAGGTCTGCAGGTATAAACAGAGTTTGAGGGGCTCAAACGTTAATCAGAACAGTGTGTCTGACACATTCTCACTCCCCTGGCTTTGCTTTATCTCGCTCCTACTTTCAGCAGCTCTTTCCTTTTCATTGTAAACAAAACCTTCCTTTTCCTTCCTTCTTTCTCCTCATTCACGCCGGGAGGAGCCAGATGATCTTGCCGGAAAAGCAAAGTTGTTTATGAGTCAATTGTACCGTTTCTTTCTCACGTTCTCTTATCGCTCCGCTAACAACCTCATTTCCTCTTTTGTCCCCATCTTTACTCTTCATTTTACCTGCTTTTCAGCTATCGACAGTATGTTTCTGTCTTTCTTCTTACGGTTCTTAAGTTGCAAATATAAGTCAGTCCAATCTGAACAAACAGATATAATAAAAGCGCATAAACACTTTCTGAGTATATCATTTTCTCCAAAGTCTATCGCAAATAAACATCTATAAACTGGCTTAGAAATCATAGAAATAAAGACACTCCTTATAACTTTGCCCAAATGCAAACAAATACAAGCTACAAAAGTTGCTAACTAGTTGTACCAACTTTGTAGCCATTATGGACATTGTAGTTCCGAAGAGAATAATGGGGGGATGTTCAGGAAGTGCAGTTGTGTCAAAAGGAAATCCTTCTCTACATGCATGCTGTTGAAACCTAAACAACTTCATCTTCCGTTTGATCTTGAGATTACCTTTCTCTCCCTCTTTTTACAATCCCTCTATCCAGCCACACAGAGTCAAGCCCCCTGCACTTCTCGAGACCTGAACAAATGGGACAAACTCTTCTCGATGCTGGAAGACAGTCAGATGAGAGAGAACATGCTGCTTCAGTATGCAGGTGACATCATCAAGGTGGAGATGGCTTCGCTGCGTGGAGAAATGCTCAGGTTGGTTGGACAAAGCGATCAGAGGTCCGAGAAACTACCGTCTCAAATGAGTTTTCATGATAGATGCACAAGTCAAGCTAAGAAGGTGAAAAGAGCAACTAAGTCACGATAGTAAGAAGGTCAGGTTTGAAACTCAAATGAAACTTAAAAATCAGTTAATCTCGAGCTCAAAGGTTTGCTACACTGGTGATCAAAGTCTACAACTTATAAGTGCAAATACTAGTATTGCTATCTTGATCCATGGAGGTACAGCAACTAATGATTATTCTCATTCGATATATATACACACTTTCTTGATCCATCGATTAACGGTTGGTCTATACAAATGTATGCATTTTACCATCATAGACAACTAGCAAATATTTGTTTTTGAGAGGCGGGGACAACTGGATTTTACCTAATTGATTACTAAAAGAAAATCGCTTCAGCTCAACTTACGACCAGTATCCTGAATCCCTCCCGTTCCGAAACTCAAATGGTTTTATGAGTGAATTGGGAACAAAGGTCGGTTCCAGGTGGTGGTGCTAAATGCAGCCTTGGTTGCTGAGGATTGTTGACACAGTTGAAAAGGTTCAAATCTTTTACATTGGTTCTTTTGGTCAGATTTGGAGCCCAGTATGGTGGCTCCTGTGGGGTTGCAATGGAGACAGCAGGAAGAAGGATGGCCTTGCAGTTGGAGGGCCGCCTCAAAGAAACAATGGAGCGCGTCAAAACCAGAGATCCGACTTCTGCTGCTGCTGCTGCTGCTGCTGCTGGGAATTCTGTCTCTAACCGCTCGGAGGTGATGCTACAAGAGCTCCTCTCCGCAGCACGAATGCAAGCTTCCCGACTTACCAAGCTGGAGACCAGCTGCCTTAGCAGCCCAGGAGCCGGGATGGGGTTGAATACAAAGCCAGGATCCCAGCTTCCAGAAGATGGAGAGGCAGGGCTCCAGGAGCAAGAGGTCACATCACCAGAGGTGGCTTTAGACAGGGTGCTGGCAGCAATGCAACAGACGAGGGTGGAACTGGAGGAGGTGCTGAGGTCATCGAGGCAAAGATTACTACCCGCAGGTGAGACATCCATCTTAACATCAGCCAACTCTGTGTCTGTCATTACCTCTTGCTTTCTTTGTGTTTGTCTTCACCTTTCTCAACAATGCCAACAAAACAACCTTCCACCTTCAATTTTTTTCCTCCGTGTTGACACATTCAGGTCACGCCTCGAGCAAAAGAATGAGAACCCTTTGCTTGTGAACGTTCAACAACTAATCATGCAGCTTGTGGTTGTCCCAAATACCTATTCCTTCTTATTCTGTATGTCTCCAGGCATGTTAAGTAGCAACCTATCATTTTCCCTTCACAATTAGTCAAACATGGAGAAGACGGGCCAGTGGATGGTATGGGGTCCGTTCTATAATGTTCACTTATTGCCTCTTATTGATGTTTAACATTTATTTGAAACACATTTTAGAGTCATCAAACAACAACAGAAATACTCAAACTCTCAGCTCAGGCAGAGTGGGACATCATTTATCAAGCTTAAACCTTTGCCGTTAGCTATTTTCATTGATTTACATAATTATTTAAAGATACTTTTACATGTATAAAGATAATAATGGAAGAAAATAAATGCAGGAAAGGATAATGTAGAACTTTTGCTGGACTGACTGTGAACACAAATAAATTCTTCTCGGATTCAAGCCAGCACGGCATATGGTTTGCATTATCAGAGCTACTACTTGAAAAAACACTGACTAATACTAATACCAATGAAACTTTAGAGATTAAGTGACTAAGGGTGAGTAGGTAGACTTGGACCAAGTTGAGTCCCACAAAGGCACCACTCATGTCAGTAAGACAACTTAATTTCCAAGAATTAATCAAATAACGACTGCAAAAAAAAGGATATGTTATATTACTCACACCTTTACAGTCCAGAAATAGAAATCTGGCCTACATAAAGACCAGAGGGGGATGTAATCATTAGCCGGTCACCACAAAATCCACACCAAAGCACACTGGTAAAGCAGAACCAGATGGAAACCATCATATTTACACACACACACACACACACACACACACACACACACACAGACACACGCAGACAGACACACTCAGCATGTTCGCCATTATTTTCTGAGTGGCAGAAACCCGAGACAATTATTTGGTATCCAAGAGAGACAAGGAGAGGAAGAGACACTAATGGAGATGAAAAATAATGATGAGAAAAGAATAGAAAGGAGAGTGAAGAAGAACAAAAACAAAAGATGCACAGTGAGACAAAAAGCAATAGCTTTCCAGAAGGATAAATTGCCCAGAAAGGCTTCGCTTAAAGGAATACGTCAGGTATCAAACACAAATTCTCTCTGTTGTTTATGTACAAAAAAAACTAAACAACAAAAGTAGGTTTTACAATGTAGAGTGAGTTCAGAGGGGAGTACATGAGAGTGAGCGAGTGAGTATGTTTGAATGATTAAAAGGAGAGAGGGACAGGGGAAATGATAAATGAAGCAGAACAGACCAATGAACCAGATGATCCAGAGAGGGAGAGGTGTGTGTGTGTGTGAGTGTGTGCATGCGTTGTTCGGGCAGGAAAGAAAACTCCCATGGTTCATGACCTCATCACCTGAACTTGAACTGACTTCCATATTTACTGTAATAATGCCACATATATGTACCTTTTCAAAACGGGAGGAGAATGCACCGTGTGGCTTCACAAGCATTCCAAATCTATTTTACATAAAGACATTCATCCATATTATTCAACAATATATTCCAATCCAATTCACAAATGCATTTCCCTGTATCTGGTGATCGGTCCAACTACAAGAAGGTAATATACGACAGGGTCTAGATAGCTTCAGCTAGCTGTAGCTTTAAATTAGTCGTCTTAATATTAAACAGTGTGGAACCGAAGCCATCTGCTTTTAATGTAGAGTCCCACAAGGTTCAACTGCGGGCCCATGTCTTATCTCTATTTATATGCTTCTATACCAGGAAGTATCATAATCAAAAATACAGAATGTTGTTTCACAACAAACTGTTTTAAACAAACCCGATCCAAAATGGAAACAACAACCTTGAGGACATCAAATGTTGGCCGGCTAAAACTTTCTCCAGTTGAATAATAATGACTTTAGAATCATCATATGCGATCCTGCACATAAAACCTCCCTTATGAAAACAGACATGGGCACATTATCCTTTTCAGCAAAGCCATATATGGATGTCTGGTACTGATGTTTATATATCATTTCAATCAACTTCTAACTTAGTGCTTTTTAAAAAATATTGCTGTTGCTAGTCTCCTAACCAAGTTTGCTTGTATGAAATGCCTAAAACCTTCTGTGAGACAAATGATTCAAGTAAAATCAATCACCGATACTAACAAGTAACACCAAACATGTCTTCTTTTTTAGGTTATGAGATGGCGCTCCTCTTCCCCATGCGTTCCCGTCGGATCTACGCCTCGGTCATACCAGACGGCCCTCTCTCCATCTCCGCCTTTACTGTCTGCATGTGGGTGAAGCCGACCACTGTGTCCAACAGAACCGTGCTGTTCTCCTACGGGAACCGTCGCAACCCATATGAAATCCAGCTGCTGCTGGGTCAAACCTCTGCGCTCTTCACCGTCGGAGGAGAGGCTCACCTGGTGGAGGCCCGAGATGTGGTGAAACCAGGAGGCGCTTCAGAGTGGATCCACTTGTGCGGGGCTTGGTCATCCAAGCAGGGCCTGGCGTCCCTGTGGGCAGGTGGGAAAAAGGTGGCCTCCACACCCGGAGTGGCGGAAGGACACGTCTTACCCGACGGAGGCTCACTCCAGCTGGGGCAAGAAAGAAACGGCTGCTGCCCTCTGTCTCCAAGCAGCGGGAGCAGGGTGACAGGGTTTGAGGAAGGGTTCGATCCAAAGGTGGCGTTCGTGGGGAAGATGACAGGAGTGAACATGTGGGACAGGCTGCTGTCAGAGGAAGAGATTTCCCAGCTGGCTTTGCGAGAGGGTCAGGGCTACGATCTGAGGGGGAACATGGTGGCGTGGGGAGTGACGGAGATGGTGCCACATGGAGGCGCTCAGTTCAGCAACTAACAGGTTCCTTGTGGTGGAACTTTTCATCATTATCGTCATCGTCATTGTGAGCAACATCTTAATAAGCTTTCATGATGAAACTGAAGATATCATGCCTTTATCATCTTTGTCCCTATAGTTAAATGTTTTAATTATTATGTTATTTCTTTTCTTAGTCATCTCAATCGCCATTATCATGAAGAATAATGCTGCAATGAACTTTACTGGACATGTTCAAATGAGAGAAAGCAAATGTTGTGAGAGACTGAAATTTATTTTTGTAACATAATCTTTTGAACTGAGGTCATAATACACACACACACACACACGCATTCACTCACACTGATGTAAATTCAGCTTCGAAAACTTGTATTGTAGCAGAAGAAGTCCTGCATTTACCAAAGGCTCTGGCAATTAGACTGCAGGAAAGACAAAGAGTCTATTGTTAAAGTGAATGGGTTGTGAGCCAGTAAACAGAGTAATCAGCAGACCGAGGAAAATAACAAGAGATTATCTTGTAACTGTAAAGTGATGCAGTTGTTAGAGTAACGATGGCATTTTATCTCTTTCTATCTAGATTTGTAAAGAAATAGCTAGTGCAGTTATTCAATTGTCAATGTTAAACATGTTAAGCATTAATATAACACAACATCTTTGTTTTCTATCTTTGCAGTCTTGTAGATACAATTATTATTAGATGTTTGAGATTGACTGTCATCTCTCCCAATTAAAAGCAGCAGTACCACACTAATGTGTTGATGATGTGTTGTCATACGCAGTGCAACATATAATGTATAAAATACCTGACTGAAACATTTTCTACTTGCTTTCATTCATGGACAACCAGCAACTGCAGAAACAGCTTCAGACAAAACTATTTCAGCAACTTATAAAATTAATTCTCATCATTTTCTTGTAAAAGCTTTTAAAATATTTTTAAGACCTTATATTTCCAAATGTGTAGAGTTAACATTTATATGAGTTATATAATTCCAGTTCTTCTTTGTTCTTTTTTTGTGAGCAATTCAATTTTATATTTGTCTGTTCTTTTTTGAAACTGCATAAAGTAATAGAAGTAAAACCGTTATATTTGTAATGGGAGATTGACATTGATTTTGTTTTGTAATTTTTAAGAGAAACTGAGGACAATGTTTACACACTAATCATTTATGAACTAAGTTGTCTTGTATTATAATGTAAATTGCTTATGATATTCTTGCGAAAAGGTGAAATTGAATGTATTTTGTACATAAATCTATTTTGCATAACATGACTGGATGAATGGAGAATGAGATATGAATAAACATTTCAAGTTATATTAAATATTCTCTTGCTGGATAAGCAGTGTCAGCGTGTTTCTGTCGTTTCTAAGTCTTATCAAGTGTGCTTATGGTTTAAAGGGTTTTGACTTTCATTCGTTCACGCACACACTCGCTGGTAGCAGACGAGCTACCATGCAGGGCTCTGGCCTGCTCATTGGGAACAATCTGTGACTTGCTCAAGGACACCAAACCTACAGTTAGCGGACAACCAGTTCTACCATGTGAACCACAATACTCCCCCCGTAACCACAGGTGAGATTTGTCCTGCACACAACTTTGCACCTGGAGTCAATCTTTACATTTTTAAGTCTCATCAGGGAAGACCTCTGCTGAGTTCATCGAGTTAGGTGTTTGCCTTTTTAAAGGCACTTCATTGTTAGTTGAGGGGAAAAGTCCAACTGTAAAAAATGACATTGAACCTAAGCTGCTGAAATATGAATTGAAACGCATGTTTGAAACGGACAATACATCTGCATCTGTATCTGCATCAAATTCAAGACACAGCTATAAAGATCCTTTCATATAATGTATACAATCTCCTGTCGATTCAATTTAATCCGGCAATGACACTGAAAATACATCTGCACCAGCTGACAAATAGCACGCAACTTGTTGTGCAGCTCACACATGCTTACAGTTTACTGAGGCCCATCCTGCTACTTGCCCATTAGTGAAATATAACAGGTTTCTCCGGCAGCTACAGCCTCTGGATAGTCTCCAACCGTTCCTGTAACCTGTTGTGAAATGGAAACGTCACCTTTCACACCGACTGCCATCCAACCCACCCTCCCGGACTTTCCTCACTCTGCCTTCTCTTAACCTTACGAGACAAAGTACAGTAAGTACACATGTCTCGCAGCAGGGGAGCCTGAAAAGAAATAAAACTTTGACAGATGACACATTCCAAATGTCAGTGTTGCCTTAAGATCTGGTTTTACTTGGAGAAGGAAGAAACTCTTAGCTCCAAAATCCTTATGGGGCCAAAGCAATGCCATATGTTTCTGTGTGCAAGTACTGTTGTGAGTGTGTGTATGTGTGTGAGTGTGTGTGTGTGTGTGTGTGTGTGTGTGTGTGTGTGTGTGTGTGTGAGACATCCGATAATGGCCAAGCCCTTATTTTAGCAAGCTATAAAAACCTTCATGCTATATCCTGCTTCTGGCTTCCTGTAGCTAGTAAACGCACACACATTCTCATAAAGCTTGCTTTACATGGAACTAACAGATGTATAACAGATATATAATAGAGATACAACAAAGGACAAAATGCAGCCAACACATTGCCTTCCACAGAACACAGAGAAACGGATGAAATCAGTAAAAACCAGCATGTGGCGACCTCAGGTCTTGGTAACAAACTTAAAGTGTAAACACACACACATGCACAGTGTGACCAACTCATCATCAACGTCACCCGAATCCCATTACATCAGCTCACATCCTGAACAGAGGGGCTTCTGGGAAAAAGAGATGTCATCTGTTTTTACTTCTACAAGCTTTGTGTGTGTGTGTGTGTGTGTGTGTGTGTGTGTGTGTGTGTGTGTGTGTGTGTGTGTGTGTGTGTGCAGTTTGGCATGTGTTTGTAGTCTTGTGTTTATGTTGTGTTGTGTTTATGTTGCGGTTCGAGAGGGGAGGAGAGAGGTAGGGGCTAGCTAGGCTTAAAGAGGCAATATGAGGTTGAAATGTTCAGAGTCTCAGCAGTGGGGGTAAAAATTTGAAACTGCCGAGGATGCAATAAAAACTGCCCAAGGAAACGTAAATCTGAACTTACTTTAATAAAGCCCTCAAGAAAGCCTTGTTCACTTTCATCATTTCTCTCAGTATATACTGTATGTGTGTGTGTGTGTGTGTGTGTGTGTGTGTGTGTGTGTTGTTCCAGATGTCATAAGACCAACCATCAGTTCGTCATCCCCTGTCCAGCCAGGTCACAGCCACTGGAAGCTTTTTAGTGTCTATTTGCATAGAACTTTCTATCCCTCCGATCTGTTTCTGTTTCTCTCTAAGCTCGCACAGAAAGACCAGGTTTCACTGTGTGCTGGTGAACACGCGTGTGTCCTGAAGTGTGATATATTTTGTGATGACTTTGGGGAGGTCATAAATCTATTGGAAAGAAATTTCCAGGTCCAAGTTCAGTGACAAACATTACGACTGTATCTCCCCTGAGCGGCTGACCAACGGGACTTTGACGCCTGCACGTGGACAACAAACTGTAAACATCCAAAAAGAAACGCATTGATATGACACGCTGATACACGCGTGGGACTTTATTTGCATCTCTATTCGATCAAATTAACTGAGTTTGACTTTGGCCCAACACCGAGCGCATAGCTCATTAGATTACTCAGATGGAACAAAAAAGTTGGAGAGGTTGAACAAACTATTACAGTTGAGTGTAATAGATTTTCAATTAGTTAAACTTAACTTAAAATATTCCCTTTTAAGTTTTAATAATTTCTATAAGGGTGCCCTGTGGAGTTTTCTTGTAAACAAAGAAAACAACTATGTTTACATACAATGTTTCTCTCCTAAAATAATTGTGTGTATACTTGAGAGGTAACAAACATTTATTTCCTTGTAAAACCTTTGTAAAGCAGATCGTTTTCAATATTTTAAATCATGCAATATTTACGTCCATTTTTTTAAATCTTGCTGTCTTATTGCTCTTTGCCTTTGCTGGCGCATTGCTACGCTTCTTCGCCATTACCGCCTTCCAAAGTCGATCAGCATAACATGACATGTGACATGTGACATGTCGCCTTCGTGCTCACTTGCATGTGCATCCTCATCTTTCTGCACAATGCAAGCAAAACATGGACATACTTGTATAAACGTTGCTCCACAGCGCTACTAACGGTTAAATAGTTAACGGAGTACCTTAAATAGAGCAGAAATCTCAAAAAAAGCTTCCAAAATGCACCAGAAAAAGAAATAGCGTTAGCTGATTTGATTTGTTGTTTTTCTGGAAAGAAGCCGTGGTGTTTCTTTCTTTAGCATCAACATCTGACTTCAACAGTAAGCCATGTTGACAGGCATAGGTTTTCAACACAGTACTCAAGTGAAAAAAATAATCTTATTAGTCTCATATAGCAACTCTAATCAGAGAAACACCTGCTTTCTGTCTCCCCGTTGGCAGGGCATCTCTATTTTCAGCCACAGTTTTATGACCAAAATGTGTAAAGTGTCTTTCAACTATTTAACGCTCTAAGCCCAAACGCTGGCTAAACTTCACTTGTATAATAAACCAGACAGCAGATCGCTAAGCTGTTTCATGTGCTGAGCTGCTGGCAGACAATGTGCTCGGTGGGAGCATCACTGTAGTGGGCGCCTCACTTTGGTGCTGCATGAGGTGATAAGCACCATGCGATAGTAAGTGTGTGTGTGTGTGTGTGTGTGTGTGTGTGTGTGTGTGTGTGTGTATGTGTATGTGTGTGTGTGCGCGTGAGGTGATAGTTCAGCATGTTGCCAAAAGCAAGAAAAACACATCTGTGCATCTCTACACAGAATCATGTACACATAATGAGACCTAAATTATTTCTAGACAAAGAAAACTGTTTTCTTTTAGCTGAACCGCTGCATGGCAACCCCCTCGTATTAATGGAGCATTTGTGTGTGTGTGTGTGTGTGTGTGTGTACAAGCCTGAGGTGTAAACAGATCTCCATCAGGCAGTGCTAACTACGGTTCTTTAGACACCTACACCACACTAATGAGCTTGAAAATCATCTGTGTTGAAAAAAACACACGTTAAAAGGCAGAAAAACAGGTTTCAGGGAATAGCTGTCTTAAACATCTGACCAGAGGTCAGCTCAGTTTCCCTCTATAACCATTAAGAGGGGAAGTTGAAGACAGTACGGATCAGATCGATGCCTGAGGACAAGTCCACCTTAAGAGGATACGTGTCTCAGGTAGATTCATATTATTTGGTCATTGGGGAAAAAAAACATTTGATTTTCTTCAATTGTTTGGAATTTAACTATTTGTGGGGCAAATCAATGAAAGCAATGAACATGTTTTTTTTGTTTTAATCAAACAGTAAAGTAGACAAAATACAACCAAGTTGAAAAAGAATATTAACACAGACAAAAAGAAGAAACTGCACAACACGAAACATCAGTTGTCCTTTTCTCCACACAATAACTACGTCTTACGCATCAAAGGGCCATCGGGGGAAAAGATGATTTGCAGCAGCTGTTATTTACCATCATATTTATCCCTGGTGAGCTGGCAATCATTATAAAAGCATTCACTACAGCTCATCGTAGGATAAGTCTGTGGTTTGCTACTACAACGACAGCAGATTACAACAGTAATTCATTTTTCCACTCCAGTAAACCAGCTAATCCCATTGTTGCAGCCCTCACAGTAAGAGCATATAAGCACTACTTCTACAAGCCCAACCCACATGTCAACCATCAACAGCTAAATAAATACATCAACGCCTGTAATGAAATCCTCTTAATGTTCATTCTTAAGCAGAGCTCTCCTGCAAAGCTCTTTCTGTGACTCTCCTTCTCTTTATAGTCCCTACAAAAGGCACACACTCATACCCCACCTCAACACACACACACACACACACACACACACACACATTTCGTCTGTATCTATCTGGAGCAGCCTAAACTAAGGAAAGGAGAAGAACTGTAATGCATTGCATTGAATTTGAAAGGGTAAAACTCCCTCACTTCACCCCTTTTTAACAGCAACGTCTAAAATATGTTGTGTGCACGTTAGTTAATATGTGTGCATCCTCTTCTGTGTATGAACATGTGTATGCGCGTCCTACCTCCCAGCACGCTGAGCGTCATGGCCTCCGTGTGCTCGGCCAGCAGATCGGCCTTGGCGATAGCAGCCAGGGAGAGATAACTGGACATGTTCCTGCTCAGCTCCCTGTTGCCGCTCTGCAGGAACCGCACCGCTACCGGGACGGCCAGCACCATGACCGAGGGACAACTGTAGTTCTGAGGGGACAAAAGAAGAGAGGAGGTTGAGAGGACAGCAATCACCGTACATTCAAGGGAAAGGAAGGAGACACGGGGGCTTATATTTAAGGCTTGTATTTATTAAGGGCTTTTATTTAAGCACAAGAGATCTGGCTCTCTCTAGTCCTCGGTCATGACAAAACATGAAACGATTCAAATACGTAGGGGAAAGGAAAGAAAGTGTGTTGTGTTTGAGGATGCAGACACGTGCAGACGTTTTGTCCCTGTGAACGTTTGCAGAAGGAAGAATGAGGAAAGGGATTTGAAATGCACTAGCACCATCAACAGGACAGACTGATGTCAGGTCTGTGTGTTTGTGAGTGAGTGTGTGTGTGTGTGACAAGGACACAGAAAGATGGAGGAAGAGGGGACCCCCCCCCCCCCTTTTGCTGCGGAGTTCTAATGGTGAAACTTTAGATTTACATTTCTAAGACCATCAGCACCTTTGGATGTGTTTAATGATGTATCATTTATCTGCAATGTTAACTGCACCCCTTTGGACGTTACAATTTATCTTTAAGCAACTTATTTCAAACTCAACCTTCCTCATCTACTTCTACTTCAGAATACCCAGAATGCCTTTCAACCAGATGAGTTGAAAATGTATCCTCTTTCTCTCTCTTTGTCTGTCACATCTCTATTCAGCCACTAGATGGAAGTGCAGACAAAGCATCACCAAAAAGTGTTTTTCAGTCAGGATGATCCATCAAACAATCTATCAATCTACCTTACATTACATTCATTTGACAGGCCCTCATTTTAATCCGAACATACATGAAATGTTTTGCCCATTTTCCTCATGTATGGATGTCCCGTCTCTCTCTTTAATCTAATCAGCAAGATTTAGAGCCAGTAGATGCCATCATAAGCCGGAAATCTGCGGGCTCATACATGTGTGCGTGTTGCGCACAAGCAGTGAGCGAATCTAAATCTTCCTTCCTGCAGTCTTGCTTTTTGCTCCTCTCTGTAGGAGTCTCAGTGGAGGGTTAAGAAGAGTGTTTGTGCATCTGTCGATTCGAAATGACAGGAAGACAAAAAGAGTAGAAGAGATCATAGAAGAGATAAAGATAGTCGGAGGGTAAGAGAAGGTAAAAAAAGAAAGAAATAGGGAGAAAGGGAAAATAGGTAGAATGAAATCATGAGGAAAAAAGATTGAGAATGAAAGAGAGTGAGGAGAGAGAAGTGCTTTCCTGATAACAGTTTAGAGTTTAGACATCAGAGCCTGGAGTTGCTGTCAGAGCTGTCAGAACTTTTAGTTTCACCTCTACGTGTGTATGTGTGTGTGTGTGTGTGTGTGTGTGTGTGTGTGTGTGTGTGTGTGTGTGTGTGTGTGCCTTAGCCTCAAGAATCGGTCTCATTAAGATGGAATTAAGCACATTCCCGAAGGAAAAGGAAGGGGGGAGAGAGAGAGTGAGAGAGAGTTCCTTTGCTTTTAAGCCTTTTAGAAGCAGAGGTCTGATGGGGTAAGTAGGCAAGATTGAGATTTACATTTTAAAAGACCCTCAGCAGTGATTACATAAAGAATATTTGCTCTTGAAGGAAAAAAACACCTACGAATATGTTGCATGATGGATGGATGTTCAAATTCATACATGTATAGCCACTTTACCTCAATCTTCCTAATCTACTTTTACTTCCAAATACCCAAAATACCTTTCACCCTGCTGTCTGCTGCCTTACAGTAGATAGTTGAAGCCTATGATTAGCCTGTTAGCTGCAGCATTAAGTAAAACAAATGTCACAAAACAATAAAAATAACGTATTTTTGCGTGGAGTGTTGGTTTAAACCAGCGGTTCTCGAGCTGGGAGGATGAGCTCTTCTAGATTTTACTCTTTTCAGGATCCTCATTGTCAGACAGACAGAAAAAAGTTGAACAATGTGGCTTGGTATGTGCTTTTCATATTTGTACTTGTGTGTGCCTGACTAGCTAGCTAACTCCAATGCCGGCAAGGTGTGCACTGATACATATCTGTGGTCATTTTTATGTACACGGTAAATCCTCCTGTCCAGAGGTGGGTATCAACCGTAAACCTGCTTCTATGCGCCACTACTTTTTTTACACAGACCAAAACCCTGTCTGGCAAATTCACTGCTGAAGTATCACATTATACAGATTCATTTCTCAAAGTGTCAACAGGTATGTGCAGAGGTATGTACTGTATGTGGCGTTTGTGCTTCAAACAAAAAAAAGAGAGCGCTGCAAAACTATGTCTAGTGTGTGTGTGTGTGTGTGTGTGTGTGTGTGTGTGTGTATGTGTACCTGCAGGATACAGCTGGTGATGTCCGAGGCTATCTTGGTATGCGGCGTGTCCTCTGTGTTTTCACCTTGCGGGGTGAGGTTATGTTCGAGACACGACTCCCACAGCCCCACCAGCGCCGTGCTGTGCTGCTCGATGGAGCCCGTCTCCCTTATGGCCGTGGTGATGCGCGTTATGCAAATCTCCACCACTGCCTGGTCATTGTCATTGGTCAAATAGTCCTGTCAGCCGGCAGACGGTAAGAGGGTACACAATTAAGGATGCGGTGATAAATGAAGGACAAAATGATGAATTATGGATGAGAACATGAATAATTATTCAAATGGACATTTGCCCTTGTAACATTTTTTGATAATTAACATCCATGTGTGTTGGTTCTGCATACTGACCTGTGAGCAGGAGATGGCCTTGATCTGGCCCAGAGCCTGAGACAGACAGGCTTCGATCTCTGTGTCCTCCAGAGAAAACAGGTCACCTGCTCTGGACAGATCCCTCTGGCCCAGCACCTGGCTGAACAGCTGGTGCATCCTGGTCCTGGTTTAGGACTCCTTTCAGACCAGTAAAGGGACTGGTGCTGCCCGGTTTAAGAAGCCTTAATTACAAATGAATATATCCCGGACATTTTTTTGTCTTTTGAATAAAGTTGTCCTCCTGGTTTTAGGGGACCATTTAGAGGGAACACAAAGTAGTTTGCATTGTCATCCCAAAAGAGTAGAACCTTCTCAAATTATAATTTTTCAAGCACAATTTTAGGCATTTTGAGTCCTCTGAAAGCACTTGAATTGGCAAAATAACTTCATGGAGTAACGAAGGACACTTTCAAGAATTGATTGTGATTGTGTAAATGTGTGTTAAAATCCTCTTCAGTACCGTCCAGGCTCAGGTAGGTTGGACTAGAGGGGATGTTTTCCCGGGTCTGCCTGAGGTCTGTTACCATGGAGACAAGGCATATTCTGGAGAGAACTTTCTACAGCGGAGCCCTGAAGGAAAAGGAGGGAGAGACGAATAAATTAACCAAAGAGAACTAAATGCTGGGATATTCATTTTGTATACCAATATTAATATTCTGGCCGGCGATAGGTTGAGCAGCCGAGGATGAGAAAATGAATTTTTAAAATGAGCTTGTAAACTCTCTGGCTACACCGGAAACCCCAGAATCACAGACTCTTGACCCCAGAGGCTTCTCTGTCGTCAGACCGATAGCCGACGGGTTCAGAGATTGAAGTGTGAATGATGTGAACTAGATGACTCTTGGTAATGTGTGACATATCAGCTACAAAATCAAACATACCTACAAGGGCGCGCGCACACACACACACACACACACACACACACACACACACACAGGCATGCATGCATGCACTCTGGGAATGTGTGACTACAGTTTCCACTTCACACGGGTGTTTGCTTAAACTGTGCAGCCTCAGTGACATGTTGGGTGACCGTCTGTGGGTGAAGTTATATTGTTTAGTCCAGTGCACATTCCACACCGTGCTGGGGTCAAATTAAAAGTATGACCCATGTCGCTGAAAAGGCTAAACCAGAATTACATAAACAATCTTCAAAAAGGTTAAATGTTTTGTATGTATTCAAATGTATCATTTGATTTGTTGTATTCTTAATATGCCGTTCAGTATTCATTACAGTACTATATATGTATTCATAATGACAGACTGGTTTAATGAGAATGAACAGTCCTCTGCCTTTAACTCTTATGAATGGAGGCAGAGTTGAGGGAATTCAAAAGCACTATGTTAACCATTATCACTGTTCCTGTGAACCTCAATTAAACATTAAACACTATGAGGGGCACCGGAAGGGCGGAGGGGGAGTTTTACACACACACACATATATGCATGCACAATCTATATATGCTTGTTTCAAAAAGTGTGTTTCAATCAACACAAAGCATATCTGTCCTCCCATATAAAAACTTTAAACACACACACAGTAGGAAACACACACGTTCTTCAAAGCAGCCACCCTGTTTGTCTGCTGCCTCCTTTCAGAGGATGAGCAGCTAAGCATATGTATCTGTGTCATTGTCTTCTTGCTGCATCCGCTTTTCTCGACGATCGGACGTCATCGCACATCGTTTCTCTGAAAAGTCAGATTGGAACGAGCCCAATGCTAGACCAAAGGACGGCACAAAGCGGAGCACTCGGGAGACCGTTGTCTCTCCTGCCAAGTCGGTGATGGCCATAGAGAACCCACCCACTGCCAGGATACCACATCAGGAATTCTTATTGGTCCGAGCCAGGCTGCTGGGGCCGAAACAACAAAACCACCATAAACACAGAGCAAAGCGATTTATCTGTTACACACACACACACACACACACACACACACACAGATATCTATTATCCTTGTACAAGCAACAATGAGAGCTATTTCTGTGCATGGTTGGAGGTACAGTATGTGTGTGTTGGAGGGGTAGCAGACATCAATTACCTGCAGCATGTTTTTGTATATTGGATACATGTATTCTTGAACCTTGACACAAGAAGACTGTGAGTTTATTAGACACACCTACAGTATAGCAACAATGCGGTCCTGCAATAAATCCTACCTTCACAAAGTTCACAATGTTTTTAGAGAGGTGATGATTCAAACAAAATTCAGAAAGTAATTCAGAAAGAAAGCAGAGACAGGGGAGATAGATAGATAGATAGATAGATAGAGGATCTGAGAGAGACAACAGAGAAGAAGAAAAGAGACACCAGGAGAAAAGGAGGGATGAGAGTCGATGAGAGCAACAGAGATACAGAGGACCTGACAGAGACCCAGAGAGAGAAAGCCAGAGGTGGATAATGTTTCTGTGTCCTGAATTCCCTGAGTAACCTGCAGACAACTCGCATACTGAGCTTCCATTATTCTACCTGAATGCCTCACAATAACTCTCTCACACACACACACACACACACACACACACGCACACAGCATGCACACTGTACACATGCCATCCTCACTCTCCTCGCGAGTGAACTGTTGTTTATTTAC
>NW_022280054.1:7146156-7159168 GCF_004355925.1 Anarrhichthys ocellatus | reverse complement strand
TGTGTGTGTGTGTGTGTGTGTGTGTGTGTGTGTGTGTGTGTGTGTGTTTCCGTGACTGTCTCTTTCCCTTCAGTCTCTTCCGGTTTGTCTGTCTATCTTAACCCTGTGTGTGCCCGTCTCATCTGATTCAGCTTTTCCTCTGTTTCACTCTCGCATTTCTTTCTTTTTTAAATCTTTCATTGTTCCTAAATTAGCTTCTGTCTCGTCCACTTCCACCCTTCTCTCCTCCATGGTTTTGTTATCCTCATGGAATTATTGTCACACGATTATGTGTCTCAGTTTATCCCGAAATCTGTTGAGTTGGCACTCAGAAGGAAGAACAGCCACATCATCAGTTTGACTGCCCAAATGTTTATTATGACCAAAGCGTTGATGGGAGGGACTATTATTGTCACTTGGCACATATCGAGGTTACAGAATGCGTCACCTAAAACTATTTTACCAGGGGTGGATGGGTGGGTGGAGAGACGACTCGCTTACAGTTGAAATAAGCATACTTAGACACCATCCACCAGACGCTGAAGCAGCCTGAACCAAACTCGTAGTATTTGTAAAAAGCTTTTGACTGACAGCATTGTGAGGAATACCACAGCTTTGTGCCGATGGAGATCACAGTGCGGTTGAATAAATATCACACCTGGCTCTCATATCAAGCTTAAAATGCACTTCCTGTTTCTGTTCACCTCTCTGAACAGAATGTTTAAGTGTTTGTGGGTGCATACGTTTTGTGCAGTGCACATATTTGTGTTGCAGCTCTTTGTTTAAGTTGTTCAAACTCACTAAACCGTTGTGTGTTCTCTCTCCATCTCCTTCCCTCCATGTTCAGTGGTGTACGAGCATCGCTCCAGGTTAGAGAAGTCTCTTCAGAAGGAGCGCTTGGAGCATAAAAAGGCCAAAGAAGGTGAGAAAAATAACGTCTACATTCAATTCTGACTCTTGAGGTTTATCTCCATTAAAAGGAGCTTTGGAAAGTTCAAATTCTGAGACTGCACATCATTGGGTACAATGAATATTAGACTACAGTTTGGTGTACTATGGTACATATATTCTTTGATGAGATTATTATTATAAGTCACCTTTTGACAAAAGCATCTGCTAAATAGATGCAATGTAATACAATTATGTAACAGATGTAAGGGTCATTCTAACTGATGTACCCACCGTAAACAATTTTAAAACCCCATCTGCAGCAGCTGAGCTGTGTAGCAGTACAACAGTGTTGGTTTTGTAACACTATAACAATCTGTGCTGTAAGAGGACGTCTGATTCAGGGACGGCGTGTCATACTTATGAATGGACTAACGTGTTAATGAAATGAAGTGGGTTTGAGTTTACAAGGCATCAAAATGAAGCTCATAAGTCAGCATCATAGTGTCGTACCTTTTTCTTTTCCATCAAAAGCATTTATCACGTTAACGCACAATTTTCCATCTTGTTGAAAACATGAAAGATAAGCTGACCTGTGCTGTTTCTGTCTTCTAGATTATCTGGGTTATAAACTTGATGCACAACAGTCACTGAACAAGGAGAAGGTATGTCTTCACACGCGTTTCATTTCTGCTGTGACTCGGCGTCTTTCTTTTCTACACTTTTATATATTGTGTCTCTTGCCACCCGTCGGTTTTACGTCTTCTTGCATTGCTTTGTTAAACAACTGCCGCTGTCGGCTTTAATTCACCCCTTCACTATTATGAGTTGAGACGGTGCCAGCGAGCCTGACCTACAAAGTCACTCGTTTCACTTTTCCCAATAACTGCTGAAGTAAGAAAATGTTTTCTTTTGTTTTTATGCTCAAACAGCAAGACTCCGGCAACAGATTCAGTTCTCTACAAGTGCAGCATCAGATGCTAAAGGTATAAATCATTCAAATCCTTTTATACACAATCACATTCTCACATTGTGGGTTTCTTACTTCTTGACATCCTCATATTTAACCTGTATTTGGTACACACTCTCTCTGGCCTTACCACACTACATCCTTCCTCTCTCTGGGTTAAAGTTTATGTGTGTGTGCGTGTGTGTGTGTGTCATCACATGACGGTGGTCTTCTTTCTCTGCCAGAACCAGCACGACGACCTGAAGAAGCAGTTCTATGACCTGCAGGAGCAGCACCAGGTCCAAGGCGAGGACCACAACCGGCTGCTGGACGAACACAAAGAGCACTACGAGCAAGTGCAGCAGGTCAAAGAGTCCGAGATCTCCCACCTCAAAGGTACAGACGCAAACATACAGTAGCAGCAGTGTGGGAGTGGTGTCATCAGTAAACATTTTGACTTATGACTTCAACCATGCAGTATTTTAATAAGGATAAAAAAGAAATATAAAAAAACACAAAACAAAAAGTGGTTGTTATTATTCATGCAAATGTGTTGAAGTAGAATATTGTTTGTGTTTCCTGTTCAGATGCATGCTTTCTGTTGACGTGTTTGCTGTTTTTGTGATTGCAGATAATGTCTACAACCTGAGAGAGGAAAATAAGCAGCTGAGGAAAGCCCACCATGACATCCACACACAGCTACAGGATGCACAGGTCGGACTAGTTCTAGTATAACTGTCACATGCATCATACAACGTGTGCTATTTGTGCTCTGACATGGAAGAAATAAAGTTGTCAGTCATTAAAATGTGCCAGATCTTACATTTTACTTTATATTAAATATTTTAGGCAATAAAATGAAAGTTCAAGCTTCTTGTTTGCACTTGTTTGCCCAGGTCCAGCATCAGAACCTGAAGTCTTCCCACGACCACCTCGCACTGACACTGGAAGACCACAAGAGTGCACTGGCTGCAGCTCAGGTAGGACGGCAGCAGGTCTCATTGTTTATTCCTGTCACTGAAGACAACAGCTGATTGATGCTGAATTGCTGCGTCGCAAGTATTTTCCTCACGTATTTGTCTTCCCGTCAACTGCTGCAAATGTTATTGCCTGGTGCAATCAAAGGCTCTAGGTGAGATTTTGACACACAGCGAGGCAGGAGAGTCGCATTTTAGTTTGTCGTGCGAGCGGGTTTGTGTGTTTAGCATGTTAGCGGCGGAGCTAACGGACACAAGGGCGGTGTTAATGGGGAGAAACAGCCAGGTGAGGGGGGAGTCTCTGCTGCTGCTGCTGCTGTACAGTGTGTCAATAATCCGAATGAGCTGATGAAAGACAACTGGAGAGCAAGTCCTGCTCTGCATTCCTCTCAGCCAAACTTTATCCTTTTACTTTCACCTTCCTAATAAAGCAAACCTTCGTAATCAAAATGTTTATTGTAGCGGACTGCGTAATCCCCAGGAGAGAAGAAGAAAAGATGCCCCAGTTTCTGTTTGGTTTTTGGGTAATTAGATCAGATGTTTGCTGTTTCTCCACACGACTGACCTTTTGAAATGCCTGAATGCTTTATTGAATACACAGTGCTCTGCTCTCCTCCTCTCTGTCTGCGTTAATGGACACTCACTCACTGTCTTCTCTTCTCCCTTCTCTCTGTCTGTCTGTCTGCATTTGCTAATTTATTTTGAAGCCTGTCCTGTTTTCCATCACTGCGTCTGGATGGACACACACACACACACACACACACACACTCTTTCTCTTGTCCTCGGGGTTTGGTTTAGTCAGGGCTGTCAGAACAGTACATCTAAAGCACATTTAAGCCAATCAGCCAGAATGATATAATAGAGGGAGTGGAGCAGGATAAAGAGAGGAGGGAGGGATTTAGCAAGAGTTTTTTTTTTTTTTTTTAATGTAACCCTCTGGCCTTGTGTGTGTGTGTGTGTGTGTGTGTGTGTGTATAGAGGATGGTGTCCTTTTAATGGTGTGATGGTCTGAACTGGAAGAAATGTCTGCTTCGCCACAGCAAATCATGTTAAAATGTATAATTTTTCCCCAGATGCAGATATGTAGGTGGCTAAATAAAGTTAGTTTCTGAATAATGACTATATAACCTACATGATTACTACTATAATGATTTTTCATTTGACCCATTCACATGTAATAGCGTACAGCATGTTTGTCTGTCTTCGGGGCTGGGTATCAAACCTCAGTACTGATTAAATTGTTCAGCACTTCTTGGTGTCTTTATCCTTTGGCTGGCTGAAATCTGTCTGCAACACAGAGGATTTAAAACAGTCTAAGTTTTAAATCCCAAAAGCTGGCATTTAATAAATCATCAGATTAATAGTCTTGTTTGCTTCAATAAGATATTTCTGTTTTTGTATCATTATAATTTTGCTAATTTGAGGTCGTTTTTAATTCAGGCGAAATCTTAGGACAGCTTGTGTTAAAATAACATTGACAATTTCACAACTCGACGTCTTTTTAAATTAGGAAGCAAGAGTATTGTAGAAAAGCATGTTCAACGTTATTGCCACTAGTATAGTATCAATATCCAGCCTATTCTCTTACAAGTCCCAGAGGTTCACACATGGGATTTTTTATACTGAAAATCGAGCAGCATCACACAATTGTCCCAGGATGGTCACTCTTAGCCAACCTGTTTATGTTGTTCCCTTTAGATGCAGGTGGATGAATACAAGCAGGTGAGGGAGTCCCTGAACCGGGTGGCTAATCTGAGACAGCCGGAACAAAACCCTGCCCCCCCCCAGCAGCCGCAAGCAGCCGCCATTGCGCCCGAGTCCCAAATTCATGAAGCCCAGCAGGCCACAGTGCTGGAACAGCCACAGAAAGGGGAGCACGCCCACGAGGACGATCACCAGGTTCACCCGAACACAGAGTCCAAGGTAATGTGGGATTCTTTGAGGTCACGTTATTATCAACAAGAAAAGGCATACTGTTAGTGTACAAAAACACAAATCTGATCATCATATCTCCTGCTGCTTTGTCCTCAGCTGGACCATCAAGTGGAGGAGATCAAGTCCCACCCCACCGTATCCCAGCAGGAGGATGGAGAGGGAGAGGCTGAGAGGAAGAGGGAGCTGGCGGAGGAAGAGATGGCTCAAGCAGGACAACCTCAGAAGCTGGAGGAGGACCCGGACCAGCCACAGGACGAAGAGGAGGAGCCAGAACAGGAACAGCCGGACGAGAACGCCCTGGACCGACAGAGACGCCAGCCACAACCGGTTAGAACTGGTGCAGACTACTCAGTTTCATCTAAACGGGCCTTAAACTGGCTTTAATTTTCTGTATCTCGGTTACTAATTTATAGTGACTTGTAAACACGCGGTGTGGTTGAAACTTTTCAAAGTAGTTGATTGGAGCAACATAACAAACCTTGTAATCATAAATGAGACGTGTGTCCTTGCTACCGCTCAGATTGAAGTGCTTATCATTTATCTTGAATCCCAGAGGACCTGGAATGAGTTACAACCTTTCCTCAGCGTTTACTTCTTTGATTAATGACAGCTTGCTCATTATGTGTCGTGTTCATCGTTCTACGCCATCATTCTCATCTATTAAACTTCTCCCAAAGGATGAATTATACCTTGCCTCCACATTCATGTCTCAAATTAGCAACAGCTCTGTGTGTTTGATTTGCTCTCATCTAGTTGTCTCCTCAAAAGGGCCTCCATCCGGAGCAGCAGGAGGAGGCGCACGCCCAGGTGGAGCGCGTGAAGTCTGCCTACGAGCAGCAGCAGGAGCAGCAGCGTCTGGAGGCCCAGCGGGCCGAGGAGCGCAGGCAGGTCCAGACGAGGCAGGATGCCCTGAAGGTCCAGAGAGACCAGGTGCTGAAGGAGAGGGAGCAGAGGCTGAAGCAGGAGCAGGAGAGAGAGAAGCAGCAGCACAAGGAGGCCGACAGGCGGGAGCAGCTGCTGAGAGAGGACCACCAGAGGTCAGACTTCCAATCAGAGCTGCAGAAGGAGTTTGCTCAAGTTACCAAAAAAATTTACTTTCATACTTTTGCTAAGCCAGTACCAAGGAGCTAAATGCAATTTCATTTGTCCTCTTCAAATCATTTTTAAAATGTTGTTAAATTTTTTTGCTTTACAAGTGTTCATTTGAAAAGAACAAAGTGGAATGAACCAAACGGGGTGTGTTTTATCTTCAGTCTTGTCGCTACATCAGCTCAAAGGCCGCATTGGAGATAGAGCATCAGCAGCTCAGTCAACCATGGCTCTCGGACATTTTTGTAATTAACTTTTTCTAAAAAACAAAAAAAGATGAATTAATGAGACTAGCGTTGCGTTGATTAACCTGAGCAATAGCAAAATCTCCCTCTGGTGAACTGGAAGTTGTAATTCAATGTTTGCCACTCACCAAACTAATCGTTCTCTGATCCTGTCAGTAACACACACACACACTAAAAGAGGAAACATTTGATGCTCTGATTACATTTTAGGGAAAGCTCTATGCCGCGGGTCTCAATATACATGATCATCTACCACACAAATGATATATATTCTACAGCTAAATATGTATCAGTAGATGTATATTTCTCAACGTTCATTGCTATGTTTTGATGTGCTCTTCTTTTCTGCCCTGTACTGTCATTGCTGTCATTAGGAAAAGAACCAATTATGAGAATATGGGGAACGATATTGTTGAAGGAGAAGAGGACCGTCACACTGACGATGAAGAAGGTACATCACGTCAGCAGTACAACATATCAAATGTATTCTGAACGAACGTTTCTCACTGTCTGATGCTGTTAGAAGAGTTCACGGTGAACGTGTTTGTGTTCGTTAACAGACACTCACATGATACACGAGGAGGAGGAGGAGAATCAAGAGGCGGATCACAGAGTACCACCACATAAGCAGGTGACGGTCTCCCCATCCATCCCGCTCACTGCCATCTGTTGACGCGTGTGTCCTCATCGTCTGACTCTCCTTTCAGCTCATTCAGTCACTTCACGTTCACACCAGTGTATCATGTGTCACACGTCCATCCATCCGCAAATCGATGCTTTCGTCCGCCCTGCCCACTGTCTTCCCCCCCCCCTCTCCCCTCTATCCATCTTCCACTTGTCAGTCAACCCAGTGATCTGTTAAAGCTTCTGAATACCAACAAGGCCATTAATGCATCGTTAGAGTGCACTAACTGCCATAATCAGTTTTTATCTGCCAACATATTCAGTTATAAATCCTCCACACTACTGTTTCATTGCATGCATTCAATGCAAATATTAACGCACTAATACCAATGTACCTCTTCTTTACTTAAATCCTGTGTTTTTACTCTCTCTTTTTCTGTAGGGTGGTGCAGGTGATCTGGACCCCGAGGACGACCCCAACAACCAGGGAGAGGACGAGTTTGAGGAGGCTGAGGACGACCGGCCGGAGCACAGGGTTGTACGAGAGGAGGATGAGGAGGAGGACGGGGTGGTGGAGGAGGAAGAGGAGCCGGCAGCAGCAGCAGCAGCAGCGGCAGCCAAGCACAAAGACACGCGCTCAGGCCCCAAACAACCTGCCCTGGAGGAGGAACTGGTGGTGAGTAAGGAGGGGCCAGAGGAGATGCGAGGCATGATGGTGGCATGACGAAACTGACGGAGAGAGTTTGAGATCTGGAGGCAGATAAGGGGAGGGGGGGGGGGGAGAAGGGAAGAAACCACAGCATCTAGGAAAATAAATGATCTTTAAGTGGTGTTTAAACTTGTGTGCGTGTGATTTGTGTGTGTTCAGCTGGCTGGAAACCCGGATCAACAGGAAGACGCGCTGGACGACCAGTACCAGGAGGGAGTAGAGGACGATGTATGTAACACTCTGTGCATATTGAGTAAAGTAATGCAAGAGATAAGTAGGAACAGACTTGCCCTAATGACACGCCATTTGTTTTTTGTGTAATTCTGTCTTCTCGTTGTTGGTGTCCTGAAGGTCCAGGAGGACATAGCTGGTGGACAGAGGAGAGAGGAGGAGGTGGAGGAGGAAGGAGAGAATCCATATAACGAGGAGAACATGGACCAGGTGGGTTATTCTTCAGGGAACCAGAGTCAGAGGATTTCTAGCTATCTGTGCGTTTTGTTCCCTTAAACCCAAACTGGTTGTGGTTCAAAGCTTAGAAAGCACCTGTCGTACGCGGTAAGATGCTTTTGGCACCACATCTGGAGAGTAATATTTACTACGGTGACGTATTACCTGTAGTGGCTACACGGGGATGAAGCTGCGTGTGCATGTGTGAAGTCCCTGTAACTTGACCCTTTGCCTGTGCGCGTCCTGGTAAATGTGGGAGATCGGGTGTCGAGTCTGTCGGGGTGTCGAGTCACCACCCGGGTTTGGTTTAATTTTTCCTAAGAGGAAATCTGTTTAAATGGAGCTCACACGCATTTCATAACTCTGAAACAATACATTCATGTCACATATTTACTTGTTTACATGACAAACGCTGGGTTGGTCTTAATATTTCTAAGAAATAACTTGAAGAAGTCGTATCATTTTGAGTAATATACAAAATAAATGATAATCAGCAGCCCACCTTGCTGATGTGTCCTTGCACAAGACATTTGACTCCTTCCTCCCTTCTGTAACTGACCACCTGACATTCATTTATTTATAATCCCTAGTGTTTAGGTCCTCGGTCCACTCGCCTCTTTAACCGACTGGTGTTTCATACTCGAGAGTGAACGTACTTCTGTTTCTCTGTAATTTGAGCTCAGTCGAGCTTTCACTTCATTCAGCGTCATTCATCCACTGGTGCATCTCTTGAACCTTTGCACGAGAGCCACTGCTTCCATTTATTTACAAAAGAATAAAAATCCTGTGAGTTCCAATCTTACGGACGGATTATCAGGAGAAACATTCCCCCCCCCCCCCGTCACGGACTCCCAAAGCATAGATTCTATCGGGACGTTTTTGCATATTTTTTGTCAATGGTATAGAAAAATGAACTTTGTGATGTCTACTTGGTTGTCTCTACTCCTAAACTGTGAAATGACATGATATCTGAAATGAGTTTGGAATGCCACTGGCCGCGTAAAAACAGTACGAGACTAAGACGTTAACAGGAATTCAAATCTTGTAATTTCCACAGAAGTTATATTGTGTCGTGAATACCTGTAGATGTCTGATACAATCATCATCCTCTTGTTGTGTGCTTGTGTTTTGCTCCAGGATGACGTAAAAACCAATGAGGGACCAAGACACGAGGGGGGAAAGGACGGGGATTACAGAAAAGAGGGCGAGAATAACGAGGAAGAGCATTACGAAGAGGAAGATGAGGACGTGGAGGTGGACACGGCTGGTCTAGATAAGGGAACCAATCGGAGGGCAGAGATGTAAGACGGAAGCAGACGAGTCGCAGTGCCTTTTCGGCTGCCCTTAGAGCCTGTCGGGTCTTTCTTTCCCTTGTTTCCCCAAAGGAATAAAACCAGCTATCCGTTCACAATCCCAATTAGGAAAATTGGGATATTATGCCTGGAAGATAAGATGCCATTGCGAACTCTGTGGGGATGGAACTGAGCGTCTCTCACTGTGGAAATGGACAGAATATGTCGGGACGGAAAGCGGATGCGTACTGTATATTTTCTTTTTATTCAATTGCTTTTCTGTCTGCCTGATTGCCTGCTTCTGTTTTTCAGAGCAGACAGGCAGAGAATGTATTTCTACCATGTGCTGTCTTTGAGTATGTGTAAAGAAAGCAAAGATAAATGACGTTATTCATGTTCAGGCCTTTATATGTATGTGTTATGCAAACGGCTGTATACTTTATAGAGCTCAAATTTTAATCTTGCATTCCAATCGATCGAGTCGTTTTCTGTTATTTATTGTTGATTGTAACAATTCTGACAATCGTAAAAAAAAAAAAAAAAAAAGATGCAACGTTTTTTATATTTTTTTTTATTTCCCCCGCCTGAACTAGTTTGTCATAATAGCTTTTACCAACTATCTGAAGCCATGGAGTATTTTCACTGGATGTTGCCAGTCCAAAAGACATTGTGTGCTGAAAGTGTCACACTGACATGTGCCTTCCATTATTGGAAACCCACTCTAGGTCTTGGTCATTTCACATTTGAAAAAACGACACCATTTTAATAGGACAGGAGAGATAAGGGTGTATAAGTTAGTGCTGAGCCTTAAACGGGGCTTTTTCATGTCGACTGCTGTCGTGAATTCAATTCACAAACCTAATGCGATTTCCTCAAGTCTTTATTCTACTGTACCATGTATAGTAAAACAAATGTTGACAGTTTGTACTATTTCCCCGCCAGATATATTTGATACAAAAAGTGGGACTTTGATTGCATTGAACCATGTGTGGAATAAAGATGTCAAAGGATTGTTGTCTGATGCAGTTTAAAGTTGACGGTAATCGGTCTCCGGCATAAGCCTCCCGGGGAAGGCTTATGCCAGGGTGCTGGAAAGGAGGCTCCGACCGTTTGTCGAACCTCAGATTCAAGAGGAGCAGTGCGGATTCCGTCCCGGCCGTGGAACAGTGGACCAGCTCTTTACCCTCGCAAGACTACTGGAGGGGTTCTGGGAGTTTGCCCAACCAGTCTACATGTGCTTTGTGGACTTGGAGAAGGCTTTCGACCGGGTCCCTCGGGGGGGGTCTTGTGGGGGGTGCTGCGGGAGTATGGGGTGCCGGACCCGTTACAACGGGCGATCCGGTCTCTGTACGACTGCAGTAGGAGCTGTGTCCGCATTCTCGGCAATAAGTCAGACACGTTCCCGGTGGGTGTTGGCCTCCGCCAGGGCTGCCCTTTGTCTCCGGTCCTGTTCGTGACTTTCATGGACAGGATATCTAGGCGCAGCCTGGGGGTGGAGAACGTCAGGTTCGGGGGTCTCGGGATCGCCTCTCTGCTGTTTGCAGATGATGTGGTCCTGTTAGCCTCCTCGGATCGTGACCTCCAGCATTCACTGGGGCGGTTTGCAGCCGAGTGTGAAGCGGCGGGGATGAGAGTTAGCACCTCCAAATCTGAGGCCATGGTTCTCTGCCGGAAACCGGTGGATTGCTCCCTCCAGGTGGGGACGGAGTGCCTACCTCAAGCGAAGGAGTTCAAGTATCTCGGGGTCTTGTTCACGAGTGAGGGTAAGATGGACCGGGAGATCGACAGGCGGATCGGTGCGGCTGCAGCAGTAAAGCAGGCGCTGCACCGGACCGTCTTGGTGAAGAGGGAGCTGAGCCGGAAGGCAAAGCTCTCAATTTACCACTCGGTCTACGTTCCTACCCTCACCTATGGTCACGAACTCTGGGTCATGACCGAAAGGACAAGGTCACGGTTACAAGCGGCCGAAATGAGCTTCCTCCGTAGGGTGGCCGGGCTCAGCCTCAGAGATAGGGTAAGGAGCTCGGTCATCAGGAGGGAGCTTGGAGTCGAGCCGCTACTCCTTCGCGTCGAAAGGAGTCAGCTGAGGTGGTTCGGGCATCTAATTAGGATGCCTCCTGGACGCCTCCCACTGGAGGTTTTCCAGGCACGTCCAACTGGGAAGAGAACCCGGGGAAGACCCAGAACACGCTGGAGGGATTACATCTCCCAGCTGGCCTGGGAACGCCTCTGGATCCCCCAAAATGAGCTGGAACATGTTGCCGGTGAGAGGGAGGTCTGGGTCGGCCTGCTTGGCCTGTTGCCACCGCGACCCGACCCCGGATAAGCGGTGGAAAATGGATGGATGGGTCTCCGGTGGAGGCTGGAGGGGGAAACTACCTGGAGATACTCGTCCATAAGAGGAATACTAATACAGCAAAGTATTAGGTCGGTGTAACTCAAACCTGAAAGTGTATTTTAGGATGTTAGCTACCATTTACTCTGTTGTAATGTTTGTGTAGCAAGCAGAGCTTTCCTCAGAGTATGGTCTATTTTTTACTCATAGACTGTATAGTTTTGACCTGTCCATGCTGCCTGTGGGGGGGAAACTGGATGAGCAACATAATGTGACACTTTGCTGAGAGCAACACTGGAGGCAGGATGAGTAAGTATGTGAAAAGATATTTAGATATTTTTAGAGGGGTTCTAAAATGAACAGCAGGTTGGACCAATGGTGTTGGTGGCTTTTTGCTTTTATGCCATAAAGCATAATTTATTAATAAATGCTCTTACATTTAAGTGTATTATTATTATTTAGTGTCGGCCATGATTAAAAAAAAAAAAAAAAGTCTCTAAAAATTTAAGATGCTTCGTAAAGAAATTGACATTCTGCAGTCCTGGCAATCTTCGCTCCAGCAACGTTCAAATGTAGGAATTTGGTGTTGAAAAGTTTCCACTGTGGTATTTACTTCTGGGGATTTCTCCTTCACATCTTTTATTTTATTTTTTTTCATCAAAATCAAGGGACTGTAATTGGAGAAGGAAAAGAACATAATTGAATGACCATTTAGATCCATCCAAGTGCTCGTCTTTTATGACAGAATAGTTATTTAAAAACCCAGCTGCTTCAAATTGACAAATAATTGGCCATACCCTGATTGAGTTTGTACCCTTAGGTAGATTTGGTCTGCAGTAGAAAAGGCATCCATCTTAAAAGACATTTTACAAACAACATGATAAAAGCACTCAAGACTCCAACAGTGAAAGCTGTCCAACTGAATATTCTTACAGATGTTCTATCGGCTGGAGGGACCTCAGAGTTGTGAGGCTGCTCCACAACTAAATTGTTAATCAATCTGCAGCTTGCCAGAGACCCACGAAGGATCCAGAGGAAGTTGTTGGGCTGCTCCACTGCTGTTGTTGCCCTGTTGCCTGACATTACTAATATAATTAATGGACGTAGTCTTGACTTACAGAAAAGCTCATAACTTGACTTGAGCTGTGTGCAATTCTGCCGTCAAGTTTATCCTCAAACAGAGACGAGATGATCATAAATATGTATCAATCCTGAATATTCATTGTTGAGTTTACATGTCATGGGGTGCTCGGTTTGGCCACCTGTGTCCCCCCCAATACTCAACTGTTCTTTACCCTGTGTGGTTGAGAGAAGATTGTGTGTGAACTCGCTCACACGGGAAATGAACCGACAAATCCGGATGAAATGAAAATCAAACGAGAGGGGGGTTGACTGAGTGAGGCAATTACCTCTAATAAAAAACATTTGTCCCTGGCACATAGTCTCAATCAAATCATCCCTTCTCCTCTTGGTCTCCATTTCTGCTCTGCCTCTCACTTCCTGTCATCGTCCCCGTGCTTTATCTCCGTTTCCTCCCTCTCTT
>NW_022280054.1:7130095-7146056 GCF_004355925.1 Anarrhichthys ocellatus | reverse complement strand
CCCCCCCCCCCCTCTTTGCCTCTTTTTTTTTTTTCTTCCTGTCATCATCCCTCTGCTATTGTGAGATTGTTGATCTCCCCAGAGGAACTGTGGGATGCTGGAGGAGCATGAGAGTAACAGGTGTCTCATTACTGTGCTAATAGCGGGCCACAGGGAGACGCACATATTTATTTTACAGTGACAAGAGAGATAACTCCTCCACATTCCTCACATTCCTCTCTCTCTCTCTCTCTCATCACTTCATGGGTGAATTACCAGGCATGAGTAATTTTAACATGTCGATGCCTACAGCCGGAGTCTATCTTGAGACGCATGCCCACACGACTGCCACCACTTCTCACATCTTCCATTTAACACCAGTGCAAGATTTGCTATGAAAATATCTTTTTTTTTTTTCAGCCCATTTTTATAGGAAAAATCAACTCAAACTCCTTTCCTATTTCACCGCCATACCGGAAGAGATCATAGCGTCAACATGGGCAGCAAAGATCATTGATGACATCTCGAAACCCCTCAGTTGAAGACCATGCTTCTCTTTTTAGACCCGGATCCTGCCTGCGGTACACGAGGAGCCAGCGTGCTCATTATACCGTGTCTCTGCAGCAGTAACGATCTCTCACACATCAGCTGCAGACTTGAGTTCTATCTCTATCTCCCCACACACACACACACACACACACACATATAACACGCAATTGCACAAACAATCTTCCACACTTAAACGAATCCCAATGAGGCATGTAACTGGCAGTTTGTGCCTGGCTGTATGCTTGTTAGAGAGATATCTGCTGCTTAAATTGTGTTTCTCCACATTACTGTGAGGGAAGAGAAAGCGAGCGGTGTGTGTGTGTGTGTGTGTGTGTGTTTTCGTGCACCAGTTCATACTTGAGACGTGTGTTTTGTGCATGGGTGCTCCCTTGAGGGAACGTGTTGCAATCTTCATACTCATGTTCTTAGGTATCAGATAACAAAGTGTGTTTATGTTTCAGGTGCAGGCTGAAAATGAAAGCATTATTAAAGAATACGCTGCTGCAATGTATGAATAAATCAACTCCAGCCGACAGGAGGGGGCAACACTGCTTCATGTACGACAGTATGGACGCCATTGTTTTTTCTGTTATCCAAAGCACTTTAAGGGACTAAGACACTTTCAGTAGGAATTAAGTCACGTCAATGTGAGTGCTTCGCAAGCTACAGAGGAATACTGTGTGTGTGTGTGTGTGTGTGTGTGTGTGTGTGAGACCATGGTGCATGAGGCTCATGGGTCATTACACATTCAGTCAGAGGACACAAGAGGCCATTATCCCAGGGAGTCTGGTCACTAAATGTTTGATAGGCCTCGATAGCGGATGTCCTGTTATACTCCTCTCACATATTACAGACGGACACTAAGGACACAACTACCGATTATCAACTCATAAATCTGTAAAAGACAATCAACATTATAGATCCTCGTGTGATGTGTTTCTGCTCAGCGAGACAATCGCATCTGAAGAAAGAAAATCTCTGTGTTCGGTGCAGTCTGTAGCAAAGAGAGGAGCGCGAATGTGTTGGCTCAGCAAAGTCCTGAGAGATGTCGAGCTGGTGGAGATGAGTCACGTATAGCAATCTGATTATGCCTCCATCAAAGACAAAGTTCAGTCTCTGTGCTGCACCACAGTCAGTTTAGCAAAATGGATGAAAAACACAGCTAAAAGACTTCATGGTATTTTCTATTTATTATCAAATCTAGATAGGATATCCAAAAAACAAATACTATTACAAAGATAATAATTGGTACTACATATAAAAAGGTTGTTGCGTGGCGTTGTAGCACATTGCCATTACATTTCCTGTGACTGCATTGTCTGTGTGTTTTCGGCAACTGACGTGACACACTTTGTGTGAATAACTTGAACAGTTCTATGAAACCTTCAGTGCGACTTCAACGTCTGCTGACCAGTACTTTGCTGAAGCCTCGTCACCGCGTCAAGTGTTTTAGGATCGGGAGAACTGACTCCGTACACATCCATCCATGGAGAGAATGTCACAAAATGTTGCACATCCTGGTGGTTTCTGGGAACTGTAGTCTGGTGGGCAGAGAGTCTTCTGGCAGCTTTGGGATGCCATCCAGGATCTCGAGCTTTGGCAAACAGAGGAAAACACTGCGCAAAGACAGAAGCAGAATGAGAGGGCACGACATAAAAGGACAAGAACAAACATTTTCTCGTCTTCTCCCTTAACCGTCCGTGTGTCTCCTCACCGTGCACGGTAGTCCTGAGTGAAGGTCACTGGGTTGCGGGTGAGGTTGAGGGAGCGTAGAGGGCTGCTCCCCAGGGCCCCCAGTCCCCCCAGGGAGCCGATGGCATTCTCAGACAGACAAAGGTGCTCCACCGCCGGGAGCTTTGGCAGCTGACGCAGACACACCAGGTGGTTACGGTGCAGGTTTAGCATTCTGCACCTGGATCAAAGGGAGCACTGATAGAGCTTAGCTTTCTTTTAGTAGCTACTGATACAAAAAAATAACATTTTCTTGGACGAAGGAACAGCTCTCACATCCGACTACAGCAGTGACATAGAGGTGTCGTGAACTCTGCATTGTTCTACAGGTGAGGGAGTCGTGGTGCAGCATGGGTAATGCGGTTCATACCTTGGCAGACGTACGGAACTCAGGTTGGTGAGGGAGTTGTCAACCAGTTGTAGTTTCTCCACGCGGATCAACCGGCGGAGGATCCGCAGGAAGTTGTCTTGCTGGAAGGGGTCACCCAAGTCCTGGTAGGACAGATTCAACTCCTGAGAAGGGACAGGTGGTGAAACCGTGAGAGCCTTCATCTCTCCGTCTCCGTCACAACTCCAGCCAACTCCCAACATTCATTCTGTTGCTTGTTATACTCTGCCATATGCTGACTCTCCCTCACACACACAATGCTTGCTGACTTACCAGACAGTTTTCCCAGTTCTCTTGCAGTCTATCCTCCCATCGTTGTCCTTCCTCCTCTCTCCTCCTACTTCTCCTCCCTCTCTCCAAACAGATGTCATCCTCCTCTCTTTGAAGCAGCTCCTCTTCTGATGGCCCTTTCATGATGACATTGTCAAAAAAAAGAGTCTATATAACAATGTTCATGTCATTATCATCCATTAAGTGAGAAAACGATTCCTAATCCTGTTTGCCATTTTAACAGTTGTCGGTTGGGATTCTTCGTAGTATGTCTGTCACTATCTACTAAATTAAATGAAACGAAGTTCATTACTTCTACTTAAAGAAGTTAATTAGCTTAATGCAGGTAGGTCGCCGCAGCATAAAATAAAATCCCACTATCCAATTAATGGTTCTTTTTTAGTTCCACCAAAAAAAGAGTACATTTTCTAAAGAAATACTCTCAAACAAAGAAGGCACATTGCAGCAGTGCACGAGTTGGAACACCGGACTCTCTTCTTTTATATCTCAGGAAGTTCTTATACCACATTTCCCTTCCTTCCGTTTCGTTTAATCCAAAGTTACTGCAGCAAACGGAGCACACAGAAGGACTTCTGCTGTGGCTGTGTGCATTTTGGACTATCAAAGTTCAAAGGTCACAGTGGTGATTTACTCTGATCCAGACCTTCTCTGACCCTGGGGCAGGTCAGCTGGTCACCCGTGACATCACACTGCTCCAGGCGATGCCACGACACGAACCTGAACCGTCTTGACGGGAGCTGACAGAAAGAGAAGCAGAGAGCAGGACGAACGATCAGAAACAACTTCTATTGATCTATAACCGCGGTGCCTTTCCTCCTACACATGCTAACAAGGTGAAAGCAGTTATTTCTCCTTCAGATTGGCTGATGCTTGACAAGAACAATTAAAGTTGTATCATCTGATGATGGCAGCCTCTTCCTTTCTCGCCTAGATCTCATCCTTTGTCTCTCTTTGCTTCATATATCCGAGACGTAATAGCTTATTAACACAATTGCTAATGTAACATGCAAGTTGACTGTCTTCGTTACTCCAGTGTGATGAAGTACGGGACTATACTCTTCTCCCGACGTGACCTTTTAAACCCCTTTACACTCATCTTGTTCAGCCTGACTTTGTCCGTGTAACTTTAGACCTTCCTCTGTTACTCTAGACACAGGAATGACCCTGCTGCACCCGACCACCTTTCCTCATTGACTGGACACTCACAAAACAGCCCCAGGTCACCTGCTCACTTTGGAAAAGCACAGTAGATAAAATACTGTAAAACAAAAAAAAAAATGAAATACACACTTGACAGACTGATGCACTCTCAATTCCAAATGTTGGAAAGGTGGTAATTCAGACAAGTCAGATATACAGATGAAGTCGTGTTGGGCTGCAAATAACTAGAATAGAAAATGTGGATGATTCAGTTTATGATACAATTACTTAAAATAAGACAAATACTACCTGGTAGTTAAACCAGCTCACTCTTTTATAATAAGCAATAAAAAATAACTCCAAATCAGCATTCATTTTCAACTGAATTTGAAGAAATACGCCTTGCACAGTCATGAGTACATAGAGTATTTTTTACCACAGGTAAAGGACTCTGCATAGAACATAGGGAGGATTTGGAAAGAAGATATTTTTCATCTCTCGCTAATCAAATAGTCCAAGAGGGCGACACATTATTCTGTGTAGCAATCTAAGGGCGAGAGGCCAGTGGCCTCAGGGTGAAATAGAGAGAGCGAAGACTGAGAATATTAGGTTCAGTCCAGAGGGGAGAAAGTGGAGAGGGAGGACGGCTGAAAAGGAAGCATTGGAAGGATGAGGAGGACACAGGAGAGGTGTAAGAAGATGACAGAGGCAGAGCTACAGACGTGAAGGGAGGATAAGGAGCACGAATGACTTGAGTACAGCAGCAATGAACGCCTACTGGGTTATTGTGTCTGTGTGTGTGTGTGAGAGAGAGAGAGTGTGTGTGTGTGTGCCACTCACAGGTGTCGATACAAGTCCAGAATCAGGACTCTGGTCCACAGAGAGAGGTGTGTGTGTAACCCCGAGGTCAGAGTACTGGGAGGAGTGGGATTTGGGGAAACTGCCACTGAGAGTGTTCACACCTGAGGAACTGAGAGAGAGAGAGAAAGATGAGGGTGATGCAGGACATTATCACATTGTCTCGTAATGTAAGCCCTGGCGTGTCCTGAAACCCTGACCACCGGCCGAGTGGGTAGAGTTACCACTGAACTGGGCCTGACAATGCAGATTAGGACCCGTTGCCGGGGCAGCAGCAGACACCTGAGCAGGTGCTATTAGCTTAGAATAGTGGCTGTATGCGGGGGATTTGACACACACATGTTCCTCTATATTTGATACAGCTTTTAATGTAATAATAAGCTATGCCACTTTACTACAGCATAATAGTTGAACAAATGTAATTTTAAATATAATTGAAAAGATAAGATGAATGTTTGGAGGTTGTAGCAATCGTCAAAGGCAGAGATATTGAAGTAAAACTGGCCTCTGGGGTCTCTTGAGCCTGATAATTAAATTGTCAAACACCACACTGTCACAGAACACAATATCTCCCGTTGTCTTACCTTTCTGACATGTCCCAATCGTCTTTTGATAGTTTCTCCTGGCCCTCTTTAACGCATTGTGAACGGCTCGGTTTGGACTGCAGCCGTTACCCATGGAGCCCGCTGGGTTTTTTTTAGTATTCACAGAGAGAAAGTTAACCGTCCTGTCTGCTCTGGCTCGGGACACTGACGCTGGTGTGGGGCCCGCTGCTTGCAGGTGAGACTGCTATAAGCTGATGGTTGCCTGGCAACAGTGTTCAGGTGTATCATACAAGAACGAGAACGGCACGACGCACTGCTGCACAACGCAACCAAGCTTGTGAATTAACTTTGACTGTTCAATTATCTTAAACAAAAGAGACCAGAGGGGGAAAAAAACATCTTGTTTTGTGTGACAGAAAAAGAGAGCTTATACATTTGTCATAAGGTTTTTGATTTTAATTGTGTAGTAGGTCCATCTTCAGAGCAAACCTGACCAAGTGGCAAACAATAATGTAACAATATGCTGTTATTTTCCTCAATTCATCAGAAATATTTACATCGTCGTGTCTGTCTTGCAGTCTCCTTCTCCATCCTCTCCTGTTTCTAGTTTTGGCCTTCTTCTTCTTCTCAACACAATTGCCTTTGTTCATCTTGTTGGAATTTGATTTATTCCATTATATTCTGTAAACACTAACTTGGGTCTGAAAATGCTTGCCATGGTTATACACTGACTTCCAAAGAACAAGTGTGGGAATGAAGGGATCAGTGGTGGGAAAATACAGAAATCCGTACTCAAGTAATACCCCAATGTTCAAAAGTACTGAACGCAAAATCCTCTCACCAAAAATGAGAAATTAATAAATTAGTGATACATTAATGCACTGCAGTTGTTTGTTTTTCCTTGTTTTTATTTTTTGTGCTGTCGTTTCTCTTTCTGGATGTTTTCATGCGGAGGAGGAGGGATGCTCTTGATTCAGATTTTCAGTGGCACACAATGAAGACATAACCAGCGTTACCAGCTGATGAAAGTCATTTAGATCATAACTCCCTACACCCATGGGCTGTCGTTCCTCTACAATGCAGCTCGTTGTGTTCAAGATATTGCGGCATTGAACACGAACTGTGCGCACCGAGGAGATGAAAAAGCTATTAGATATTTCACAGAGGTAAATAAAAAACCCTGGTACTACAGGGGACTGTGGAGATGATTCCCTCTGACATCGTACTAACTTGTGTTCAGCAGAGCTTTTGCCTTCGCTGGTTATTTGAAGACTGAGTTATCATTTGCAGTAAACTATAGTGTATATCAACTTTTGCTATTAATTGTTGAAAGAATTCCACTTGTTTTGTTCTTTTCCGATCCGTTTCATCTTGTGTGACAGTCGTGTCGTACATAATTGGTGTTCTTTAAACACCGACTGAAGATAAGGATGGCGGCTTTCACAAATCGTCAAATTGAATTCATCAAAGCATCTTTTTGTGCTTTTTTTTTGGTGGTATTCTTATTTATCACACAGCACAGACGCTCATATAATGGCAGACAGGGAACATCTGTTACGGATGTAATTATCTAGGCTTGTTTCCTGATATATTACTATCAGTGTCGGTGCCAAGCAGACAGCAGTAGGTGTGTCGGTTGTGACAACTGTTTTCTTTATGAGATTACTCTTTAATGTCGAGCATTAAAAATACATACACATAAACATAAGTAACTGTCACTATACTGCTAATACAGTTATGAGTTACAGATAGCACAGGCAGGTATTAATAGATTGCTATGTAAATTGTGTTAACATTGAATAAATCTTAATAATAAATATACTGTTTATAGCCCAATTGAATCATTTTCTTATTTGGACTCTCTTGTTTTTGTTGTACTCTATTATTGCTCACTATTGGGCATATTACACTCAGCAGATGAAGCTGCCTCACGTTCTTCATAATGCTTTTATTTACCTATGAGATCACGACAGAATACTACCTAAATAGGGAAAAAAATTTAAATAAATGAAACTGATTTTCTTTTATTCAATCTTCCTTATGGACTGACATTTATCACAATCAACATGCGTGTCTCATTCGTCCTTGGTCACAGTATACTGTATCCTTGTCTGGCCTAGTGATATCATCTGTTTCCTTGTGTGTGTGTGTGTGTGTGTGTGTGTGTGTGTGTGTGTGTCAGTGGTAGGTGATGCCACAGGCCTGAAACCACTCCAAGATGCCTTGGCAGGATATTGTCTGCCCTGGGAAGCTGAGGTTACGGTTGAATGGCCAACTTCTGCCCTATGGCTGTCTCTTCAACTAAAACAGCCATCCTTATATAAAGTCCATTATATATTCCGGCACAGAATATGTAATGGACTTTTTATAAACGGGTTTCATAAAATCCCAGCAAATCTGTCATTCAACCTGAAAGGTGTATTAGCTGCAAGCATTCAGATTAAAAGGCCTAAACTGCACTGCCCTTTAAAATACAGCATATATTTAGAACCATTAACCACATACAATAATCTCCATGCATAGAGAGGCACACAGTCTTTCTTTAATGGGAACACATTCATGTTTTTATTGAGTAAAAGACTGAATACAGCTGGTGTTAACGGTTTCTCCCTGTATGTACATCCAGAACAGTGCAGCAGAACTTTCTCAGTGCGCCTGCATGCTCCACTCCGTCTCTATAGCAACTCTCCTTAGTTACGCAGTCTCCCCTGCTCACCTGTGAGATGCCCGGCTGGGCCTTAATCAACCGCTCAGATATGATAAGGCATGTTAGTTCATCAGCAGTTTAGCCATGTGCCTACAGTGTAAAAAAAATGACTAGAATACTGTCTGGAACAGATATATTACTAAGATTCATCGTGGTGGGACAAGATGTTTGCACATGTTTATTCTGCAATAAATACTGAGTATATATATATATTTTACAGAACACAATGTCAAATATACAGGGATATGATTAAAGTGTGAAACCTACAGTGTGCACATACTGTATCTGGATTAAGAAAGAGTAAATATTTTAGAAGTAGAGAGAAAACTGTTTGTGTGTGTGTGTGTGTGTGTGTGTGTGTGTGTGTGTGTGTGTGTGTGTGTGGGCGTAAGTGAGCGCGAAGCTGCTGAACTTAAAGGGGCTGTGCGTGGATTACATATCATGTGTTCTTCTTCTTCTCGTCTTTCTCATATACAAACCATACACCAGAGAATATGTACAACTTCCTTGCCCTGCATGTCTGTATCCAGGAGTTTAAAGCGTCCAGTATCAAAACACATCATATGTCGTATGTCATATTTCAATATATAATATATCGTATAATATTCAGTTTGTATATATTTTTTGTTTTTCTCAAGAGTATAAAACACAGCTGAAGATGGCGATAGAGGATAGGTAGCGCTTATGACGTCAGGATCTCGAGCGAGCTCACGCGACGGTTACATGGAGTCAAAGTCATGGTCGTTGGGCTCGATGACTTCGGGGGTCATGACCCTGCCCATGAAGAGGATGGACCCTGAGGAAAGGGGGGGCAGATAGAAAGTCAGACCACAACACACACACTGCATATCAGAGGCACATTTACGTGCACAGAGACGCACATACCTGTCCTCCGGTTTCTGATGACAAAGAAGAACGGGTGATCAGCCATGACCTGTGGATACAGCACCAGAGTCCTGGTCAGAGCAATCATACCTGGGGGGGGGGGGGGGGGGAGAGAGAGAGAGAGAGAGAGAGAGAACACAGTTATTTTCTGACAGACGGGGGCAGTGTTTAGTGATCCTGATGTTGCCGTAGAGACCCATTCATACTAAGAAAATGCAATGTGTGGTAATGTTACTGATGAGGGCGATTATGACGAAGAACATGATCTACCTGACCCGACGGCTCCTTCGGCCCCCTCCTCTGTCACATCCAGGTAAGCCTTCTGCACAGCCTTCCCAATGTACAGGTCCTTACCATCTGTTACACACACACATACACAGATCATCACTATATATACCAGAGCATCACATCGTTCAGTCCCACTGGAAAAAAGTGCCGTCCGCTCAGACAGAAAATCCTTACGAGTTGATTGAGAACTTTTCTTACCTACCTACCTTCCAGATATAGACCAAGATGTTCTGAAGTCCAATACAGCATGCAGATTGTGTTTCACAATATAATTCTAGCTCCACCTGACCAGTAAGAACAAACTGTTCACCAGCAAGGAGGGTCTGTTCATTAAGAGCTATTTTGCTTTAATCCTATAAAGCTACTCGTATCCTCACTTACCTTTAACATTATTTTAATTAATAGTTTTACTTCAGATAAAATATGTATGCCTCTCTACTGCTCTGCCTCTGCAGCATGTATACGTCTGTCTCTCTCTGGATCTATTTTTACCGGATGATGTGACAGCTCTGACCTGCCCACTCGTTGCCAGTTACCTTGGTTACCTGAGAAAGTACCTGAGGCAACTTCACCGCAGCCAAGAAGCAGAAATGGAATCAACTCCTCATGCTGAACCCTTCTAGGAGTTTATTTCTCCTTTCAATTGTGCCTCTATGTGTTTTATATAATAATCTATGTGTTTGTGTGTTGTGGCGGTACCGATTCTACAGATTTAAGCTGATCGGGAAGAAGCCATAATACAGAACTATTTACTGGGAGAAAGAGATCTCACAAGTGTTTTCACAATAATGAAAAAAAGCCTCTTCGATCATAAGGAGCTGTGTATGAAGAAGGTTTCTTGTTCTTTAAGATTCCCTCCAGCTAGGTTTCAGAACGCTCAAAATCTGAAAAGTTAAAATCCCTCGAGAGTTCAGCTCTCCATCTTTCTTAAGCCCTAAAGAAAGGGCGCTGATCTTAGTTAGGAGCCAGTCCCCACACCTTGCACAACAGGTGATCTCAATAACCCTTCACTTAACAGCAATACCAAAGAATGAAGGACCGCAGTGTGGTTTTTCATACAGTGTGGTGTTACCTGTCATGGCGGAGAGATCAGCGTCGTTGGTGAAGATGTTCTTTATTCCTAGCTCCTGCAGAGTGGTCCTCAGGTCGATCTTCTGCTCCACTTTGAACCTGAACAGAGGTTCAAAGAATCAGATTAAGTGGACGGACATAAAATCATATTGAGCATTTTCTTGTATTTTGCCACAGTGGCATTAGCTAAAATATAAAAAGTCGTCATCACGCTGCATGCATGCCTACAGTGCTTGTATATCCGTCACTGTGTTTAAAAGGAAAAAGTGAGCGTGTAAGATTTCATAAAATAACATTTCTACATACGCATTGTAACTAGCCAAATGTAAAAATACATGATGTCTTCCTCACATATTTGCAGTGCGGGTAGACAGTTACTCTATCTTTAATGTTTGTAGTATACCCTAATATAAAAAGAACTGCCATTTTCCGTCATCATTAATAAAGCAATCATAGAGTTCCAGTGATGGAGGATGCAATTTAATAGGAGAAAAAAAAAAATATTGCCGTCGTTGTTATGGCCCCTTCCTCTGACTAAATTGAAAACGGCAATTTCTGCAGGGACATTCTCTAGGAGCTTTGTATTCTGGGAAATCTAATGTATCAACCACAACAACAAGATGTCATTGTAGTGTAGGTAGTTGATGCACAAGTAACCAAGGCATGTTGAGGTAAATTGGGTACAAAAACAAAAACGTGTGAAGCACAGTGATCAGTGACGTCACAAACAGAAGACATTGTGTAGCAGCGTGTGACTTCACACCTGGGGAGGTAGACTTCCACCTTCTGCCGTTTGACGTTGTTAGCCCACTCCTCCAGCAGTGGCGCTTTGATGATGGGCTCCAGGGAAGCCAGCGGCACCTCCTGCCGAGGCAGAACGATCATCATGGACATGTCCTCCCCCTCATAGGGCATCTCCAACACCTGGTACACGCCGCCAGCTTCCTGTGTGCCATCGCTGAACTCACCTGGTGGGGAGGAAACATGCGCAAATGCAAGCGTTAAAAGACACCACAAACACACACACGTATTGGTGCTTCATGCAATGGGTTTGTGCACCTCGCTGAAGGAGGAGCAGGGCACATTGAGCCACTGTATTGATCCCATCGCGTGTGGTCATTTCCCTGATGCACTAATTAAAAACCACTGACGCTTCAATGAAAGGCTTTAGATTCAATTGGTGCGGAAATGGATTGTATACATTCTGTGTGTAGAAAGCAGGAAAGGATCTTGTGCCCTTTTTTTACACAATCATGCACTTAACTGTCTTCAGGCATGAAATAAAACCCAGTAAACCAATCTGGGATCTAGGGGGAAAAAACACATCCTTGCATATACTGTATATACACACACATGTCCACAGAGAAACACATGTGATTACGCACATGAACATCTGTAAGTGCTGCTATCTTCTCACAGATACGCTACAAAGGCTGAGAGAGTGACATCTTCAGTCTTGAGGCGGATCATTAGGAGACATGTCCCTTGTATCTAATTAAACAAAGCCCATCAAAAAAAAAAAGATCTCATCAAGATGAGCCAACAAACGTTTACTTGAATTAAGAGAGACAGTATTTCTTAGTCAGGATGAGATAATCCTTTTGCACTCAAAAGAAGTCCAACTAGATCTTAACTCTAAATATAAGCTTATCTCACTTACTTAGGTATTTGCAGTGCGAGATGGAGATTACAGAGCAATTAACCAGACGTTATATCAATTTTGGCACATTATTTATTTTCTTTTGAAGCTGCTTTAAAAGGGAAAATTACAACAAAAAGAGGTATCATCTTTCATCAACGAACATGGAGCATTCTGTGTAGCGGCTGCTAATGCAGAGTGAGGCATCGTTGCAGCAGAGAGCGGGGTGTGGCTTCCCAAAACATTTTACTTAACCAAGATGATTGTGCTTCAAAATGAGAATGCAAAATCAGACTTCTCCCCGAGGACCTGTCCCTGTTCTGCAGCGCACGCGCACACGCACACACACACACACACACACACACACACACACACACACAGATCTCCTTGATCCTGGGTGTGTGAGAATGTGTGCACCCTGTGAAAGTAGATGTATGCAAGTGCAATCTCACTACACACACACAGACTGCACCAAAATAACTCAAACGGGCCAACTTTAGTAGCAGTGCAGTAAGAAGCATGATGTAACCGTCTTTGGCAGTACGTCAAACAAAAGAAAAAGATGACTAGATGCAGAAAAGACAGACTGGAGTCATTCAGATGTATTATAGCCAACCTGCAGGACTCCAGTACAAACTGGTCTTACAGCTCACAGTGCTGGCACAACACCAAGTACACCAAAGACTGCCAAGTATAAAGGTGCTCCCAACTCAAAGCAGCCAGATTGTGACTTTCATTATATAACCTTGAAAGTGTTTGAGGGATAGAAAACTTCAACAGCATTTTTAAGACAGCACTTACTCAGACAGTAAACCCAGACAGTGTACAATTCATGTGTTAGCTACATCATAATAATCCCAAATCAACAACGCATTAAAAAACACATTTAAATAATTTATTTAGCCAAAATTGCAAATATTCCTGCATTTCAAATGTGAGGATTTTCTGCTTTTTTAATAGAGTAAACAACAACTTATTGTTTCAGTCCTTTGACCCATTGAAAGAATGTGTGTCCCAGCGTGCATGCCGTTTGTAGAAAATTGAATGATCAAATATTAAAAATGGAAAGAAGCAAAAGGTCTTTTCAGAAAGATTTTGGAAATTCACAGTGACTACTCTAAAATGACTCCAAATGATTGAAAATCAGCATAACATTGGACAACAAGATGTCCTGTCCTAAATCTAATTAGAAGAATTAATAAAAATAAAAAAATTAATGAATAAATTAATATTAAATATTAATTAAAAAAAATCCCAGATGACACAAGTGTGTGTGAAGTGGCAGAAAAACCAAAAGAAATACAAAAGGAAACGCAGCGTTGTTTGTTTTACCGTCAGAGTAGATATAGCAAAACCTAATGTATCACTACATAAGTTGCCACAGACTGTCACAGTATCGCTAATATTGTTTGACATGAACAAAATAGCCTACAAAATGTACTAAATCAAACAGATGTACCAGGAGGAGTTTGTGCCAGTGAAGATTTCAGCAGCAGAGCTCACTGAGCAGAAAAGAGGAGTCTTTCCTGGGAATAACGCTCAAAATATGAATATTTCAGATCTAAGATTAACATTTTAAATAACCTCAGGAAAAACGAAATTCAAGGGCTTCAGAAAAAGAGCCACAAATGCAATTCTAAAGACGGACACACACACACACACACACACACACACACACACACACACACACACACACACACAGGAAAACACAGTTCATCCCTACCATAGTAGAAGTCTCCCTGTTGGTACATCATGAGCGTCTGGACTTCAGAGCCGTCGTCTCTGCTGAAGGAGAAGGTTCTGGTGTTCTCTGGCCTGAACTGGTTTCTCCAGGAGCCCCTGAAGTAGACGGCGTTCACCAGGGTCAGGCGGGTCACGCTGTTGAAGTCCTCCGCTGAAAGCAGCTCACGGATCTTACCTGGGAGGAGGGGTGATTAGTGCAGTAGTCAGGAGCCATATTAGTTTTTATTTGGCCATACGGTGCCTGCAGCTAATGAAGTCGTGCACAAGGATAAAGATGGAGATCTGTGCAACTGAGGGTTGGAAATGTATTCAATAAATTTGGATTTTGTATTATATTTCCCTTTCTTCCTCCCTCCCCCTCCAACTCACTCTCAGTGTGATTTTCCACCCAGTTGTTGATCTGCTCGGCCACTGCCGCCGATTCGCTGAAGTCGACCGTTTCCACATCGGCCCGGAAGTACTTCCGCATCAGATGCAGAAACTCGGGGTTAAAGGTGACGCCTTCCTGCAGGAAAAGGCTGTTGGCAAATCTGATCACGTAGTGGGTGTCATCGTCCGACAGCGCCGCTGTCAGGTTGTGGAGCAAAGAGAACTCCACGCCTGGAGAACAGAGGGAGGCACACAGATTCATAATGTAGCTGTATCTAAAGAGCACAGGGCTGTGGAAAAGATAGAAAAGCGATAGAAATACAAATCTTATCTTATGCATATTAAGTTCAAATATAGGCCCATATTGGGAACATTTAAACCATCTAAACTCGCAGTACTTCTGTCAGAGTGGGAATTGAATCTTGGTGGAATATAATATGCATCTATCATTTTAATTCACATTTCACAGAGCAGCTTTTTTCATGTCATTCAGCTTTCTGTTTCTGTTTTAAGGGTGAAGGGAACTCATGGTCATTAAAACAACGTATACATTTTGCAATATGAAACAAACCTTGGAAAATAGTAATAGGCAGAAAAACTTTTAAGATGGAAATGACAACTGGCTGTTTACTGTTTGAGCACATTACTAACTGCTATCCTATCTGCCACTTGGTTACTTTTCTGAAAATGAAACAGTGCAGTGTCTATTTATGTACGTGTGGGGGCGTGCACATGTACAGCAGGTTTGTGTGTATGTTGAATGAGATAGTTTATTATATAATATTTAAGGGGTACGCTAGTTATTTAGTATTGCATTTCTTAGAGTTGGGGGGAGATATGACTTTTACAATGGGTCAAGCGCCCAAAAACACTGGATCCTACCCTTACCATAAAGCAACTGGCTAGCATCTTCCATTAGAAAGAGTAAAACGAACGCGTAAACTGAGCTCATGTGCCTTTAATCAAATAAGCAACATCAAATATGATTTAGTAAAAAGGCACTTGCATCAAAGACTTTTCACGTTCATAATTCGGATCCTGATCCTGGTGAACCTGCTCACGAACGTGTCTCTCACCTGGCAGCAGGTGGCTGAATCCCACAGCCTGCCGTATCTCCTCCAGTGAAGCCCCCCTGGCCCCCAGCTCCACCATCCCCAGGGCCACAGCCACGCTCAGCGGGGAGAAAATGATGTTGTCCTGATCCCCCGCCGCCTGCAGCCGGTGGTACAGTCTGACCGAGAACTCTGCTGTAGTGTCCTCCGGAATGTCCGCCGCCCGGCAACCGTAGCGCGACAACAGGATGGCGAGGAGGAGGAACGGTGAGAAAACTTCCAGTATCAACATCGCAGCACAGACCTCAGATAGCTAGAGTCAAGAGGGACGTATTGGAGTGGAAGGAGTTGGATGGAAAGAAACAAGAGGAGAGATTTAATGGGCAGCCAAAAAAAGGTGGAGAAGGAAGGGAAACAGATGAGGACGGAGGGAAGACAAGATGAAAGAGAGAAAATGATTTGGGCAGGGATGGAGCCAAAAAGTGGGGAGAGGAGGATTGCAGAGGGGATAGAGAGGGGAAGGCAGAGAGAAGAGGATTGCAGAGAGGAGGCAGGAGGAGAGAGAGAGAGATACAGGGATAGAAGATTATTGTGTGAGGGAGAAAAGGAGATGAAGGACAAGAGGATTTTGGAAGGGATGGAGAAAAACATGAAAGTAGAGAGAGCAGTGATGTGGGGGGAGAGAGAGAGAGAGAGAGAGAGAGAGAGAGAGAGAGAGAGAGAGAG
>NW_022280054.1:7121667-7130085 GCF_004355925.1 Anarrhichthys ocellatus | reverse complement strand
AGAGACAGGAAACTTCTGTCAGTCAAACATTCTGCCAGTTTAAACAGGGAGCTCAAAAGAGGACCGCATTCATGAAAAAACAATTTCTACTTGTTCGCACAGGTGTACTTACAAATGCAAAGAGGACTCTATATTTCTGATAAAGACCATGTTAAATACTGGAAATAGTAGATAAATAGATAGTGCTGAAAAATGAAAAGAGAGGGGTAAAAGGAGAGAGATTAAAGAGAAAAAAGAAAATCGTTACGGATTAAAATGAATTCAGATGAAAGGGCAGTGGGTCAGGGAAGAGGTAGAATGGAAAGGACAGAGGGGGAAAAAGGGCAGAAGCAGTTGTGCAGAGAAATAACAGAGAGAAGGAGATGGAGAGAGCGAGAGAGAGAGAGGGAGGAGAGGCTGAGATAGTTGATAAACAACGAGAATGTGCGGTAACTACAAGTGTACTGCTGACTGCAGTCACCACTGCTGTTCAGACTACATCTGCTAAATGAGCTCATACATATTGTATGACCATTCTTATCATCTTGAGTTAAATAAGCTTCCTTCCTGCAAAATCGGCTCTCGCTCTCTGTGTGCGTTTGAGCCTTTGAATGTGAATGGGCGAGTTCCTGTCCGCACAGAATGACTGATGAGGAAGCGGCCTTTACCTCCCTCCTGCATCCTCCATCCTTCCCCTCATCTCTCCTTCTCTCTGTCCCTCTCATCCACACGTTATCTATCGTCACCAACTCCCTCCTATACCTCTCACTGCTATACTTGTATACCTTTTTCAGTCTCTTTAACCCTCCCTTGCTTTATACAATAAAATGACAAGGAATGTACACACACTGCACCATATCTCTGGTGCTGCTGTTGCCAGGGAACATTGTTTGCTGCTGCCCAAAGGATAAAAAAAAAAAAAAAAGTCAGAGTCAATAATATGTATAGCCTAGCATAAAGAGAGAGCGAGAGAGAGAGAAAGCGAGAGAGAGAGAGAGAGAGAGCGATACTGAGAGATGTTGCTAAGTGTGAACCAACACATGGACATTTGTTGTGTTGTTTGTGTCCCCGCTGTGCTGTTGTCATTATACAGTTTGTATAAAGGATTCAATTGGGCCGGAATCTGCTGGCTGCTTCTGTATGTGCAGTGTGTGTGTGTGTGTGTGTGTGGGGGGGACTGTGGTCACAATGTACCTGAGTGTCAACAACAACAATGTGCCGCAGCCACAGAGAGTTAGTGACCCATTCTGTTGTGTACTGTCCTTTCCATTGCTGTGCTGTGGCATGTGACAAACAACGCTCCCCTCCAAAATGAAGCCGGTCCAGTCTGAGGGGATGCAGTAATGTCAAATCCATTAAAAAGGATTAGTCTGGTGATATTCAACGTTTTTCCTCATTGTCAACGAATTCAATGAAAAGACCAAAACCCAACAATGAGCTGATCCTCGTGTGATCCTGTGTCTATGTAGCCAACGCGTATTCCTCTGTGTCATAGGCCCCAAAAACTAACTATCAAAATACATCCACACATCCAAACCCACGAACACGGGCACTGTAGATTCTTTTGATTCAATCTCACACAAACCACCCTCCTGTTGTAAATACTCACTACAAATACTACTACGACAGCAGCCAATCTGTGCACTCGTTTTTTTACCTGTTTTTCAAAACTACAGTTTTAAACTTTTTAAACTTTTCAAGGAAAAGGCGTTTGGTTTTTGTCAACGTTGGTTCTGGTCTTCTGTGATTTGTTTGCAATAACACAAATATAGACTACTGCCATAGCCTTGTCCTTAAAGCAACACATACCGAGTGAGTGGCCGGAGCCGGACAGCCCTGGCTTCATTTTACAATGACATGCATCTAGGTCGTAAGATTTGAGGTTACATCCCTCGTTCTCCTGCAATAAACACGCATCACCACACGTCACTTCCACTTTATGTCCTTCCAAAACCGACAGTCAGCCTTTCATCTCGTTTGCGCTCCATCTATACGTCTTCAGACAAACTGCTTTTGACAAGAACGGCATTGACCAAACTGCCAGCTGGATTTGCATACAGTTGAGTCAGCAAACGGAAATCCATTTATTTTCACTGGGAGAGGAGTCACATGACACTTTGCTGTTCATGTACCCAAAGATGTGAACAATCTGTGGAGTTTTTGCGCCACACTGTATAAATACAATATGGTGGCCTCTGACATAATCCAAAAAAAGATTAGGCTGGTTATCTTTTCATCTTATTGTCCAAACACTGTCTAAATAGTCCCCAACAAATCCACTACTGAAGCTTGTTTGAGTAACGTCTGCTGAAAACTGCAGTGTTTACGAAATGATTACATTTCAAAACAACAACAGCAGCAATATATGTGTGAGTTGTTCAACATGTTACAGCTTCATGTCGGTTGAAATGGAGCTCGGCTTAGAGACAGCGTGGGCCAGTCAAGAAGTGCTGAGATTGATGCATTATTGATGTTGGTTCTTTTCATGGGATTTGTTGACATATAGAGTAACACCTGCCTAATTGTTCAACGTGTCCTTTCATTGTGTTAAAAAAGAGAATTAGAGTAGGAAAAAATTTGATGAAGTCCTTCAATAGAAATATTTAATTTAATTTGATCATATATTAAGTTAGATATGAGTCATTCCATAGCAGGGCGGCCCATCAACGGTGCAGAAGCTGTGGTTTAAAGCCTTGGGAACAGCCTTGATGCATTAATGATGCAGAACTTGCAACAGATTTTAGCAACAAAAATTTTTTTTTATGACACCCGAAGGCACAACCCTGGTGTTTGACAAGCAGTTGATAAACTGTTAGCGACTCACGTGTGTTCACCTGCTCTCACACGTCGTGCGTCACTGAAGACAGAGCGAGAGAGTTCCAGAGAGAGGGAGAGGCTGAGGGGAAGGAGGCGCGGGGGGCTGATGGAGGTAATGTTCCTGACCTTCCCGAGCTGTGGGAGCTGAACTTCTCTGAGACAGACAGCCCTGCTTTCTGTAAGGAAAGACCCAGCCATGCAGTTAAGCCAGGGAAAGTAGTGTGGAGCATCATTGTGTGCGCAACTGTGTCTGTGTGTGTGTGAGTGTGCACGTGTGAGTGGTTAATAACACCATGGGTGGCTGGCTATTACTTGTAACGGTGACACCGTTCTGACCTTTTTGAGTTGTGGCACGTTGTCTGCGAGAGGATCCCACACATTGGCGGTTTGGCCATCGATGACTAAGAGCCCAACTTTGGCTCCAGTCTGCTCAGGTGGGGTTCCCAGCACGCCTCGCAGGTAAGCAGGGAAACCCAACACCCAGCTATAAAACGTTCTCTCGTGACTAAAAGAAAAATCTCTCATGGTTTAAATTGCAAGAGTTTAATCCTGACAACTTGATTAATTCCGTGCAATTAAACTCACTGGCCTTTAAAAAAAAGCAGCCTCTAATCTCTCCGTGTAATCCTAATTCTCAGGTAGAATAGATCGCCAGTTGACATTTCCACAATTAAAACGTGACGTCACCCAAATCCACAGCATGCACGTTAATCCTTACTGCCATTTAAACCCAACACCTTGAGACACCACGCTTCGGAGGCCGGGGGAATTTATTAAACATGGACATCCTCATTCACGCTTCAAATCCACGCACGCCCGCCCGCCCGCCCGCCCGCGCACACACCCGCGCACACACACACACACACACACACACTTCCAAGCCAAGGTTACCAAAGCAACTGCAAGTGATGGACATTTTTCGTTTTGCCAAGCTGACAGAGAGAATTTCTACCCTTTAAAGATATCTTCCTCCTTCCATATAGGCAGATAAACTATCTTTCCTTTTTTTCCATACACTACTCAGCATTTCCTTTCTAACCCCTCTCTTTGCAAGAACTCTTCACACCAGCTCCAGTTCTGTCACTCAGTTGCACTCTCTGAAAGTGTCTGGCACACACACACACACACACACGCACACGCACACGCACACAGCAAAAACAAGGCGAGCTCCTGCTCTTCTTCTTCCCTCTGGAAGGGATCACAATGGAGCTGCAGCAAAGTCCCCAAACAGTATCTTTCCCCCCTTTAACCCACTTCTCTGCTCCAGCTCAAATCTCTGCACACTGGTTCACTTAGGCTCTAAGTACACTTCCAAACTGTCGAAGCTCAAAGGCCCTTTGATAAATTCTGTAGAAAATGCTGGCGTCCCATAAAATGCAGGCCTATCATTCTGGGAACAATCTGCAGAGAATGACGTCTGTGATTATCTCTGTTCTCGAAAAAAACATTGAATTTCTGCGATGGACACTCTGGCACGATTTTCACCATGAAGATGTCGAACTTATAAAAGGGCTTTTATTTCAGTTCAGAGAGAATGTAGTCTGATTATCATTCACGAGTTTCAAGTTTTCCTTGGAGGCGCCAGAGCGGCCGTGTTCTATATATTGTTCTGGTTTTGAACTGAGATGAATGCAAGAAGGCTCATGGACGCTCACGCTAAAAATGATTAAACCTACATCATTAATCTCCAATCACACACACACACACACGTCTGAGAATGTCTCACTTTTCCCCCAGTTTGATTAGACACCAGTCTCCCACCTATTTGCTCACCCGCTGATGTGAAGACTCCCCAGGCGGGGCAGAAGATTTACACACGTGACGCAGAAATAAAGCCCACCACTGGGTAGAGTCTTTAACTCCATTACAGTGTCGGAGAGAGGAAGCATTAAACCCCTGTGGCCGACTGGGGACTTCCATTACTGTGTCCAATAAAGTGAATACAATTCATCAATCAAGATGTCCATTCTGCCCTCGCCCCTTATTTGCACCTACTGTAGCAAGTCTATCTCATCTGGAGAGAAAAAATAAGAAGAAGAGTGCAACAGTTTGGTTTGCATTAACCCTGTTGTGTAGCGGTAATAGATGAGACAATCTATTACAGTACCCGCAAAAGGTAGAATCTCAAAATCCTGAAGAATGACCAGAATTTAAATTTTTCATCTATTTATATGCAAATATTAATTATTAAGGGTATTGACAGAAAAAGATCCACCACTGTGCCATCTTAAAATGTAAGTTAACAACCACTTCAACATCATTTTGTAGAGGTTACAATGTGTTACATGAATGTTCATCATGTAATACAAAACCCTCTCAGTATGCAACCACTCCCCCCCCCAAAGCAGCAATTACTACCAGCATGTTCACTCAGGTGTTTCATGTCTTTTTTTATTCATAATTCAAATATAAAATGCAATGTGTCCGGGAATAAACTTCATTGAATTATTTTTTAATTAAACCATAAATCCTAGGATAAAATGTAACTGCAGTTTCATGAGCAAATAAGCCTGAAGATCAAAACAACATTAAACTAGGCCATATACGTGTCTGCAGACTCAATGTGACTGTAATTTTAAAACTGCCGACTGTCATTTTTTTAGTGTCACCGTGAAAGATGGAGCCTAATTTTGCAGCGTTGCATTAAAAAGCCTCTAATTCAACCAGTGATTCATTTTATTATTTACACTACTGTGACACATGAAAAGGTCTCCGGTGATAAAGGACTGTATACCGGGACCGTGTTGTCGACAGTGCAACTTTTGACATTGGTGGAGGTGGCACTTCAGGAATTAAAAGCCGGGGCTAAATAAGCTGACAATAGTTATTCATATACCAGCTATACTGTAAATAATTCACCTCACAGCTAACATTAGTTCAGATTAGTTAAGTTTTAGTGCAAATACCAGCAGGTTTTCCGATAGATTACATTCTATTGGACAGTAAAATCGGAGGGAAACACTGGGTACCATCTTATAAAGTAGACATTATCTCTACTACAACTTAAGGGTGATTTACAGCATGCCATTTTTTTTAAGTGTCCAATTCAATGATTTCAATTTCCTCACGCGTAGGAAATTATAATTAAGTGTGAAATGTGTTATTGATTACTGTAATTAACAAAAAGGCAACATGTGATATGTGCTTTAATTAATATACAGGGCCACCGGTGGAAAGAGAAACCCTGATTGATTCAATACTTCAATAACTAAAATTCTACAGTCCTTTTACAACAGTATCACAAAGAGTGTGGGGACTGTTTCATTTCAATCATACCCACAACAATGGCCCAATACATTGGGCTTCTGGTGCTTGCTGTGGGTGTAGCAATAGTTTTATTTTAAGCACCTGTTAAACTTACAGAAACAACCCATTAAAGAAACAAATTCTACCCTCGCAGGTTACACCCATCCCAGTGGCAGACTACATTACCTACAGCCCATCCCCAGCTCAGTGCCGTAGCTCATTCAGCCCCTTGTTAGTAAATGACATAACGTGCTATGGAACCAGCCTGAAGTCCCAGGATGCTCACTGTACACTCCACAGAGGGCAGGCAGAGGTTAACAACCCTTTATTAATCCCCGCTAACAAAGACACCCAGAGGGGGACACACACACACACACGCACACACACACACACACACAGAGAGCGATAAAGAGGCACAAAGACAGTTTAATAGACCGCGAGAGAGAGAAAAGAAAAAAGGACGAGCAGAGACAGAAACCAACAAAAACAAGGAAGACGTGTGTGTAGGACATTTGGTAAAAAAAAAAAAAAAGAGATGAAGACGCAAATAAAGACAGATAGACGGAGACAGGAAGTGCACTGAAAAAGCTGAATAGAGGCAGCTCACACGCAGATACCGGCTTTGATTCAGAGCCAGTGATATCTAACGGCCCCCTGCATGGCAACGGCAAGATGGTTGACTGGCTCTGCCAAGACACACTCAACAGTGTCCCCTTTCTTTTCCTATGTCAGAAAAACACACACACACACACACACACACACACACACATACAATAACAGCTACGGCGCTGTGGGAGTGCTGTTCGGAGGTTTGAGCTGTAATTGGATCGGCCTCTATTTGGGGTCAATGGTAAAAGTGAAAAGACTGGAGGCTTTTTTTTCAAATGGACTAAAGACCAGGGAGACACAGGAGCACAGGAAAGGTCACTACCAACCAGTCCTGTGGGGGAAACGTGTGTGTGTGTGTGTGTGTTAGGAGGGGGGTAGCAGAGGTAAGCAGGGGAGACAAGGCGAGTGATGCTGAATAAGAAGTGATGGCAGAAAGACGGCAGGGCGAAGATTTGAATCGCTCACAAACCGCACCGTGATCATTTGGCTCTCATCGGCGGGTGGAGGGGTTAGCTATAGCGAACAGGTGTGAAAATTGAGAAGAGGCCGAGAGAGACAAGAGAGACAATTAGGAGAATAATTCAAATTGATTTGGTATTTGAGCCGCAGAGTTTGAGCGAGAGGGGAAACATCTGGGTATTACCAAATCACTTCAACTGTTTTACTGTCCTCCTCGGAGAGATCTGTCTCTGTCTGTCATCGCCCCTCTTCTACACTCAGCCCACTCCTCACCAATCCACCGATCAATTGGTCGGATCGATTCCAGGGTCTGTGTGTGTGTGCATGTGTGTGTGTGTGCACCATGAGTTGATGTGAGCTGGAAAGACTGTTAAAGGTTGAAAAGCCTGCTGTGAAATGGCAGTAAATTTCCCTTAAATGCAGACAATCTTGTTTAGAAATTTGCAGAGAAGTTAAATATCCACCATCGGCAAAAAAAAAAAAAAGCATGTACTATTTGAAATTAATTATTTTGAAATGTTAACAGGTAATTCTTTTTGGATGGTCTCTTTGCTGATGGTATACATCCAATGCTTTTTCCCAATTTGGATGCATTACATTAACCACTTAACAGAGTTTGGTGCATTCATTCAAATGAACGATTAATTTCCATTCTTTAGATTTCCTGTCTCTGTAACTCCCTGATGTAACTCCTGACCTCTTCCTCTCTGCTCGCATCCTCCTATCTGGACAGGTGGAGGAACTAATCCCTCGTGTCTTTGCTGCAGCAGAATGTACGGAGGGACAAACCGGCTGCCTGAGTGTGGATGTGCAGGTGTGTGTTCATTTAGAAAGTGAAGGGAAAAGCAGAACTAACGCCAAAGAAAGAGATGCTGAATTCGCCCACCGTTCTTATGTTTTTGATCATAAACTGTCGTGATATTTCTCACGCTTTGTGTTTTTCATATGAATTCCATTTCTGGATGGCAAACAAGCAGTATTTCATGCTGATCACTGCCGGCCTTTAGCTTTCCTGCACTTTGAGTCAATTTAAATTCAGTGTGGGCAATAAATGTATTTCAGGACAAAGAAAGATTATATATTTGATTTTTTTTTGTCTCACTTCATGCTACAGCAAATATCAGGTTTCATTCTAGCCTGAGATTATGTATCTATAGTCTACCGCAGTATTTATTGCAAATGTCCTCTTATTGTCACAGCAGAATACGTAACCGACCGAAAAACATCAACACTCCTGCGCGCGCACACACACGCACACATGCACACACACACACACACACACACACACACACACACACACACACACAC
>NW_022280054.1:7115168-7121657 GCF_004355925.1 Anarrhichthys ocellatus | reverse complement strand
CACACACACACACACACACACACACACACACACACACACACACACACACACACACACACACACACAAGGTTATGCTTGGAAGTGTTCAGACACAGCCAGTTGCTTTTCCCTCCCCTCATTTTGTTTCGCTAGGCTGATTTGAAAGACATTTAATTATTGAAATGCAATTAATGCAGCGCTCGGTGGGAATAGCCAGGACGCACACACACACACACACACACACACACACACACACACACACACACAAAAGCACAAACACCAAAGCAGGGCATAGGAAACAGCAGTCTTCAGAGATTTAGTGATTTGGCTCCATATGGAATCAATTCATTGAGATTATGACTGAAGGGATGCTGCCTTTCTGAATGTGGATCAGAACTACGGGCCTAAATGAGGATTAAGGAGGTCATTATCTTAGTTGCAGAGATAAAGAGATCATAGGTGGATTGAGAGAATGAGACACGAGAGGAAGCAACACTGAATTGTTTAAGCTATTATTGATGTCCCCCCCTTCAGCACACACACACATGGTATCACTATGAAAATTAATATGATTTAACCGGAGGTGCAGTGTCGTGTATAAATAGGCTACATCATAATATTCCAGTTTTGAATTACCAAAGATTTTGTTTCTGCAGGCTGAATCTGCCGGTTCTGTTAGCAACATATTTTCACCAAAACCACCATGAACACAAACATACACAGACCTGCATGAAGGAATAACAAGTGGTGAGTGCGTGCGTGTGTGTGTGTGTGTGCGCGTGTGTGTGTGGGGTGCGGATAGGGTAGGACCAGGCTACTATCTGCCTCGTTAATTCACACGCTCACTCACTGCGCCTTTGCCCGTATTTCAAGGACAAGAACAACATTGCAATGCCTGAGCTTGTTTTGAGTGAGAACAACAAGAACAACAAAAACAAGCATTGCAATCAAAGACCACCGAGAAAAATGAAATAGCATTGGGTGGTGAACAAACGGGTAACGGCTTTAATCAATATAGGATTGAAGAAATATGTGTGGCTCCAATGTGCGTTTCCACCCGCGCCCTTATTAAAAGCCTACACATGTTGATTATAGCATCATAATCCCTTTACACCATACCATAAAAATCCATATTACACCAATACATTCCTACACCTTTTAAAGAAAAAACAATTCAATAGACACACTCAGAAATCTTAGTTGTATCTTGCAAAAGCGAAGCAGTTAAGGTTTGTTATCCTATAGTGTCATTCAGATAAATCAGTGCAGGTTTTGCGATTGAACCGGTTGTAGGTTATTGCATAAAACGGCTCTTACCGATAAACGGTGTTAGGTATGATGGATGGGTGGATGTGTGCGGTCTCTCTCTCTGCTGCTCTTCTCCAGCCCCGCAGCTCGCTGCTTGTTCATTTGCCATAGACTCCGCCCCCCTCCACGCCGATTGGTCAAATGACCGTCTACCAAAGAGTATCGATGTGAGACGAAATAATTAATTTTCGGCTTCCGTCTTTGCTTAAGAACAGTAGCCTTTACTTTTTTTAGTAACATGTACTTTACCTTTATAGTCTATATAAAAATGGATTCGAACCTAACCACGGCGGCTTTGCGTTGAACATATAATGTGTCACATATTCGTAGTAATTGTGTTCAACTGTGTGTATGTTTTATTTCACCTGTCTCAATTGTTATGCCCTCCAGCTTTATAACAACCCGAAACTAGCCCCCTACAACAGTTAGCATAGTTCATTTTTGTTTGTTTAAATGCACAGATATGTATGCTGTAAAAGGGGCATTGAACTTTAATGGATATTCTTAAAAATCCGTTGCAATTCAATTCAATTTTATTGATGCTGCTGTTTAGGAGTATCTTCATCTGTTATCGACAACAGTGTGACAGAGAACTATCTTGTCCTACGGTGCAACAGTTAATTTCGTGCCGCGCTAACCTAAATTAGTTTGCTCTCAATCAACTTTAAATATGTATTCTGCACAGCTCTACTACTTATATTTGTGTGCTTTATATACACGGATAAGCGGTAACAATGTTCGTGCTCAGCTCTGTCAAACGAAAGCGTCACAAAATACACCACCTGTCCTGCACCTTTTTGGGATTTGAAGTCTGTTTTAGTGGCCGTTGCGACGACGAAGCATGAAGGAGACTTACCGAAAGAACTACAACCAGCCCTCTCCTGCGATACCAACGGGCGGCTCGCGACACCGCCCACCCCGGACTCCTGCCTCCAGCTTTGTGAGGCAGAAAACTTCCTGAATATAAGACACAAACCACAACAAGAGGGCTTATTGGAGCAAACAACATTAACACCTGTCTAGTGTTGTTATATGACTAATAGTTCCGCCATTTTATCACCAGACACGTAGCTTAGCGATAGAGTGCTAGTTAGCTTACGGCGGAGTTGATCACCTGCTTCTAAACTGCTAATCTCACGTTAGCGCTAACACTACCTGTAGGTGTTGTTCGCTTTATAACATCATCCACCTCCTTGTTATTTGCACTTCTCTTCTCTTCACTTCACTGGGAACAATCTCCCCACCGGTAAGTGTCGTGCTATACCTGTGTGAACCCTCCAGCACCACCAGCGATATGTTTTTTTTTAACAAACTTGTTTGGATAATGTTACAGTAGTTATGGCGCTATAGCATCGCCTCGCATCGCTGTCAGTTAACCTGCCAACACAGAGGTGGTGTTATGAATAATGAAGATGGAAAAAAATGGTGTCTGTGTCAGTTGCAATATAAAATAACTAACTTCCGTAATGAGCTAGACATGCAAAGTTGTGGTTGTGAACTTTTATGCCTTTTTACTTGTTGTGGCTACTCTGTTGTTTTTTTTTTTTTAAATGTGTCATTCTAATGGTTTGCACCAATGACTCTGAAGTGTGTCTAATAGACGTTTGTCCTGACAGGTAAAGCAAAGCACAGGTGTAGCTAATAACATTAGCTAATTAATACTTGTGTTCCATTTTAGGTGAGCCAGAATGCACAATACCAGAAACCTGTTGAAGGCACACCTAAGAAATAATGCAGGGTAGTCGTTATGATCATTTGTTACACTTGTGGTTGATAGGTTGAAATGTCCACCTGGGTACAGTTTTATGAGATGCATATAGAGATGCTACAGTTAAGCGCTACCATCTATGGAAGAAATACTTGGGCTAAAACACACCTTTACACATTAATACTTAACCCCTAATTGAACAATTATGGTTCAACCCAACCTTTAATTGTGTGTTAGGACTTACCAACGATTGCACTAATTTACTTAACACATGTATCACCTGTCATTCCTTATTTAAAATCTGTCCAAGAAGGACAATTTAGTTTTCATCTGCACAGGAAATAACCTTCCAAATGTTATTCCTAAAATTTTTTGATAACCTTAAAAAAATGGTAAACATATGTTTGTATATTTTAGTATATTTTGTTCATGTTAGATCTAAACTTATCCGCATGTTGGGCCAAGAAAAGCCCAGTCTAATTATGCAAAACAGAATTAACATTGTATCTGTTTTTAATCAGTTTAATTTGAAGAGTAATTTAGCCCCTCATGGAAATCTTGTCTTTGCTGACCTCCAGTGGTTTCACTTCTCACCTTTGCTGCAGTGATTCACAGGTGTACTCCAGGGCCCTGTGACATCACTGTTGGGTGTGGTTACAGATGCAGCTGAACACACCTTTGACCACACCCACCACTGATACTAGGCTAAAGCCTATGTACGCACAGCTGTTCAGTAGTAGAGTTTAAACACTGCAGACAGGTGATTGGTCAGAGTGAATCATCACTAGCGCAACACAAAGCAGCTGTTTTTTAAATAGTCAAGCTGCCGTCAATAGCGGCCTCAATTTATAATTAACTCACTTAATTAACCGGGATTAAATAAAATGATGTCAGCTCACAAAACTACGCCGTACACTACATCTTACAATTGATGAGTGTAATAGTGGGTATTACCAAGGGGAAAAATAAAGCCACTGATAAACTTAAGAGCCTTAGTTGCGGACTATAAAGTCCCTGTGAGGTCCTCGCGTGGTGACTCACTGGACTCGTGAAAAGACGAGGCCCTCACATGAAGACGGAGTATTAAAGTGAGTGTCCCTGCCCTGCGTTAAACGATGTTCTATGATGAGGAGGATGAAAAATGGCGTCATATTATAGATGCCGTAAAAAGTGTCGCACGACCAACACTGGCTGAGGAAGAACTGGTCCTGGAGGTGTCAGATAGAGACATTGAAAGAAGGTATCAAGAGATGTGCTCCTCTTATTTCTCACCTTATGACAAGATTGAGGTCGAAAAATCCCTGAACACGTATGCCAAGCTTCTATATTTATCGCAGCAATAATATTGGAGAGGGTGTTCCTTATTGAGGTATGACTCATGCCAGTTTTGTCACCATTAGACCCGGTGGAACAGTATAAAGCACACACACACCTCAGTAATGTGGCTGTTATGTGACCACCATGTCTGTGACTGAAAGGCTTTCTGGGAAGTGGCATACAGCTTTTATGGCACGCAAGGGGAAATAATAAAGCTGCTGCATTGTTGGAATTATTATAATGTGTTTTATGAATTTATTCCATCTTTGACGAACCACATTTTCTGTCCCGTCTTTGCAAAGCGAGCACATTTAAAGATACCGAATTAAAGTGGTTGTAGCAACGTTTACCTTTCTTTTAATCCTCCACCATCTATCTCCTCCCTTCTTCACCTGTCCTGCCTTCTTCTTCCTCCTCCTCTTCTTCTTCAGGTCCTTGTCTGCTCCCATTCTGTCAGGCTCCTGTGAGTGATCGAATGAGGCGAAACTGGCATCAGTGGACAAGCACGCAAACAAAGAGCCATTGATTGGTCAAGGATGCCCATGGAGGACATTAAGAATGAAGCCGACACTGCCTCGGTAGTCTCTATGGCTCTCTACACGGTGATGTATCCCGTCTTTAACCAGGTGAGCAATTCAAGAGTTTCAGTTGAGGTAACACAAAAAAAAGAAATGTGGATATGTGTTAAATATTCAGGTCAAGTAGACGAGGTCTTAAAGTGCGTCTAATGAAAATGCTGACGTGGTGTTACTGTCAATGTAATTCTGTGCGAGGTTCAAAAGTTCACGCTGTGGACATTTTTTAGTTTTGATTAAAATATCTCAACAACTATTGGATGGATTGCGGTGGAATTTGGTGCAGATATTCATGTTCACTAAAGGATGGAATGTAAAAACGTCCTTTCATCCAGGGCCATAATAAGGTCCACATGTAGTTGTAGCTAATAGTTTGTTTTATGACAAAATAGTGCGACTCAGCAACTGTTGGCACGCAAACATGCTAAACAAAGATGGTCAACATTATACCTGCTGAACCTCAGCATTGTCATTGTTAGCATGTTGATTAGCATTGAGTTAAAAGCTGTGCTTATGTACAGCCTCACAGGGTGGCTAACGTGGCTCTAACAAGTCGGTAAGCAAGCCTCGCTCTCAATTCATTCTGAAAAATGTACAAATATTAACGATACAAATCCAAAATTTATATTCCATGAAACACACAGAGGTTTCAATAACACAGGAGTGTCGAGATGTGCAAGTGATCCATCAAAAGAGAAAGAAAAACAATAGGCCGCCTTGAAACGAAAATCATTCATCAAACAAGTTACTTCCCACATTTTGCTGAAAACAAATTAAAACTCACATCTATGCTCTTTGTGTATCGGCCAACAAACGCACACATTCTAAAATCATCTATTTCATATTGTACCACGGAGGACAGGAGTATTGTGTTTGAACCTTTTATTTAAACCTCGTGGAATCATTGGCGGCATGCCCTCATTCTCAGTGGTGTTGAGAGAACAATTAAAACAAAATAAATACACACAAGGAAACAGCGACAGAACGGTTACATTCAAGTGCAGAGGGGTTTGTTTTCCATAGCTTTTGATTGGCCTATAATATGTTGGAATAATGTTCCAAGTATGTGCAGCACGATGCACTAAAAAACAAACACTATAACTTTGCTGAGGCCCTGGTGGCCTGTGAGTCTGTGATGCTGACCATGCAATCCTAGCACGACTCCCCATTATTCTCTCCTTTCATTTGTTGTCTGGCCACACTCCAATAGAGACATGAAATACACAAAAACAAGTTCAAACTGCACTGAACCTCAGCTCACCTCACGTCTGATCTCTGCACTTTTACTTGACAGTATTTCCGGTTCTTTTAGTGACGCTCGGTAGAAAATTGGTGATTAAAAGGCATTTTATTTTAAACTCGCACGCAACACACCTGTGAGCACACGGTGTGCAAATTGACAGGACATGTATTACAGTTTGAAGAAGTGATGATTTCTGTAGTGCCATAATATCAACTCAGAGAAATGGAATAGGCTTCAATTCTAAGTCATTATTGTTTCCAGAGCTCAGCCACCAGAACCAACATGATACTGTGTGTCTCACACACACACACACACACACACACACACACACACACACACACACAGTATTCCTCTGTAGC
>NW_022280054.1:7061895-7095168 GCF_004355925.1 Anarrhichthys ocellatus | reverse complement strand
TGTATATGTATATGTATATATATATGTGTATATATATATGTATATATATTGTACACATCACTTCTTTTCTAGGGTTTGAAGTTTACCCCCTGGTGTCTAGACTATTGGGTGGATCCCTCTAACCCGGACCAGGCCGTCCTCACCATAGGAGACATCGGAGGATGGGTAATACACAGAATAATAGAAAGAGGAAGACATTTTCAGGAGTCTTCATTTTTCTGCATTGTGTGTGTGTGTGTGTGTGTTATCCCAGGTCAGCGCTTTGTATTTTACCTCGGCTCAGATCTCTCTGTTTGAGAGAGACTGTCTGAGGACGGACTCCGATTCCGCAGACGTCATCCTGTGGGACGAGCTGGTCAAAGGGAAGCATCGTTCCTGTTACACTGTGACACACCGAGGGCACATGCCTGCCTGGGTTAGAAAAGGTAGGAGGTACAAACACACGCACTCTCCTAAAACTTTCTGTTTATATGTGCTTTTATGAGACGAAAACATCTCTTTCAGTCTCTCTTTGATAAAAGCCCAATGAACTTGTACAAATGCATACAAGCATGCCTTTAATGTAGCTTTGTCATTGTTTCCCTGCCTCTTCATTGTCCTTTCTCAACCCCAATTTCTGTGTTCACACATCTACTTTTTCATATTGCATGCCCGTGTCGGGGCCAACAGAAAGAGCCTACAATCGTAGATAAAATACCATAAAGTTGGTATTTCTAAATGAGTTTCGTGTTGGCTAATGGGACTCTGAATCCTGCTGTTTTATTCTTCCTATAGTTTACTGCATTCATCTGGGGCCTCAGGTCAAAAAGAGTGTTATTAGTCAGACAGAATGAAAACAAGGATACAAAACCAGTGGCTCAGATGACAAAGAACACACTCCGGGTGTCAGGGATACCTGATGCTCACAAACACACACTTTCACCTTGACACCCAGGATGAGAACCATCCGTTACTCTTTCAGTACACTACAATAACGGCTTAAGCAATACCATGGAAAGGCTTGGGTGTGTCACACACACAAACACACACGTGCAGTGATTTCTGAGTCATCCACTTTATAGTCTTGCATAGCCAGACGTTAGACTATTGGCATAAAGTATCGGGCATGAAGTCTGGCCTCCTAAGACTCCCTCCGTCAGCTCAGCCTGGGTAACAAAGAGGTCGCTTAGTTGTATCCCGATTGCATCACTCGCATAGAGTCCCTCTGAAGTGTCGTTGGGCTGTTTGATAATGATTCATCCGGGGCAGCGCTCTGAGACTGGAGATCCTGATAAAGGAGGAAAACAAGAATAAAGTACATATAAATAAGCACGACAAATGAGAAAACAAAGGGAAATAAAAAAGAAAGGAAACAGCAGAGTTAGTGCCAAAACATTAAAAGCGCTGCTTAATTGAAATTTCGCAGGCTGCGTGTGCTCATGCGTGCGAATCAACAAGAGGGGATGCATACTAACGTTTGCTGTGTGTGTCTGTGTGTGTGTGTGTGTATAAGTGTGTGGCGTTTTAAGAGTGTTAGAAAGGACCTCTGGGGTGATGGTTCCTTTCCTTTGAAGTTGCCCACCCTGCAGTATGAGTGGGCTGTGTAATATTAGACATGGCTGGTTATCCAGACCTCCAAACCTTCGGGCTCACGGGCCACCAGAGAGAGGAAGGGGAGAGGAGAGGAGAGGAGAGGAGGAGTGGGGTAAGGGAAGCTGTTGGAACAGAGAGGGGAAAAGTGAGAGGGAATTAGAAGGAAATTGGGATGGACACAGATAAGCAAGGACAAGGAAGGAGAGCTGTAGGAAGTTTGTGTCCGCGAAGGAGAAAAGCATTCACACATCCACATGATGTTGTGATCAAAGCAATTAAAAAAGGACTTTTAGGATAAACGTCCCAAAATGTGATTTGTTGCAGAACACAAAGGGATATACAGTGACTCCTGCCGTTCCTCCTTCAATTCTAAACTCCCAGCAATGAAAGTGCAACACTGACTCAAGCAGATGTTATGTATGTGTATGTGTGCATCACAAATAGCTTGATTTATGATCCGTCTGTGTCAGTGAGAGAGATGGCCTCATTAATCAATGATGAGTCATGCAACGCTGTCTGAAAATCCACTGATCTTTTAATGGAGAAAAAGACGCTGTGTATGAAACGTAATCAGACGTAATTATTTGCCCTAGCAATGCGGCCGATCTCTGACCTGCGACTGTCACATGCCATCTCTTCAACCCCGCACTTGTTTGTGCAGTATGTGAAAGCCAAGATGCCTCTAATGGAGACGCGCGGCATCCACTTTAGCCGTTCTCAATCAAAGTGTTAATTGAGACAGATGGTGATGCAATATCCATTACATTTTCTGTAATACCAGTGAGCAAATCAAACCGGCCTAATTCTATGCTGAGCTGAGCGCCTGTGGATTGCTTTACTATACAGCGGGGTTGCGGTCAATGCACATTTAGCGCAGCCATTTCAGTGAGTGGCTGTCCTTCAGATTTTGACATCAGAAGGATGAAGCAACTAATGAACAGTGTGTCATCACCAAAATATTTTTTACCATGAATTAGCTGGAGAACTAATTTATTCCCTCTGCTGCATTATCGCTCCGCACAGAGGGGGGCTGCTTGGAAGCCAGTGGTCTTCATTTTATTTCTTCTCTGAAAGTGAGTTTGTACAGAGAAAGTTAAGATCAAATCTGTGCAGATAAACATTTGAATGAATTAACTCTATTGTCCTGTGTCATATCGAGACTCTCTTGCACGCGCACACACTCCCCTATAGTCGGGGGATGTGGACATTTCTCTAAGACACATCGCAAAAAACAAGTTAACCAGTTAACAATAGATTTCCAATTACATTGACGACCAGAATACGGCAACCACAAAAAAAAAGACACGAATTGATTTAGTTGCCTTTTCTGTCATAATTTGCTTCCACTTCTCCCGCAGTGCGTTACCTGGACTCGCTGGACGCCTTCGTGTCCTGTAGCACCAGAGCGCAGAGCAGCATGGTGATCGGCTGGAGGGAAAAGGAAAGCAGGAGTCTACGAGTCGCTTCTTTCTTTACAAAGAGGGGTGTGTGGGACATGGACCACCACCGTGGACTCAATCTGATAGGTGGGAACCAAAGCGTACTCAGAATTATAACACGTGTCTATGTTGTGAGAGCATTATTAATAGTATAAGATTTCATTCTCAACTTCAGTATGGTTTCCTGTAATTAATTGCAGTTAGCGCCTCTGCTAATTTGAGACCTTCTGATTGGCTGTAGCCACAGCAGGTGTGGATCATCAGGTCTTGCTGTGGAACCCGTATGTGACCTCAAAGCCGGTTTGTCGGCTCATCGGGCACACCGGCCCCGTCACCGCAGTTTGCTTCATGCAGACCCAGCAACAGTTGCTCAGCTACTCCAGAGATAAGGTAGGAGTGTGTGTCTCTGTGTGCAGCGCTCTGCTAGAAGAAGATAATGTGGTGATAAAGAGCCCCATCATTGGTGTATTAATTGTGATACCTTGCTATAATTACTGCAGAAGAAGGAGGCTGTGGTGCAGATGATTGGTAGCCTGTTTCACAGCGCTGACATCTCTAAAAAGGAAGACCACATCTCCTTTACGCTCTTCTTCTCTCTGATGCAAAGAGGATGTTGGTGCTTGTGCTGCACTTCCTCTCCCCCCTTGTAGCACTGTGCATGTTTGCCTCCTCTTTGGCTTTTCTGGAGATAATGAATATTTTAGAACTGATTTATGTTCCATCTGCCTTTTTGCTCAAACACCATCTGCCATCGCAAGAAGCTTTACCTCTGGACGAGCTCCTGGAAAAGCGACAGTCCTCTTGTTTTGTGCTGTAAAAGCAATATGGCAGAGTCATTGTGATTTCTGACTAAGTGTCACATTGTGAACAGGCTGATCGAGTAATCATATTTCTTCGCAATTAGTGTATTTGTTCTGTAATTATGATAATGTCTTGTGCTAATAACCGTTTTATTTATAGTAGGAGTTATGACGTTCTTCTGTGCATGTGGCGATTCATATAGCGTCTACCACTACAGCTCATCTGTTCGTATACTCTTTCCAGGTCCTGTGTCTATGGGATGTATCTCGTCAGCTGTGTGTTCACCGCCTGGCCGGTGTCTTCCCAGAGACGCAGGAGGACACACAGACACTCCTGTTTGTCCACGAGGAGCGTCAGGTCCTCGTGCTTTCCTTCAACAGCCTGCTTCTCCTGCTGGAGACCACGGAGGAAGAGAAGAGGACCAGCAGCCACGAGCAGCCTGTGACCTGTGTGCTGTATAATAGTCTGTTCAGACAGGTGTGCAGTTTGAAATGGACCCCTGAGACTTTACTTCTTTGATTTAGATCTCTTTGTTTCCCTCTGTTTCTGGTGATCTTTATCCAGAGACATATGGCAAGCAGAAGGAAGGCTGTATAGATGTTCTAAATTGGATGTTCTCAACTCATTGTCCATTTAGTGGATGTTCTGGAACTTTTGATCATATCATATTCTCTTCATTTAGCATGTTTTGATAACATTTGGTTAGAGGATGAGCAGAGAAACAATGCTTTCTACCATTATTACAAATGATTGTATGTTTTTTTTCCTTTTACCCCTCTCCATGACAGCCTAACAGCTGACATTAGTTTCCCCACACAAATAAAGAAGAAGCAGCTAATATATCCAATATGAACGTCTCTCATTTTAAAGAGTGCAGTCACTCTTGCTTTTATTCCCACTTGACAGCAGCATTAGTCACATGTTTTCCTCAGTGGTGGCTTAGCACTAAAATAAAGTCTAACGAAGCGTGGCGAATTGTTTGGCTTCGTGAGAGTCATCAAAGAATACATCAGCGGAACAGCATAAGAAAGGATCAAACTCTTTCTGATGATTGATATCCTCTCGCTCTCTCTCTCTCCCGCTCTCTGCAGGTAGTCAGCAGCGACTCGGCCTCCTCTGTGATCTGCTGGCTGGCTCAAACGGGACAAAAGGTCAAGCAGTTTCACCGTTGCCACGGCAACAAGGAGATCTCCACCATGGCCCTGGATGCTACGCAGACAAGGCTGTTCACTGCGGGCCTGGACGGAGAGGTCAAAGTAGGTGGACAAACACACACAGCTGTGAACCATATAGCTGCAGGTCAATCCTCCTTATAAAGAATGCAAACTCTGAAAGGTAAATGTGGCAGGGAATAGAGTCTGATGTGAAGAGGAAGGTGAAGTAGCTGACTGTTAGAAATCACAAGAATTTCACATTTTTAAATACTCATAGAACCAGACTCAGGCTGTCTGAGGGGCAGGTACCAAAAAATGAATATAAAGAGCGCCAACTGCATGTGGTCGGGCACCAGCGTACAGAAGGTTTTCTAGCATGTAGGGCATCCTATGGCGCTTTATCCTGTCGGCGATCGTCAATATAACATCATTCTGGTGATTCGTTTTACAAAATCCCCCAGAATAAATATGTTGGGATACTCTTGTGTCTTTTGTTAGCTTATGTACAGTAGTTTTACTAACACTGGTTGTAAAATATATCCTTGGTGATGTAGCCAAAGCTAATACTGACGCTAGCTTTAGCTAACATGGCTGTAGCTAGCCAGAGGAGTTGCCCCCTGCTGGCCATTTGAAAGAATGCAAAGATTAAGGCACCAGTCTGTGTTTTTTCCACCGGCATGCCACTACTGTTATGATTGCCATATGATGGCGAGGAACTTTTTCCACTGTCGGCAACCTTCATATCGCCTGTGATGACAATGTTTGTGTTGCATGTTTGTATTGATCACGCCAGATGTAGTTTTTACAATAAATTCCAACGTTGACATGACTCTGCACTGAGGGCAAGCTCCTACATCTGCCAAGAGGGGGCACTGTGGACCTTTGGAAACTAATTTCCATTCACAATATTTACCACTTACCAGCCACTAATCTTTTATTTCTATCTTTAAACAAACACAACATTTACGGTAGTGCGTATTGTAAAATCTGAATATTTGCATCAAATTTACATATGTATCAGAGGACTGTACTTGTGTGTCAGTCTTATTTCGGCAACTGTAAAGCCAGAAGAGTGGCTCACCACCTCCCATTAGGAAGTGATACGAGTCAGTGGGAAATGAGTGACGTGATGTTGACACCATGCATAATGAGTATTTGTTCACATTTTTGCGATTTAGAAAAAAGTTCGAGCCCGATGTGTCCGTACCCTCTCTAATTACGTGTGTGCACATGCAAGCGTGTGCACACACTTGCATGTGTGTCTATTATTATGCATTTCAAACAAGTGGTGCTCTGTGGCCGTATTTGCACTCCACATTCAAGCACTGCATAATAACTCCAAGCTAAGTGCAGTTGTTCTCAACAGATTAGTAAAATAATTATGCACATTATAATCAATATAATCAACCACATCAGCTCCCTGACCCCATGAGCCGTGGTGAGGATGCAGCTATGTGCATCCTGTGCATGTGCAAGCAGCGTCAGGTATACACTCACAGTGCCAAGTGAAACAGCGACACAAAGCCATCCTCAGCAGAAGAGGCAGGCACCCCTTGGGCCAATTAGCAACAAGATGCATCATCTCTCCAATTTTCATCAACACTGAAACCCGTGGAGTAGCAGTTAGGGCCATTCCGAATTTTAAATTTTGACCTTTTAATTACAGCGTTCCCATTGGGCCAATCAGTGTCTCTTGTTAAAATGCCACAACACAGATCCAAACTGCGTCACCGTGCAAAATTGGACAAACTGTGTGAACTGTTACCTGAGCTGTCATGTTTGATGGAAGTACAAACAATACGACGGTGCCTTGATAGTTTGTATCCTCCCGTGGGGCAGCCAAATAATAATTCTCCTTTAACAACATCTTGACTTCACTTTCTGTTACTATTTCTGCTCCTTCTTTCTTTACCAGACAAGAAAACATTGACAATGTTAGGTGCTACAAAGGGGTGTAATATGTACAGTTTTGTCTCGTGTCAAAACGTCCTGTTAAATGAAGGTGACATGTTGACTCGGGTTCTCTGTTTGCATTTAAGTGTGCTTCGAAATGAAGCACGTTTAGTGTTGTTCTGGGGCTTTGAGTGTGTTTTGTGCTGCAGGTGTGGGACTTCAGTGGCCGCTGCCTCCACAGAATGAACGCCGGCCTGGGTCGGGCTGTGGAGATCTCACAGGTCCTGCTGCTGAAGAGGCGTATACTGGTGATGGGCTGGGAAAGGTGTGTGTATTCAAGTGGGACTATTGTGGTTTGCTTACTTACAGTATGCGCATTGTGCTTCGCTCGTTGAAAGGTTGAATACACAGACTGTGCAATACTGGAAAACTAAAACTGTGCGCAAATTTAGGCCCCGGAGGGGAGTCTCATGAGTTTTGATGCGGTAACATTGCAGACTGTGTGTGTGTGTGTGTGTGTGTGTGTGTGTTTCTGTCCTCTCCTGCATCCTCTGTCTGCCAACGACTCGGAGCCAACCAGACATCTGGACTCTAACGAGTATCGCTGGCCCACCTTGTGTGTGTGCGTGTGTTTCTTTTTATACCCGCATCACATCTGCTCTTCATCTTCATCATCATCATTTCACACCCAGTGAGCTGAACTCGTCAGTGAGCTATCATCAAGTTATACGACTCCCTCTTTCTCTCTGTGTTTCTCTTTCTTCTCCGCACACACACACACACACACACCGTCTTGCTCTCAGGGGTGTGTGTCACAGCGGTAAAGAGAGCATAGACAACAGATCAGCAGCAGTAAAATAAAATACTGCAGTTAACTTCCTGTTTCTTCACAGCCGCCTAGACCACAGTTTAATAGTTCTGTGATGCATGGCATCTAATTCAAAGTCTGCTTGCCGTCTGCTGCTCATACGATCTCATGCAGGTTGAAATATCCAAATCCCACCGATACACATTCCTCAGTTTGAAACGACTGCATCATTTGTTTTCATGTCACTTACAACAATATAAATCAATAAAAGTGCCCGCATGACATATAACAAAATTACAGGTGTACTAAAAAATACAGCAGTTTCTTATGCATGGTGTCTGCTGTAGCAGTGTGTAAAGGCACAGCTTCCATTTCCATAACAAACACTGCCCTGATGCATAGCATGTGTAAAGCAAAGTTTGAATCTGTTGCAGGGAAAATAGGATTTATATCGGATTATCCTTACAAATGGTCCCAATGAAGCATGACAAAATAAAATGTATTAAAGTGTAACTTCGGAATATTTCAACTTATGTTCTTCTACTCATGTTTCTGTGTCTAAAAGACCAATGGGGAAAGCAATTTTTGAAATTGGTCCAGTATTAAGGGATGTCGCTGTAACCGGCAACCACGAAACGAGCTGCGGGGGCAAGTGAGCGTTACGTTCGCTGGAAGTGCTTGTTTTCGCCACTGTGAGGCTCAGATTGTTATAAGTGTGCAACAGCATTATGGGAAGAACCCGACGGAGAAACAGTTTTCTTTACCTTTCGCTTGATCCCATCCGTCTGTTTGTTATTGTGTGCAAGGAGAAGTCTCTTTCTGAAGTCTCTGGCTCAAATAACTAACAGGCTCAGGGCGGCGACCTAATTCAAAGGACCTCATCTGTTGAATCATCTAACTATACAACCATCACACTGAAAATCCTTTAGATAACACTGTGGGTGTTTATGAACCGGGTTGTGCATCAACAGATATTGCAAAGGAGGTCTATGAGGTTTGTATATGTAACGCACCTTTACACCTTCCACACTTCTCACCACCGCCTTCTCTCTGTGTCTCTGTAGGATGTTAACAGTGTTCCGTCTGCACTCCTTCTCGCAGTCTTTTGTTGAACCGTCGGAGTGGAAAGGAGGTGTTCAGCATCGCAGTGATGTGCTCTGTGCCGCATTCCAGCCGCCGCAGACTCTGGTCACAGGTGTGTGTGTGTGTGTGTGTGTGTGTGTGTGTGTGTGTGTGTGTATGTGTATGATGAACAGGTTTGATATTGAGTGTCCATGTGTGCTCCTGTAATTGTCTGTGTTCTCTTTCCTAAAGAAAATAAACACACTTTCATGACTGGAATTATGAGTGAGTGTCTGTGTAGAGGAAAGAGTAAGATGGAAAGAGTCAGGGGACAAAAACAAATGCTTGGAAACTGATATGAATCTTCGAAAAGCAAAAACCTGAAAAATAACTGGGAGCAGTTATCTGCTGATTAAAATAAGTGGTGTTGTTTTCAAAGGACTCGTGCTCCACACGTCACACTCCGCTGGAAATAGCTCTGTGTTTTTATGTGTCTCTGTGCGTATGCAGAAAGGGAATTCAAAATCAAAAGTACGACTGTGCTTGTATGTTTGCCTGAACATATAAATGCTCACTACAAATCAAAATGGAACACTTCAGCATGTGTGGTTAAATGACAAAAGAATTATCATATAGCTACAATCAAATTAGATGATGTAACAGGTATGAATGATTTGAAAATGTTCCAGAGACTTCTTGTCTGTTTTTTTTTTTTATAGATCTGCCTGCCCCTTTTAAGTCAGAGTTCTGCCCTGTTGTCCTTTGTTAGCCACACTGCTGAAAGATACAGTATTTCATTTCATAGATCAATATTTTATTCCTCAGGGGAGCAAAATCTTCCTTTTCCTCTATTCTGAGCTGACATTTGCCTTCACCACAGGCCAAAACCTTTACATGTCAGACCCCCATTAATTGGCAAGTTCCGTCTTAATTACGTTTTTAATTAGAGCTGTATTAAAGGCAGGTGAAGTGGAAAGATCAGGCGGTATATATGATTTAAAAAAAAAAAAAAACACGTACTCACTCAGTGCTAACACCTGTCTAATGAGAGAGAGATCAAGATATATTTCCAATAAAAAGTTATAAATGCTTCTCATTTCACTTATTTATTCGTTTCTCTCTGTGCGGGAGAGATGTCTGGTATTGTTTTCTTTGTTTGTAGTAGGATTGATCAGCAAACCTACTACTTCACTGAAGGTATTCCTTGTCGGGGGGGGGGGGGGGGAAAAGAAGATAAAATCATACATAGCAGAAAATTATCCAGAATTACCATCAAACTGATTTGGCAACTGATGAGTGCAATGGTTCAGTGGTACCAAATGTAAATGACTCGCACGTGAAATCAGTGGTAGACCTAAAATCACGCCAGTGCTTATTCAAATGCAGAAACACTTGGCCCCTCTGGCTCTTTTTCCCAATCACTCCATTTATTACTCTACTTCTGTGAGTTCATACAAACTTTGGAATTTGTCTCCAATGTTTGTGCGCATGAGTTTTATATATGTATTTTATTTTTTGTACGTTTTGTGGATCGTGGAATTCAACCCTGTGGCACTTCGTCCCGTTTGCCAAGCTGTCACACTCGAGACTGACAACCTCCATTAACCGAAGAAAACAAAAAACAAACTTGCACGTTACATAAAAAGACATAAACACTGACCCGGTCGCAGAGACAGGATACTTTAAAAAACCAGCACGGCGCCTCAGCACTCCACACTTTCTTAGACGTTTCTGTCTGAAGGATTGAACTGGCAATGCTCCATTCACTGGTCCACTTCTATAACCGTCAAACTACAAACACTCTGCTCCTAATTTGCCCCAGTATGCTCTTCAGTATATGAAGTTGTATCACTTTGCCTCACGTACCGACATTACAGTTTCAGTTTACCAGTCTGTGCGAGTAGAGCGCGGACATAAACTGCAGACCTTCTCTGGGCCTGTGGGACACGTCAACCCCAGAGATAGAGAGCGATACGGGGAGGGATGGAGGTGGAAAGGTAGATAAGAGTGCAGGCAGAAATGGTTTGGAAGGGTACGAATAGGAGCCGGAACGGAACCACAGTTCAGGAGCTACTTTGACAAAGAAATTGGGGAGTGAACTCTGAAAAAGTTTTCCAAGTTCACTCCCCAATTTCTTTGTCGGTGTGCGGCGCCTCTCTCTGCCTGCTTCCTCTCTTCATCCCAGTCTCTAACCGACACTCCCTGTTCATTTCTGTTTATTTTTTCACCTCATCTCCCTAGTTTGCCTGCTGCATTTGTCCACCCGAACACACGCGCACACACACAGGCACACACACACACAGCCCCGCGCTGTACCCTCCACCTCCAATTTAATCCAAATGCCCAATTTAAATTATGTTTATTAGAGCTCTCTGTGGGAATGAGGAGAAATGAGACACAGTACTGTCAGTCTTTCAAGTGTGTGTGTGTTGTGAAGCTGCAGAGGTGGGGGTTTGTGTATGCTAGAGAGACGGTATAAAATTATGTATGTTTGAAGTTGTTTATTTGCGTATGACTCTGAAATGTGACAGTGTGGTTGCATTTTCAGGCTTAAGCCGAATCGCTGAATCCTTTTGTTAATAGTTGATGCAAGAACTTGACAAAACAGAAGCTGTGATTGAATATTTTGAATGTACCTATCTGCGATTTATTTCTGTAACTCTGATTAATACAGATGATAACGTCAGAAATAGTGTTTTTTTATTACGAGCAGAACTCACTCTGGCTGATAGATTGTTTCCTAAAGTGAGACAGAAGATTAAACCGGTGTCTTATTCATGAAGACTTTGTAGGCAGGTTTTGTAATTGTGTTCTGCTGTAAGAGGCACAAGTTTATCCAGATCAACTAATCTCTTGTCCAAAAACAATCATAAAATGATGTAAATCATTCATAAATTCCTCCTATGTTTAGATGTCGTGTTTCCACACACTCGTGTACTCTCACACTAAAGTGAAAGGTAGATGTGAAACTACCCCTGTGTTATATTCTACTTTAACCGTCTCCAGTAATTCTTTCTTCACCAAATCCGTCGAGCACAAAGACGGCGTCTAAAAGCGATGACGCATTAGTTTCACTTGCCAGCACATTTCTTCAGGGTTGCAGTGACTAATGCAGTTCTCACATCAAAGCATGTGTGCTGCCAAATTATATGTTCGCGATGTGCCAAGTGAAAGCAATGGTGGCATCAAGGCCGCCAGTGACAAAAGTCAATTTAAAGTTTTGTTGGACACAAGCATGCTTTGGATGCTCAGGCTCAAGTGTGTGTGTGTGTGTGTGTGTGTGTGTGTGTGTGTTTGTGCGTGTACAGGCATCTGTTTGTTTGTGTCTTAAGTTGAATCAAGTTGCAGCAGGAGCATTTGGCTGATGTGGGACTGAAGCCTCCTCATCCATATTCAGAGGCTTCGCTAGGTTCCGCTTGGCTTCTCTCTCAAACACACGCGCACACAAACACACACACACACGCACACACACACAGCAGGGTACATGTACACAGGGGTCCTGTGTACCTCCCTCAGTCACAACCTCCCCCCTCTTCACTCTTGCTTCTTCCCTCGGATCCCTTAATCCTCCATGGCTGAACACCTTCCAAGCGACCGAGGACCAACTCTTCTGAACTTTGACGGACAGCCAAAAATGTTTTAGAAGTGGAAATGTGAGTGCAGAAATCAGAACACTGAATGACGGCAATGACATATTTTTCAAACGGAGGATCGCTATGATTTATATGTACCGTATATTTCAAATTTCTGTCTTGACAAGTTAGTGAGATAAAGGGGATGTTGTATTAAGCTTTTTGAGGCCCCAGAGGGAGCTGCGTGAAGTCTGATAAACGTCCTCAAGTGATGTCACTCGAGTCGGTTCGGTCTGAAGAAGTTTGAAAATGAATAAACCTGTGATGTGTAGTTATGAGTTTAACAGAACTCTGTAGCCTGCTTCTTATCTCTGCTTCAGGCAAGCGGCTACAGTAGCCACCACTGGCATAACAATCTCCTAATGAACTTGGCATTCAAGCTGCATTGTGGGTAATGTAGGCGGCAGGTTTTGACAAGGACAAAGAATGCACGGAATAAAAAGATGATTTTCTGCTGCATCAATTTTGATCCTTTTTGGACAAGGATGCTAAAAGAATTCTCTTTTAAAGAAACGGAGGTTTGTGTGCTCTTTAACGTATACTTTCTCTTCTTTTTTTCATTGCCCGTGAATGAACATCCCGGTGCTTACAGGCCTATGTGCTGGACCACTTTGAAAGTTAATAAGGGTGATGTTAATCCAGCTCTATGTTAAAGCTTAATAATGTGTATGATGCTGATATCTATACCTTCTCACCCCCTTTCTCACTCTATCTCTGTCACACACACACACACACACACACACACACACACACACAGCCTGATAAAAGTCCCTTGAAATACAGATGCCGGCCCTGGGCTGCGTGAATAATGCAGGCGACCCACGCTCTCGTAAACTTTATCCCTCCTATTGCTCACACGTACACACCTCCCGTATCTAGCACGCTCCTCACATATCTCATTAACTCCCGCTGTTCAACTGTCGAACCACCTGATGAGATTCCTGCCTCATATAATAAACCCACGCAGCCCTTTCTAATACTTGTATAATTTAGATTATTTGAAAAGCACTTTCTCTTGAGGTGAATGTTGAGTGGTGGAACAGATGGTACCTGGGGATGGATGTTGGGCTTCATCATCTTTAAAGTGTTTTTAGCGGCTGGCTTGCGTGATTCAGCAGCACGAGGAAAGTAAAAGGGCGTGTGATGACAGAGTGTTGTGTTAATTATTTGTATTGTTTTGAAAATGCGCAATTTTCTTTCTGTTTCACATGAAAGCCTGGCAGTTTTTGCAACGTTTTGGGGATGCAAAAATGCCAAAAAGCAATGTGCGAGTTTATCATAAGCACTTTGTTTCGTCTCTTATGTGTGCAGGAAGCTACGATGGAGAGATTATAGTGTGGAACAACGGCACAGAAAAAGCTTTGAGGAGACTGAGACCACTTGCTGAACTCGGAGAAGGCAAGAAGTCTCACTTTCACACACAGATGCCAGTAAATTCGACAAACACTTTGTTTTGCAATCGTAGAGTAAATATGTCTTCTGCCTGTGATCTGTTATTTTTCCCATTATTCTTTCAATACTTTGCTCAACTCTGATGTTCTAGGTCATGTCCCCGACTCTCATCTCGGTGTGAATGGCAAAGAAGATGCAGATAACTCCATTGCAATCACTAGATTGTTATTCATACCGGGACGCACGTCTGCAGCTATAGCGACAGGTAAAATATCTTTATCGTCCTTAGTGTGGGTAATTTGTTGAAATGGGTTCTGTAAGATATGGGACATGGTGTAATGTTTGAGTAACAATGTTAGGAAATTGCCTCGGGAGCTATCTCAAAATAAAAGCAGTGAATTCCTTTTATACCCAAATAAATTCTTTATCTTCACTTGAGTCACATTGTTGCTCAAATGAACATGTTATTGTGCACTAAAAATGTTTCCAGGCCAAAGCCTCTTTAAATATATATATATATATATATATAAAAGTTTGAGTTGTTATGTGAGAGCCTTTCTTATACTCTGCATATACGGTCTTGTTTTTGTTGCAATACACGGATGCACGCTGGTGTTTCCACATCACAAAGACAGTAAGGCTTCGGGTATGTTGTGCCAAATTTACTGCACATTAGCTACTCATCAATGATCGATGTGGCGAGTTTTAATTCAAGTTTTCACATTTTTAACTTCTTTTCATATGCAGTAACTCAAGCTCTGAACTTTAACTTTATCTACTTGCTTGGGTTTTTATTCCAGATTTATTCGCCACATGCTTCCTGTTGTTGCTGCTGCTTCTGCTAGCTGAAGCTGTTTAGCTGCTGGGTAAAAAACAAACAAACACAATTAGCCTCTGGCCCTTGGTCTTTATGCCTGCTGCTCATGCTGACTGCGGCTACGGTTGGTGTTGTTGAGCCCTCGCGTAGCAGTACAGAGCCGTTGTCAATAGAACAGAATGTCTATGAGCTTCTATCGTCCTGGATCCAACTTATTTTCCATCTGAAACCTACTTTTTATTCCCACATTTCCAGCAGGTGGCGCAGACTTGGTGTCCTGTGGAGGTTCAGGTGTGGTCCGACTCTGGAACACTGTCCACAGCCGTCTGGTGGGACAGTTCACCGCTCACAACAGGGACTTGGGGTCCATCGTTATGACTGTCAGCCTCTGTGGAAAGTATTTAGTCACAGCTGATGGGGAGGGAACCCTCAAGACTTGGGACATACAGGTAGGTGTGTGTCACACACGTATGTATAATATATATTATAAATCAGCTGCATGGACCACACTGACACATGCCACCATGAGGTCTTCGTACATACTGAAAAACAAGCCAGAGAGAGAGAGATGGAGGCTGGTGAACACAGAGCCAGAGGGAGGGTCAGAGATCGAGAGACAGACTGTCATAGACAATGAAGAAAGAGTTAACCTCCAGATTTCTGTTAGATCAGGCATGTTGTTCACTCTTCAGAATGACAGCACCGTCTGTCATTCTGAAGCCTCAGTAGCTTGCTAGAGTACAAGCAGAACAGTCAATCATTCCACTGATACGGCAGAAGGAGCTAATGTCCTCATCCTCTTTGGTATTCTGTTTGAAACTTGAGAAGCAGTTTGAATGAATGGGAGGAGTGTTGTTTGCAATTTGTATCCTCCTTTTAATAGACTTTAAATGTGTGTAAAAAAAAGACACTTTCTGGCAAATTCCCTCCACTAGAAACAAAAATATGTAATTCCAGCCATGATTAGAAATTCACTTCAGCTCACACTTTACATGCTTAACACATGTTTGGTAGCTGAAGAGTTTCTGATACCTCAGAGAGGCCCTTTGACTTTTTGACTCTTGATTATGGAGACTTGGATTGCGTCAGCGGTATAAGGCGTAGCTGCATCACTGTCATGCTCATAATCGCAGTAAAAGAACACCCTCTCGGGTATTATTGCCACAATATTCAGAGCTCAAATCTCTGTCACAGTTTATAAGAGGGGATGAATTCAGATGGGCGCGTCTCATTTGGCTTCCACTTTAATTTATGGAGATGTATGTATATATGTAGCAGAGTTGAAGAAGTTGGACAAGCTCAGTGCTCTGGTAGAAATCCTGTCCCTTGGCAAGTTTGGAGCATGCTGCGCAGTCGGCTGGATGACTAACAGACGCAGGACTTCACAGTTCAGTACCAGGTTGAACGTCCTAACGTGTTGCTGAACACTGTTGTTTTTCATATTACCCATCATGCAAAGATGTAACCAAAGGTCACGTTTCAATTTTTCACCTTTTTCACTCAAACCCTCCTCTCAACAGACTGTCCAAACTAGAATACTGAAGACGCTAGCTAGTTACACCAAATAAAATCTCCCAGGGACTTTTTTTTAAAATTCAGCTGCTTTTGGCAACTTCTATCTGTAATCAAGCACCCATTGTTTCAAAAATCATAATGCATTACATTCTGCTATGGGCCGTGAGAAAAGGGAAAGCTTGACAGGCACAGCAACAGTACCTGAGGGGGTTAGAGTTTAGCGGCCTTACAGTTATATGAATTGATTGCATGTTTTTGTACTTCCAGCCACAACACAGCTTCAGTAACCCACTGCTCCGCTCCTCTGTCCCTGCAGCAGTATTGTCTTGAGCCAGATGACAGAATAACCAAAGAACCTCCAGAACTGCTGCGTAGTTTCCGCCCACACCTTGATCGCGTGACTCACCTGGAGATGTGTCCCCATGGCGACAGACTCCTCGTTCTCTCAGCATCGTCCGACCGCAGCGTGGTCCTCAGCTACCTGCCCGGAGAAATTGTCGGCCTGTTCGGACAGGTACGCGGACACGCACGCAGGTCATTTCAGTGCACTGCAGCAGCAGCTCGAAACGCATACCTTAACCTGCATGTGTGCAAATAAAATAGTTTTGGATGGCAGAGATATTGCTCAGCACCACCCTGTCAAGGTAGCCGCCTCAGATCCTCCCAGTTCAAACGTACAGCGGCGCAGGCTGGCTCTGATAAAGACTTTACCTCCCACTCTGCAGCCTGCTGGTGGGTGGTAGCATCCAGTTGACGAAATAGATGTGAAACCCAGCATCAAGCCACGGTTAGGTGTGTGTGCGTGCGTGCGTGCGTGTGCGCGTGTGTTAAAGGAGGCCCATGTTAAGTTAGCCCAGGGCGGTGTCTGCTTGCCGTTGCTTCATTTCAGTTTGCCTCAGGCTCACACACACACACACACACACACACACACATGCACACAAACGCACACGCACAAACACACACAGACAATCGCACAAATACACCACAATTTAAAGAAGAACATGCATGGATTAAATCAAACATTCATGTCCACCTGCATATGTAAACTTTTTGCAATACAAAGGAATAAGCATGTTATTAATCTCGTGCTGCGACATAAACTGAGCTGGTAGCTTGCTAGAAAGTAGCTTGTTTAACTCGAGTTTGTGTTGACTTTTAGTGTTGTTCTTAAGATAGTGCTGTTAGATTCATGTCTGTGTAACTTTTATCAGAGGTGAATGAAGACCACATCCATATTCAGCAGATCGAGTTATCAAAGGACACACTGTTAATTATGAATATGTTTTGGAGCAGGGAGAACACACAGAGACAGTGACTCGCATTAAAAGGCTTCCCACTGCAGTTTGATGAGAGTTCCTTTGGCAGACTGGGCTGCATGTTTAAGTCCTTAAATCCACATGACCCCAGCTAATCCGTGGATTCAGAGTGGCACTCTTGCGGTCGCAAGGTCACCCTGCCCTGAAACCAAAATGTGCTTGCTGTTCAGCTGTCTTCACTGCTGTCAATCATCCGTAGGAGGAGCAGTGGTGCTTGGAGAGACCCGGACATCTGCACCCACAGTGGGAACCAGAGCGGAACCAGCGAGACCAGGGAGGGCAGGGAGGGAAGAGGTCACCTCCAGCTCCCAGTGAGACACTCCCTGACCCAGGACCCGACACCTCTGCAGAGGGTGGAGAGGTCGGGATAAAAGACCAGGGTGAGGATTTTGGGAGTGATGCAGGAGTGGAGAGAAACAAACATTTATCCAGGTCAAGGGTTGAGTCCGTCTAAAGTGTCGTTGTTGTACAACTTCAGCCTCGTTTTCACTGCTCTGTTTCACTGGTCTGGTAAAGATGAACATTGCTTTTGAATTGTCCTGGAGGTATTGAAGATCCATGATTTTGAGTGGGATCCCGGAGGAACAACCGAAACATTTTATCTTTTACGTTTTTCTTGATACCATTTTCAGTTGTACTAAAGAGAACTATAAGCCATTGTCTACCATGTTTTCAAAAGAACTTGAGTCAGAAAAACTGCAATTTTGCAGCTTTTTCCCCCATTTTATTTCGATGCCTCAGGACAGTGTGGTGTGTAACAGTGAGTAGTCACGGCTGCCTTTCACAACCACATAAGAGTGAAATGTCATTTGTGATGCTCCCTATTCTATGTTTTGTACTCTGCTGCTCAGAGAACAGAAAGAGATTGCGTTCAACATTCTTTTTTTTCGGGGGGAGCTAGAGAGTGCCTTATGGCTTGAAAGTGGTTGCGCTGCTGTAATATAAAAGTCAGTAAAAGTTGGCAGTCCTCGCTGGAGTTCTCAAAGTCAGGCCACCCGTTCATTGCCAACGGAGTAGCTTCAGGCTGGTACATACATTTGACATCGAGGTGTTTATTTTCTGGCTTTCTACTTTCGTGAGATATATTTTCAGGCCCCAAATACCGATGGGCTGTTCTGGTGTTAATGTGAAGTTAGAAATGTCTGATTATAATCATTAAACTACACACACACACTTTATCATTTGATACATTTATTGACCTGATGTGATGGGATCATTCAGTGTGTTTACGTGTCTTTGTACTTCTCAAAAGTAATAAAAGTATTCAGATTATCTGATGATATGAGTTATTTGCAGTGTGAAAGAAAAGATTGTGGCGACTGTGTGCATGCAACACATCAGACTTGACGCCGCCTGTTCAGCAGGTTTAAACTGTTGCTCGAATGCCTAAAGACCTGAGGAACTACTTTGAGCAGTGTTTGGTCTTGATGTTTGGGAACAGTGTGGTAAAGATCACCTGAGCTTTAAACTCAGAATTTATTTGCCTTATATTTAGAAACTGCGGCAAGAATAAGTGTCTACACATATTGTACGTTAAGCGCTGTGTGCACGCGGATTTGCAGACGTGACTGCCACAGATACTGATAAAAGCAAATCATTTGAATTAGGAAGTAATATAATGAATACACTTTTATTATTTATACGTCTCAGAATTTTAGAAAGATGATCAATATGTCTTGAAATACTCTAAACGAGGAGATCTTAGAAATCTACACTTGAGATCATGCTTTGTGAGCTGAATCCAATTGTTTACGGGATATTAACCCTTTCCACCTTCGTTTCACTGTCACACGTCTTGTTTCAGATATCCTGTCCCTACAGGGATTGCATAACGGTGATCAAGCGTGTCCATGAGTATTTGGTATGCGAGTTTACAGTTAATTCAATTCCTTCCATGAATTGAGCAATTACATGTGTGGCATTCTTTAAGTATCGCTCATTGACTTCTAGCTTCCTCACAGGATATTGTGTTTGTAAGCCCTTCTGGAGTTACAAATACTGCAACGAACAACGCGCTGAGCGTACACATTTTTACATTTTCATACTTTGCTAATTAGAACAAAGTACAACTGTGGCTGATGGTAATGCCATTAACTTTGCAGGTAAAGGGTCATAAGGGTCTGAACCAAAGAGGTGGGCAGACAGACCGACATTGTGGTATAGAGCCACGCCACTATGGAAAAAGAATCCGTCCAAGACTAAATTAAATTCCAGTGTAATATTTAACTGTAGTGAGATGTAAAAATCAAAGTTATATCATAAAGAGGGGCTGTAGGCAAGGAGGAAAAAGAAAAGTGCTTATGATTATAACCTAAGCCGCACATATTCATTACATGACCATAAAAATGTAAGCAATCAAAGGAACAATGTGATTTTAATCTACAGTGTAATAGTTTTCATTAGGGTAATGAACGTGGTAGATGTGGAGAAAAGAGTGTATTTAAGTGTCTAAGTAAGCCCAAGGGGCAGGTCAAATGACAATGGACTCCACTTTTTAAAAGAATTGCGAACTTTTGAAATGCCTGAAAAGTGTGAACTGGAGGGAAGGTGCCCACCAGGACTCTACAGTAGGGGTGTGTGTGTGTGTGAGAGTGAGTGAGTGAGAGGGAGAGAGAGAGAGAGAGAGAGTGTACTGTACTGTACTGTATTGAGCACATCAGAAAAGTTTGTGTGGTTGATTTGGTGGAAGAGCCAATTGGCAAGTCTACACTGGGCCGCCAGCCAGCTACTGGGCATGAGGTGAGGAGAGGGAATGGCCTCACTCCATCACCAGCCGAGTGCGTGTGTGTGTGTGTGTGTGTGTGTGTGTGCGTGCGTGTGTGCGTCTGAATAGCCTCAGTCCATCAGTGCAGCCATTTACCGGTGAGTGAGAGTGTCAGGTCTGTTCCGCTCACTCCATCACTGTGTGTGTGTGTGTGCGTGTGTGTGTGTGTGTGAGCAATAGAGGAGTCCTAGATATTGATGGGTCTGGGCGCTCAGTCTAATCTCTGCGGCAACACAAAGTACTCTGGTATCCACAGGAGAAATAAGACACGCTGCCCTCTGACACACACACATACTCGCAGAGCAAAGTGCAGGATTTAATCTTTGTGTTTTTTACACAGCCATAAAGATAACTTGAAATTATAACAAACTAGATTAAAAGAGTGAATATTGGGAACAAGTCTAACAACCAAACGAGACTGTGAAATGTAGACGTCTTTTAAATTAAGCAGCAACTTCACACATACACACTCAATGTGGAGGCGGAAAAGCAATTACAAGCAGGCAGGTTGATTTTGATTTTAATTGGAGCTCTTGCTGTGAGCTCCACCTGTTATCGTCAAAAGCCAACAAACATAAATGTGGAGTCGTCGGTCCTGCAAAACTCCTTCGCTCAGTTTTATAGAAATTCCTGCGGCCCAAACACCCGTTCCTCCTCCAAGTTCTTGTAATTAATTGGCTGAACGGGTTTAGTGCGAGGAGCTGATTGGCAGTAGTTAGTAAAATGTGTTTTATTACGATTATGATTTTTGCAGAAGTTTTTACCAACACCTTGAAGAAACTTAACATGGAATCAGATTTCCACTCACATCCAGCGTTATTGTTTTGATTTCACTGCAGTGTATCATGCTTTCCTCCGTATTCACGTCTACTTCCCTTTCATAGTGCCAGTTCCAGCCTCTGGGCTAATCCTAATTTTCATAGAAATCGTCTAATACACTTGAGCTTCATGTGCACTTACAAATGAAAGCATTAGTTAGCATAAAAGATTCAGATGTGCTTTTCATCTGAAAATCCTGTATAATGGTCTTAGAGACATTTTAAAGGGTTAACGGCTGTGAGTGTGAACAAGCAACAGTTATGTAAAGATGTATTTATTCGGCATGTATTTATTCGACTAAGATTGATGGCTGTGCCGGTCGATCGGTTTCATCACTTTGATCCAGACTGAAATATCTCAACAACTATTGGATGGATTGTCATTAACTTTGGTGCAGACGTTCATGTTCCATTATCTGCCAAAATTCTGTAAAATATGTGATCAGCACATCTGCATTTATGCTTTTCTAGTCACCGATCTCTGATAAGGTTACATTGTAAACAACTGGTCCGTGTTCAAATTGACAAATTGAGAGCTAACGTTAGCAGCACCGCTAACGGTCAACGAACGAAGGTTCCGTTCGGTTACATTGTGATGCGTTCAGGCTCTGTTCAGTGAAAATGAGTAAATTTTAACGTTATCGCCATGTGTTCACATGTAATCTCGTAAAATGTAGTTTTGGTAACATAAAATAGATATTAGAGATGAATTATGAGCTGTTTACATACTAGCTCTAAGCAGCTTATATTACATCATTAAAACTACTAATGACAATATTTGTTCAATCAATAAAAATACAATCTTTTATTTCCTTATCATTTGAATTGTGTGTTTTTCTGAGGTGTGAAAACACTAAGTAAAAGGACAATAATATGGATCATCAATGATCGTCAATTAGCATCGGTGGCAAAAAAACGTGATCGAGGATCTCTAAAAGTTCTATTTGCTCCCCTTTTCTTTCTTTCTTTTGTGCTGATCCGATCTGTGACTCTGATCTGTGATACAATCCGAACCGTGAGTGTTATGATCCGTTGCAGCACTAGTCCCACTGTGAAGCGACCACTAGTCCCTTCACACATACATGCCTGCTGATAAATCACTGCATGTAATAGTGTTAAAGTCTAGCCGGCCTGCTTCTTTTTATGTGTGATGTGCACATTTTCATACATGATCAATTTAGTCATTAGTTTCTTCTCCCTCATCCTTGTCATTATCCTCCCTCCCTCGAAACCCAAAACATCTCCGACTGATGATGGATTCTAATGACTGAGCTTGCGTTCATTATCATTAATGTAAGCTCTACAGCACACGCACACACACACACACACACACACACACACACACACACACACCACAGATAGTCAGAAATTGAAAACAACCCAGACACAAACATGGTCGGGCACTTAAATATGATGCAGTATATTATAGCCACCTCCTCTCCTCTTTATCTGCAATTCAAAGTAGGTCCAGCGTGCAATGTGTGCCCAAAAAGGCCCAATCAATGTAATTCACTGTCTGTGAATTATGGGACCACAGAGCACAACTGTTCTGTGCTGAAAGAGTGGAGTTAAATAGCTAGGAAGCGGGCCGATGATGCTGGCCTGCCGCTGCATGCCCCTGAGCCTGTTGCAGTATTAGCATTTCAAATTGAGTTACACGCTAAACAAGCAAAGCAGCGCGCGAGTGCTAACTCATCTGTTTATAGCAGGGTTTGTTCTCTTTATGAGCGTGTTTGGGTATAGATTTTTTTGCGTGAGTATGTGTGTTTATCTGCCTCTGATTCTTTGTTTTAGTAATATGAAAACAAATTACATTCCTCTGAATGTGTGTGTTTGTGTGTATTAGAGAGAGGGTGTGAAGGTGTCTGCGTACGTGTACTCGTATTTTCTCCTGTCCCCTTTCCCGGGAAAAACTCATCATGTAAATCAGTGAGCTATTAGGAGCTGGCTCCCTTTCCTCTGCTTTCTTATGAAGATTAATAAGAACCAAGCCAGTGATAAAGGAGAGAGGAGAAGAAATGAGATGAACTCTGTAATTAAAGTGCACTGCTGTACGGTGACTCTTGGTGCAGTTATCTCTGTGTGTGTGTGTGTGTGTGTGTGTGTGTTCACATAATTTGCATGCTCAGCTCAGTAGTGTCAGTGAGCTTAATTTTTTGAGGTGACATGATTCAAGTTGTGGGATTCACATGACACATTGCTATGCCGTGTGCATGAATCTCCATGATCATTTGCGTGAGTCTATATATCAAAAAAAAATTCACATAATTTATGATACCATTAGGTTGGAATTCCACAGCTCACGTACACATTGCCTCCGGAGAATTAGGTTCATTTATTGGCGATTTTAACTTATAATTGAGGTTATGGTTATTGCAAATATACGGTATATTGTGTGTGCATGCAGCATGTATATGTTTATGCATGTTCCACACATTAATTGGCCTGAAGCACCCAGGCTTGTAATAGTCATATCTGTTTGAGTGGTGCATAAATCTCTGTTGATATGCTCTATTTTTTAACATAGCTTCATTTGTATGTATGAGTGTGGTGGCAGGTGAATTAGTCCAAGTGTGCATGCACATTGCAACTCAGGCTGCCTTATTGCAGCATAATTACCATAAATCAAATTTACATTTGTCATGCAATTTAGTACTCATCTTGGTATTGCCTGGTTAATTTCAGCATCCACCGCAAATAAGATTTATTGTCATACAGATTAATAACTGGATCACACACACACACACACACACACACATACCTTCCACGCATGTCTCAAGGGAGCTATCATAATACCACGACAGTGTGTGAACATTTGACACTTTAGATACAGTATTTCACCCCACAGCGTTCGCTCTCGCAACCCCACACTCTTTTACTCGTTGTCTCTTGTGTGCGTACCAGCCAATTTACTAAGAGCGAGTGTTATGACTCAGATAGGTAGATTGTTGGGGATGCACTGCGAGAACTCGTCCACAGGACAGTTGTCACCAAGACACCTCCATACTGACATTGTTCCCATTTGTAAGTTTGGTTATGAAATGCTTCAGGCATGTGTCCCGGATTTTTGAAATTTTACGACCAACTCCAGAGACTCTAATTACCGCTAATGCATCGTGTACGTACATTGTGGACTTCTTAGTATCTAAATCTTCCTGTACTCTCACTGATCACAGAATATTTGACTTTAACTTACACCTTGAGGCAGGGTAAAGACACTTCTGTCACAGTAAAAAATGGTCCAAAAGCTCCACTTTGGAGCCAAACAAACACAATAACTAGTGCCAAAAATAAAGCTAATGAGAGCCAGGTGGACAAACCCATAAATACACAGTGTCTTTAAATAACTGCAGCCTTTGTCAAATAAATATGACAACATATTGAAGGAAGACTTTGCACACCTTCTGATCATTGTTTGCACAGACAGTTTTGCCGGCCTGTCAGTGATAGAAAACCAACACTCATTGTTTGTTTTTGTACTGCAGAGACCAGAGAGAAGAACCGATAGATCAAACAGTATTTCTCCAACCAAAACTTTCATTTACCAAGCATTAACAAAGGTCATTTCCGTTATGTTTCACAGCTCTCTTTTTTATTGACTCTCTTACTCTAATTCCGTCCATAATCATAAGACAAGTCCATGTTGTAATAAAGGAAAACCAAGATACAGTGACACTGATAATGTATAACTTCACTTGTTCCTTATAAGCTGGGAAGAAGGGGAAACCGTTTAGAGATAGTTTGTAAAAAAAATAAATCGGTATAATGTAAAGGGTAAAAAAAAAATTTTTTAAATGATAAGAAAAAATAATGATAGCGATAATGTAGTGTAATATGTAAAGCCCTTCCAAGAGTTTTTTCAATGTTTTCACTCTCACGAATATCCAAAAGGGCAAAAATTGACAGTTGAAATGCCTCTGCTGCTCTTTTGTAGTGCTTTCAGTGTAACTTCATCGTCTGTCCTCAAAATATTGGTTGAACTAAAAGTTGCACAAACTCATCCGTCTAATAACTGTAGAGATGTTTTGTTGTTTTCACTGATTTGAATTGGCTCCAGAACTTGAGGAAACAATAACGTTCATTAATTAAAGAAAGTATAGCCAATATGGCTGTTAATTAAGAAGTGTTGATGGGAAAAAAGAAATCCAGCAACAGATGCAAACTGTGAAATTATACAGTAAGACGAAGCAAAACCAATTTGAATACATCTGTTGGGAAAAGATAAATAACACAGAAGAGCTGAATCTCAGTCCTCAATCGGCCAATGGAAATGAAGACGATGCTGCAGAAGTGGTGGCAGCTGACCGCGACATGCTGTGCTCACTTTTATAACTCCTCATAACTCCAAATATATTGCCATATTTTCGTATGCAGAAGCATCCTTGCAAATTCGAAATAGTTATAGGCGCAGCGTTAGTCTATTCGCCTTTTCTCGCATTTTAATTGAACTCGTATTTTTTCACATTTTTTAATCATTATAATTATTATAAATGTATATTTTCTACTTTCCCACAGTGGCTGCCATTTTGGTAATGCAGACTTTGCTGGTCCTGAGGTGAAAAACACAACAACGTTGAACGACGTTCATCTGCAAATTACAAAACACAACATTTGTTATTTTGTTTGCTCCACAGGGCCACTGTAGCTGACACCATATGATGTCAGTAGTAACCCAGGGCGTGTAGGCTTGTAAGGATTGTGGGATCTGTAATTGATTGAAAACAACTGTATTGTTTTCTTTATTTGTGGATTTTCTGTAACTTGTTGTTTGCTTACCTTCATCAGTAAACCTGTATATCTGCTCACTATTCTAATTCCTGCTTGTCTTCTCATACTTGTTGTTGTGTTTCTCAAAGCAGGGGATTTAACACGGATGTTGTCTGAATGAGTTTTTAATTGCATTATGGCTACAGCCGCACTTGTAAAGACGACTATTTTTTTATGGGATGCAGGGAAAGAGAGAGAGGAGGAATGGTGAGGAGAGGCTATTCAACCCATTCCAGCATTTTATATACAGGAACTACAGCCTTATGAATGGCGATCACTCAAAATCAGGCTTATGTGCTGTGTTATTGTCACCCTGAGAGGAAGGTGTGTGTGTGTGTGTGTGTGTGTGTGTGTGTGTGTGTGTGTGTGTGTGTGTGTGTGTGTGTGTCCATTCAAGCACCGGGTCGGAACAGTAAATTAAAACAGGACAGCGTCTACAGGACTCAAAACAAAAGATTTTGATGCAAAGAAACCATCAGTGTGCTATGAAACTGTACATCACATCCAGTGTGTGTGTGTGTGCGTGTGTGCATGACTACATTTATATAGCCACTTGAGTGTTTTACGTGTGTGTGTGTGCGCGTGTATCTGGATTAAATCAGTGCAGGAGGGTCGTTTGACTTGCAGCAGGAAGATGCATGCTATCAGAATGCTAAGCAGCAGTTTTTACCAGTCTTAATATTGAGAAGGGTGTAAGGCAATAAATTGACTTTGACACTGTGTGCTGCTTCCCTGGGGTAGGATGCTGCTGATCAGCAGGTGCACACACACTTTGGTTGTAAATACAGATGCCCTCCCGAGTCAAAACAGGTTTCTTTTACGCTTTATCTACCCTAGTCTGCCAAAGGGCAGAGGAAGAGGATGTATGTAAAATGCGGAGAAGCGTGGTGAGGACTGAGAAAAAGGACTGGGGGTAATGGGAAAAAAAACAGTAATGGAAAGAAACAAGTAAAGGAAAAGCCGGGGAAAGAGGACACAAGAGGGCAAAGATGAGAGCAGTAGAGAGAAGATGAAAAGAAGAGAGGACGGAATCAGTAGATGGAGAAAGAACGAGGATGAGAGGTCGACTGGCGGACAGAAAGAGGGGAAATGGAGAGGTAAAGGAGATGTGAGAGTGTAGAGGTTAGCTAGAAAGGAGCAAAAGAGAAATCGTAGATAAACGGCAAAAGAGATGAAGGGTGAAGTGAGGTGAGGAAAGGATGGAGAGACAGGTAGTGAGATGAGTAGAGAAGAGTAAAGGTGAAGAGAGATGCTTCATGTCCACCAGATGTTCATTAGCAAGCAGCCTGACACACACTTCACCTGTGTGTTTTAATAACCACCACACTAATCTAGTGTGAGGTGTGAGAGTTGTCTTTTTTGTACCCTTCTCCATCAGTCATGTGGTATGTCTTTCCCCAGATTTTCATCTTTATTTCTGTCTCCACTCCACAGGAGATGGTGTTGAGCATTTTACGACTTGCAGAAATATTTTTCAAACACACTTCAGTTACAAAAACTCAACAGTTAGAAAACCTGGAAGCTCGGGTTTTGATGTTGATGCCTATCCTCAGATCAGTGAAACATCTAGTGTATAAAGGTAAGGTGTAGCACGCACGTATACAGAAGCTCTGGCATCCATATTCTGTGCACAGTCCCGCTCCAAGTAGGCACTTAAACATCCAACGGTAAAAATCCCGTGCCATCTATAGGCAATTCAGAATAGAGAATGTGGCATAAATATTCATATATTATTACTATTCTGGTGCCATACTGCTCAGTTCTCCTTAAGGCCACAGTGAGCTCTTCAAAGCAAATGGATTTCTGAGCACTTTAACATATATTATAAAGCCCTGCATTTTAAAAAGCCTGTATTGTGTGTGTGTGTGTGTGTGTGTGTGTGTGTGTGTGTGTGTGTGTGTGTGTGTGTGTGTGTGTGTGTGTGTGTGTGTGTGCCCTTGCATAGTCCACATTGTCTTTCTGAATGCTAAAAGCCCTTTGACTGAACGACTTTAGTGTGGAAATCTATGGAATAGCGCACCTGAAATTGGAGAAATTGACTGCTCCAGGCGGGTGGCTTAACTCCTTCCATTTGCTGTAGGCTCTCCCAGCACGGCCGCTCACTCGTGTGTTGGCTCAGAACGTGGTGTGACGGTTTGGCCCTGTGGTCACATCCCCATAGCTGATATCCCTTAATAATCTCCCTCCTCTTTCCATTCAGCCGCTAACTGGGAGCATGTGTGAGCCATGAGAGCATTATAGGGTGCCTGTGTGTTTAGAGGTAGAGATGAGAGGGGGAAGCATGTTGTGTGACGGAAGATAAGACAAACACAAATACGCAATATTCACAGATTTTAGCCGGGATTCAAACATTTTTTTTGTGACTGAAATATTGAAGTCCTTCGCCTGCAGCGTATATCTTTCCCAGCCTCTCCTCACCTCCGGTTCAAGCTTTTTAAAATTCTGGACAAGCTCTCAAATCTCTCCCTTCATATCTCTCTCACTTTCTTTCTTTCTTATCTCCTTCCTCCTGTCCCCTTACACCCCTCCACGTCCTCTTTCTCTCCCCCATATCCTGTCTATCATTTCTGCCTTCCTCGTCCTAAGTAATCTCCCTCTCTACTGCGTCTCACTCGTTCCCCCTCATCTTCCGTCCATCCTTTCAATCTACTCTCTGGCTGCAGCTTGTTTCATTCTCTCTGTTCCAATAGTCCCCTCTCCCTTCTCCCCTCCCCCTGTCCATGCATCTGTAGCCCTCTCTCTCTCGCTCGCTCGCTCTGTGTGTGTGTGTGTGTGTGTGTGTGTGTCTCTCTCCAATGGTCCCTCTCTCGCTGTCTGTTCTTCCATGAAATTAAAGCGCTCTAAGCTGCTGTTTAATCAGAGCCTGTTTGGAAAAGTGCTGCGATGACAGAAACTGTCCATCCCAAGTGCTGTCTATGTATGCATGTATGCCATACTGTGTGTGTGTGTATGTATGTTTGTGTTCATGACTTCAATTATGTATGATAAAGAGATAGTAAATAGCTTCATGTTGCTAAAGTTCTCCGTGTGTTTTTGCACATGTGTGGTGAAAGATGTGAGTAGATGACCATTAATCCATAGATAATCAGTATTAGCAGGTGGTGTGGCCTGATGCAGTGATGATTAACTAAATATCTGGATTGTTTACTGGTGGGGGCTGGATAAATTAAAACAGATCAACAAAGCTAATTAAATACCATTTGCCACCACTGAACAGTAGTTAATTCCTCAGTGTTTATTATGGTGGAACTGGGAAAGGAAGGGCAGGATTGTAGCCTGTGAGCTGGTGAAAGAGACAACTTAACTGGCTATTATGCATTATTTCCCCATGTCTCTTCCTAATGACACTAATCTTTTTTGGTGCTAAAATTAATAGTTTGACATTTGGAGAAATACTCCACACTTTCTTCCCGAGAGTTGGATGTGAAGATTAAAACCACTCATGTTTTTGCATTGAGCTAAGACCTGGCGGTGATTAGCTTAGCTAATTGTTGTGTTTGTGTTCGTATTAAATATGATACAATGTGTTAATAAGTTTACTTTAGAAGCACTGGTAATTGGATTTTTGAACTTTGGACAGAACCAGACTAATTCCCCCTGATTCCATTCTTTATGCTAAGCTAAGCTAAGCGCTATAAGAGTGGCATTGGTCTGCTCCTCTAACCAGCTGGCTAGAAAGCAAATGCATACATATATGACTAATGTTAATGCTAAACTATAGTGCTCTTTTGAAATTGAATTGTTTAATAGGGTTGTGTGTGTATGTGAATGTCTCCCTCTGTCTACATTATAAATTGTAGTTTATTTACAAGATCTCATATTTACAAAAACCCTCACACATTCCAGCTCTTATCATTGGTACAAAAACTAAATCAGAGGGGTGAACATTATTCTAACTGCTTCATCCACACAAAACACAAACTGACAGGTACAAACAGTCATATCAGATGTAATTAAACGAACACAGGCATTAGTCAGAAGCTGTTGCTGTGTACATACTGCAGAGCTCACGCGGGCGTTGCACACCGGTGAACATGCAGACACAGTCATTGAGGCATAGGCCTAGACACCAAAGAAGAAACAGACATGATTGATTTGAACTGGTTACTTGCTCCTATACATGCGCGCATGTTATGATCTTGTAAAATTACAGACACGCACGCTGCCCTTTAGGTTTTGTAAGTTATAAATGTGTTTGTGACAAACAAGCGGGAAACAAATGACATGTCACTTGAGATATATTGTGCAGTTCACATCCCTAGAAGTATCCTAGCACTTCTTGAGTATGGTGACCACTCCCCCCCTCCCCAACCTGTATGTAGAGAATGATTGCTTTAGAGGCAACAGTCATTCTTCAGGCCGTAGCTGACATCACTGTGGCGCGATCAATCCATGACATGTACCGCATATAAGCTCTAGATGGCAGTAGTGGTGCAGCCCACTGACAAGACTTATGTCACCGTGAGGGTGTGCTTATGTGCAGGTGGTGTGCGTGTACCTGCAAAAATCTGTGTGTTTGTGTGAGAGAAAGAGAGAGGGAGAGGCAAGAGTGATCAAGCATTCAAAAAAAAAATCCCAGCACTGAAAGGTATCTGAGTTTTATTTTACCTGTTCTCCCACGCACAGTGTTTTACAGACATTGGAGGGAAAATTGTCTGTTCTAAATCTTGTTCGTGCCACCATTTGTCTCTACAATCCACAGCAGAACAATAGGCTGATGTGATCAAACAGTATCAGCTTGTTCCCTGGTTATTAAATGTCATGTCTGACCCAGATTCCTTTGCAGCGGTTACTGTCACACTCACTACCTTTCCTAGAGTGGGATATAATAGCATGGGGTAAAATATATGGAAAAAAAAGGACCGACACAATTTTATTTCGACGCAGCTTTAACAAGGCAAGTCAGTGCTGCTGTCAAACCTTCCACCCGAGCCAAAATTAGCAATTCATCCTCGTCCAGTGGAGGATTGTGGTGTACTGTATCCTCCTTCATGTCTTTGCACATCTTTCTCTGTTTGTATTCAAATGCTTTTTGATTGTCTGTAACAGTTATTACTTGTCTGTCCTGCTTTTTATTTCTTTCTTTCTTGCCTTTCATCAACCAGCCGTAAACCCCGCTAACTGTCACATGCTCATCCGAGCTGTGATCGGTGTGTGTGATCTCCATGTGTGTACTCTGTCTGTGTGAGTGTCTTTGGGTGTGCCACAGAAAGCCATCAGCATAAGCTACCTTGATGAAGAGCCACTCACGTGCCCCCCACCCTCTTCCTCCCTCATCTCTCACGCTCATCCATCTCTCCCTCTCCCATACTCAACCTCTCAATTTCTCACTTGGCCTTTGTGTCCAGCCCTCTGGCCTCTCCCCCCTCCTCCAGGGCTCTCAATACCTCTCCTTTTCTGTGACATCCAATGTCTGGCTGGCCATCAGTTCCCGACACCTCGATGTTCTCATCTCTGCGTCGCTCTCTCTTTCTCTCTCTCTCTTTTCTTTCCCTCACACTGCAGCTATCTTTATTGCTCACCCCCTCTCCCTCCACTTTTGTTCTTATTTCCTATCTTTCATTCCATAGAGTCACCTCCTCACTATCTGTTGGTTCAAGCTCTGTGTTTCAAAGACTCTTTTATTTTCCCCTCCATCTCTGCTGCTGTCTCTGTAGTCCGTGGATTCTGCTTTATGTTTTATTCCTTTCTCTGGCTCTCATACAGTGTCAACATTAATCAAATTATGATTTTTAAAGGTCTCCAACACATTAGTCAGTCTACAGCAAATGTCATATGTAAGTGTCAATAACTTCCACATGCACACACACACGTACAGTATATCCGCCTACAGTCTACACACCAGCTCATTACACACCCGGCGGGACCTTCAGCTGGAAATCAAAGGAGAATGAAGACATAATTAGGTGAGACATCATACTGGACTCTTTTCATGATGTCAAGGACATGGAACAAGTGCATGTTCTTCCACTGTGGCCCAAAAGTAATGGCACTGAAACTCATTCTCTGCTCTGGTCTCTGTACCCCCTCATCACATCGCTCAGATCTGTCCACCGAGTACCTCTCTTCACAGTCGTGGCCCGAGAGTTTTTTTTTTTTTTTCCTCCAGTGATGAGAACCTCAGCGAGAAGGAATCTCATTATTTTGAGTGGATCTGCTGTTGAAATGTTCCACACAGCAGTGAGAGTAAGGTTGTGGTTGTGGCCTTTGAAATAACTATCACGAGAAGTTTACAGTTATTTGTGTGGTTTTAACAAAGCAGCTCTGCAATGGTTGTGGGCTCAGCAGCAATACCAGCCATTAGCAGAGTTTCATCATTATCATAAGTCATGTTGAAAATTGGTTTACAATATCAAAATGAAAACTTACATTTGACCATTTGATCAAATGTAAGTAAATCACAAGTGATTTACTTAGAAAGCTTTGTTGGCTGTAGTCTTTTCTGTTTTGCTAGAAAATAAAACTCCTAAAACGGCTACTGTTTCTTACTGCACATGGTCCATCGCTGCCTTCTTATTGGTTTGTTTACTTAAAAAAGGAAGTGAGTTTTTTGACTGATGTCTTCAGTAGAAAGTAGCTGCAATGAAAACTACGAGTGAGGTCTGTTGATTATCCAGAATATCTGCGAAACTGTCTCTGATGTTACATCTTTTTTAAATGAGCCAGGCTAATACAATTCTATTCACATTCATTGGCCACTTTCACAGCAGTTATTCTAAATTGTCAAAGCATAAAAAGCACTGGTGGAAGTTACTGTTATTGACGGCTTTGTTCCATTTTAAGTATTGCAGTTAAGCAAGCGAGAACACGCAATACTTGGACCCTGGTACCGACACATCAAAATGAAATTCAGCCGTCGTTAATGTTGTTGATTACACCTGTTCTTTTCCCACTGGACCTGTCCAAATGTCTACTGTGAAAAAAGACTACTGAACTGGGGTGGAGACAGAAATCTCTGACATTGACTCTTTTTTTTCTTAAATTTGGATATCATTCCATGATTGGGAATGTATAGCTGAAATAGATGCATTACTGTTGATTGCTAAATCTCTTTAAGCAGTGATCTTTATTTTCTCTCTTCCTTGCCACAGCTCAGCTCCATCCGGTGCCACATTAAAACACCTGAGACTATTGGTTCTATTCTTTGTGTTGATATTTCCTGCATCTAATTCTGCATGTCTGTCTTTCTCCTATTCGTTTTCTTCTTGTTGTTTTGGTTGGAGTAACGATTTGACTTGCCAGTATCATCATGCAGCCTGTCTTCACTGCAGGTTAGTTGAGTTGACTTCAATTACTACATCACGTATTCCTTTGGATTTGGAGCACTTTAGTTTGATTTGGTGCGATAATTTCAGGTCAGGATCCAAATAGTAGAAGGCTAAACGATTTCCCAACCTTTAATTTTCAGTGAGGGGCAGCTAATGGGCTCAGTGGTTAAAGCTGTTACCTGGCAGTCAAAGCAAGAAGGTCCTGGATCAATGGCCTGCTGTTTATCTGAAAAAGCCCCCCCCCCCCCCCCCCCC
>NW_022280054.1:7054518-7061795 GCF_004355925.1 Anarrhichthys ocellatus | reverse complement strand
AACAAAACAGCGCCGCACGCCCCCCTTGCGCTTTTTTTTTACACACCCCCCCCCCCCCCCCCCCCCCCTCCCCTCTTTTTTTTGCTTTCCTTGGTTTCCCCCCAAAGACATGCAGATCAGGTGAGGTAGAAGATTGAATTTGCCTGTATAAATGCATTTGCCTGGTCTTAATCCTATATGATAGACAGGTGAACTGCTTCCCTACCATTTGTGCATGCAGGGATAGTCTTCACCCCCCTGAGAGTCTGAGTAGGAATAAGTAGGCATAGAGGATGAATGTGTAAAAGTGCCCGGTCAAGGTTATTTAACAATTTCTCCATCATTTGGTCAATATACTCCCAGGATTATCTACAACCCGCCTATGGGAGTCACAGAAATGCTGTTGATTCTGGCTGGCTGACGACTTTCTCTCTCTTTCCCTTTTGCTACCACTAAAATCTTTTCCAACCATTGCCAAACAGTCGATATATATCCAGCATTAAGCCACGGAGGAAGGTTTAACCCAGCAGATGACATTCAGTACAGCGCCATAATCATTGCCTCCTAATGAATTAAATAGCCCTGACATTTCACAGCACAACGCTTGTCCTTTTCCCGCAACTGCTCTGCTGTTGTACCCCTCCTTTCATGCATTCTGTCGCTCTCTTGTTCCTGTTCTTCCATTGCATTGCTTTTTCATGTGGACACTTGCTATGCCCCCTCTCTTCCCCCCCCCCCCCCCCCCCCCTTCTCCCACCTCCTCCCTTTCTTTCTGTATCTCTCGCTCCCTTTCTTACTCCTTCCCTCTCTTCTTCTTACTTGTGCACTCATCGGTATGCTACAGCACGCTCAGCTGTCTATGCGGGCTGAGAGAGAGAGAGAGAGAGAAGTGGGGGAGGAGGGGGTGGGTCACTGTTTAGCAGCAGAGACAGAATCCAGCTGGAGGGTCACGACCCTAAATGACCATCCACACTCACACACACGCAGGCACGCTCAATAAGTCATACACTCGCACTTCCCTGATGGCAGGAGCAATAGGTCATATGCCAACAATGTAGGAAGAGAGAGAGAGAGAGAACGAGAGAGGAGAGAGAGAGAACGAGAGAGGAGAGAGAGACAGAGAGAGAGAGAGAGAGGAGAGGGAGACAGAGAGAGAGACAGAGGTTTAGAGGTGGAGGTGTGTTCACTGCTTGCTGAGCCTTAATTGTCCTGTGGTTTGTAGGCGAGGATGGCAAAGAAGAAAAGGTACATAAAAAGTAGCAGTGGAATGAGCATGGTCGGCAGTAGAGGAGACTGCTTTTGAAATAGCGTAAGAACGTTTGTTTTGTCCTGGAATACAGATAAGTGCTGGATGGATGATTGCCTGGCTGCACTGTTTTGGGACCGACAGAGATAGATTCATATAAGCACCTTATGGGTCTGTTCGATTTCCGTCTGTTTGGTGCATAGCCGTGTATGCAAGGACATCACTAAGACATTTGATTGTAAAGAATGGAATGATTATTCACTATAAATATTTGTTTTCAATGTAGTTCCCAAAGGTGTCTTGGGGAGGTGTACTTTTAAGAAATTATGTATAGGTCTTTGTATTAATTGAAATAAATTTATTTCCATAGGGGAAATTTATATTGTCTAATAATAGCAATAACAGCCTTTTATATGATCAAAGAGTTACTATAGATATTCACTGCTGGTGTGTCTTTTGTGGACTGGTCAAGGAAGTATATTTACACTGGAGTTTGTTTATATTCTGACAGAGACGCAAGTTTGTTTTATGTATGTGACACATTGAATATTTGTAGCCTATTGTAAGGACACAGACAGTGCAAGTAGTCAGGTTTAGTCAAACTAAACTACTGAAACAGTCATTTTATATGTCCTGTTTACTGTTGAAGAATTAAGATTTATCTGCAATTGTGTATCGACCATTTCCGTTTATATAATAAACAGACACATGGTGGCTCTGCTTTTCTGTACACAAACAAGCACTCTTATGGACTTACACATTTATTCTCTCACGTTGGTCTTGTCAAATTCATTCACATATTTATCTTACGGGTCGAATGGAAAATAATTTCTCTTCTGATCTCTAAATCCTTGTCATCGTGAGAGTTGACTGTTGGAAAAAACAACAAGAGGTTCAAAGCTCTAATCAGAGCTATAACATGCTGCTGTGAGGATTTTAATCAGAGGGGAGTTCCCGCTGCCCATGATTACTGAGGCAATAGGGGACTTGATGACTTTGAATCCGATATTTATTCCCTGAAAAAACAAAGGCATGTACAATTATTATTATTTTCTTAATAATTGAAGATGAACCAACAAATTCATGCAGGGAAAAGTTCACAACAGCAAACCAACAAGCACATGCCTGAATCAAAACTATCTGCGGTAAATTTATACACTGTAGTGTAAACATAGACTGTAAGGGTGGGGGTAAACCAAACCACGTGCGGAACTATCGCGAGATTGGAGTTGGTTTCCATAGGGACGACAGCCCAACACAGACAAACCCCTTACCTGGACTGGAGACTAGAGTATATCCGGCCGGCGAAAACTTGAAATATTGAAATAGAAATCGTGAAATATAATGTAAGTAATGTATTTCTCAATTTCATTACAGTAAAGCTGAATTAAAAAAAAAAGTTAACGTTGAGTTGTGCCATCACACGGAGGTAAGCCAGGGAGCGTGAGGTAAGTTGGATAAAGCTAGCGTTATGTTATTTAGTTACGTAATGTGCGTAACGTAACACAGCGACAACGGCACTAGTTAGCTTCGTGTCTAGCTACTAGCTTTCACTTAAATTCTAGCTGTGACCTTTTCTGTACAGTTGCAGAAACCTAGATTAGGCCTAGCCAAACTAAAGTGAGTCCACATTTACCAGTCAGAAACATGTATATTACTAGTCACGAGCAAATAATGACATTAGTTAATGGGCTAGCAATTTAAAACTGATTTTTTTTTTTGCTGCTTTAACGAAGCTAGGTTTGGTTTTGACCAAGACAACTGTGCTGCAGGAGTGAACTGGGAACACAAGGACGTCTCAGCCATTTATAGTCAAAAAGCTAAAGATGTCCACTGTGGTTGACAAGGGGAGGTTGGTCCCTCAGTAAAGCTGCTGCTGTCAGGAAGAACTAAAAACCTCAGTATGCCAGTGTGTCTGTCGCCTGAATCTCAACAATAGACCCACAATTTCATGTCATGGCAGGAAAAGCACAGGTGTGATTAGTACCATCAATCAAGGCTGCGTCCTTTTGTTTCCCCTGTTATTGTGTATCACCGGTATATAGCTTCAAGAGGCTCTTATGTGTAACTGAGCCGTCGTTAATGCGACTGTGCTTTCCCTGCTTTGACAAGTAGAAATGTAAGAAAGTGTAGCTATCACGCAAGCTGAGTTCAATAAAAGTTCAGCTTCTCAGCTGTAGGCTACACTGCACTGCTTTACAGTCGAGTGGGCGAAGGTTTCATTTAGGGTATACTAGCAGGTGAAATGTCAGGGTCTTTATTTTTATGACATTACCCACCTTGAGCGAAACTTACAGTAGCTAATCACCTCCACTTACTGTCACTTTGCAATCTGCTCAGTTCCTTGCAGGTGTGGCCTGCCGCACCATTACTGTATAACAATATATTACATCTGCCGCACTGGCTGATTTCTTTAATTGGCTTTTACTGCCTAACAGGCTTACCAGCCATTTGTCAAGCATATACACGTCTGCCAGATACAATTCAAACGCACACGACTGCTTGTTTTAACTGCCTCTTTGTACGTTTGAGCAAATCTGTCGCTGCTATTTTGTTCATTTCATTGCAGCAGTATTCATTTATGGCAGTGTGTGATTTAGCCTATAGGCCCAGTGTGATAACCAGTTTAATACCATTACTGTTGGTTTTTATTGCAGCGGAGACTCTTTGTAAAAGAAAAACCCAGCCCAAGACGCAGGAGGAATACCTGCGTTTTGAGCCCTCCCCCCAAAACAAAGAAGAGACATGAATTTAAATGACTTTGTGGTGCTTCCTAACAACAAGGCCAAATCGGTGAAGCTCAATGCCAGGTAAGATGAGATAAGATCAATGATGTATTTGCATTTGGTAGAAGCCCATTAGGGTTACTTTGCTGCCGTACTGTTTCCATCTGTTTCCATTTAAATTCTGCCGACAGAACGAGCATCTCACAAAATGCAGTTTCAGGCAAGATAAAAACTTGGGACCTATAGCTTCCAATCTGATTCGTTTTCAGTACGGTGTATTTAGTTTTCCTCATAATGCCCGATGCAAAAATGAAGTCGGATCTCCTACATAGTTTCTCATTTGCCAACAGGCAATTGACTGATTCCCTGATCCAGTGTCTAATTGATTAAACCATTGATCAGTCATGGCCACAGAGATCTACCAGTGCAGTAGATGATTTGAACATATTGATGAAAGCCAGGCAGTCCGATCTGACGGAGGTCATTTGGAGGATTGTTGTTGATTGATTGCACATTCTCTGTGTGTGTGTGTGTGTGTGTGTGTGTGTGTGTGTGTGTGTGTGCGTGTGTTGCCATATAGGAACATGCAAGTGCTGCAGATGGAGACAGTGACTCTGGGCCAGGAGAGCACAGAGATGGAGCAGAAACTGCAACAGCTGAAAGAGAGCATGAGTAAAGAGAAGGAGGAGAGAGGGTGAGTATCGGTGTTACAGTTACTGTTGTAGAAAAGGAGGGGAGAGGTGACCAGGAGGAGCAGACTGAAGTGGGAAGGTGAGAATGGAAGTAAGACAGTAGATCGCAGCAGGCAGGAGATGGTGAGTGAAGAAAGTGAGTGAGAGAGGAAGAGAGGATAGCGAGAGAGACACAGACAATTTTAGTTTGTTGCAGTTCATCTTGTGTAGCACTAGCACAGGGCTTTAAGGATGAAGGTGTCCATCTGTCAGTCTGTCTGTCTTTCCCACACTAGAGCAAGTTTTCTCCACAACTACACGCTTGATTGACTTCACAGTACTGGGATATATACAGTATTTGATTTGATATTAATAACCATTGTCTTGGTAACAGTGTGATCTGACTCCACCTTCCTAACACATCATTTGTTTTACTTAAATTCTGTGTAAGAATGAGACAGAAATCAATGGCAGGTCTTGCCATGCGAACCTGTCTGAAGAGTTGTGACCATCAACAGCCACACAACAGCAAGAGGATATTTACTTTTGCCCTGTACGATAGTCTATACAAGCAAGAAGAACTGAGGCATGAATGGAGAGATTTGGGGAGTTAAGAGGCTTCACATATAGAGGCTGAAAAACATAAAGTCCAAACAGACACTCGGTCCGCACCATTACCATGTCGGCGTATGCCTGTGGTAGGCGGAGTCTGTACACCATTTAAAATACCTTTTTTTCTCTGTGGCATTGTGATCTCATCAGCGATATATGACACAATAAGCCTTGATGGCTTTTGTTTAAGGTGATGTCTCCTACTACCAGCAAATGTTTTGCCTTCCATTCGGGAGACGTGCTCCTCCCTCGCCGCTCGCCATCACTTCTCGGCAGATTGTGTCCCGACTGTAGGAAAAGGAGCGCAGCCACTGAGTAATAGAGATAGATGGAGGACGGGACTAAATGAGAATTCGGGGGAGGTCGATGACTTCTCTGCCTATAAAGGTCAAGAAAAAAGGTTGCCATGGAAGTAAAAAGGGAGCAGTCAGAGAGTTAATAAAGACAGGCATAGATGAAGTAGGCTCAGTGGACTGCTCTAAAGGTCAGTGAAGCCATACAGAAATGGGTCCTAAGACCTTGAACGCGGCTTCGCTCATAAAAAATGAGTGTAATTTAATGGTAAACTAAGCCTTCAAGTAAACGTAATGAAATGACTATCACATGACCCAAATATCCCATTTGTTTTGGGTTTTTCTTTCCAAATTTTACTCTAAATTGTAACGGTCCGCAATGTATTTTGCTTGACATGTTTTTGCTTGGCCCCAGTAATTGCTGCTATATTTTAAAGAAGGCTTGAATTTGTTTGCAATGTAACATACATTAACTGTTGCAACTCTTTAGACTGATTGCGAGAGATTTACAGAACCTCATGGATGCTGTGTTGCCCTGCACATGATATAAAACAATTTAAATGCCTTAAATACTTCATTTTGAGTTGCTCAGGCAAAAAAGCTTGCACAGATGAACCGTACGTTATACTGACCAGTTTTCTGTCCTACCACAAGCAGCTGCCCCTTCAGTTGTACATTTAGTTTTTGGTCTATCATCTGAAAACAAGAAAATAAAGAAAGACATCAAAAAGTGCTCTTTTGACAAAGAATACAATATTAACTTTATAGAAATTGAACTAGGAAGTCAACTAGGGAGTCCAAACCCGAAGCAGCTTGGCTCATATATCTATATCTATTTTAGATATAGATATCTATATAGATATATACTGTACATAAAAAACATCACACAGAGGCAGTGCTGTTGCCGTCCAATAAAAACATGACCCTTTATCTTCAGATGAACTGGTATGGCAGCAACAGATATTATATTTCATCCCTGAGACCAAAATTTATCTTCCAAAAGGAGTTACCTCATTTATCACGGTGCTCTGGAGACATCAGAGCCAGTGGTAAATTACTACAGAATGACGGCAGACATTGTCCGGCCAGTCATCTCGGGAGTTGGGCCGCTAGCTGCTGAGATTACCGCCTTGCTGGTCCGAACATCTCAAAAACGTCAGCGTACATTCCCAGAAAGGAATTATTTGGACATATTGACCACATATTCATAATCTCAATGGTTTCTCTTTCATTTGAAAAGTGTCAACAATTAATAAAGTGACATTATAGCAGTCCTAGAAAGAAAATTACAAAATCTCCTAAAATCTCCCTGATAGAACAGGTGACACATGCACACGTGTGGTCATTTGGACAGTACCGGGCTTAATATGGACTCTGAATTGAAACAGTACTCGATCTGTGACTCGTCCACATCCCGCCATTACAGAAACGAGCTCAGAGAAAGGCCTCTCGCATTCACTGCGTGAGCATTTGAAGCAGACTTTTCTGCTCGTCTCACATTTCATCCTATTTCCAAGTTTCTCAGTTTGTCAAATGACAAATGATAAGTGTCATCGCAACAACAGAGATTATGTTTTGGTATGTGTCAGTGTATCGGCTGCATAGGACCATATCTACTGTAACTGACGCATGGCTATCAAACCTCAATGAGTTATATATATAGAAAGGCTGTCGCACTGAGATGACATCATCACAATCTGACTCACACACACACACACACACACACACACACACACACACACACACACAC
>NW_022280054.1:7050622-7054508 GCF_004355925.1 Anarrhichthys ocellatus | reverse complement strand
ACACACACACACACACACACACACACACACACACACACACACACACATCAATTGTGATTTTGTTTATGATTTGCAATAATAGAAAACAAGTTGGATTTTATTTGGGCTTTATGGCATTCTTAAAGGGGACAGCAGACACACAGTGAACAGGCACAAAGAGACAAACAAAACACAGGCAACCAAGAAATGATACTGGCCCTAGTGTGTGTGTGTGTGTGATTGTTTTTGTGTATACGACTATTAAAAATGCATGCCCATCTCCAAATTCATTTAAAATGGATTGGATAGCTCACACACGCACACACACACACACACACACAAAATAGCATTTATTTTCTCACCGCATTCCATTACAGCGTATGTACCTGGCCCATTACCATGACTATTATCCAACAAATTAAGATTGAGTGGCATCTCAGCCATGCGCGAGCAGGAAATTAATTTGCAGAATGCAAACAAACACTGGTTATTAATGTGATTGTTTTTATTTTCCATTCCCAGTTTACCTCATTTCATCTCAATTCATTAATAACTCGGAGATGTGTTATCCAATGTGAAGTTATGGAGAGCAGCGTAATAGGGGTCTATATCAAAATATATGAGCACATAACTCAGGAACAGCTTTAGGGCGATGCAGAGTACGTATATTACACACGGACCACTTCAAGTGGTAAGAGGCAGAGAAAAGGTTACACACACACACACACACACACACAAACACACACATTTAGCACCGTTAATAACAATATCAGTGATTTAGAGCTGAGGTATGCTGAGAGTCACTCTTTCCACATGATTTAGTTCTATTAGTTGAAATATACATAATCAAAAAACAAGGAATCGCATATTTTTAGATGATAATTTTCGGTTAAGTTATTTTGTTTTCGCGGATGAGTTGTGCGTCTGTGTATGTCGTTGTATATCAGTACACTGCTCTGTTTCTGAGTGAAGCCTATAGCTCTAATTAAGAAGCCATACATCAGTATGTAGGAGAGGGCCGTCTGGTCCAGGCTGCACCGATGATAAGCACACGAACACAGTGTTTCCTGTCACACTGAAGTACTGCAACATTTACCGCTCCACCAGCCCCAAGACACCACAAGGTGTGTGTGTGTGTGCGTGCGTCGGGCTGCCGGGGTGTGTGTTTTTGATAGCGGTCCTCCATAAATAATGGCACTTGTATTTGTGTGTCTTTCGCATGTTGCAGAGTGTGCTACAGTTTGCCTTGTGTTTCCTTAATCAGTAAAGACACACTCAACTGCGAGAGAAATGATGCTGAAACCCTATGTCTTTGAAATATTACCAGCTTTTGGAAAATATTTCAGTTTTGCGTGTGGTGGACAGATGCAGCGAGATGTGTGTGTGTGTGTGTGTGTGTGTGTGTGTGTGTGTGTGGTCTCAGCTGGCTTAACTACAAAGTGTAAATAGATGAAATGACGTACTCTGGATATGATGCGGCTGAGAGGTCAGGGAAAAAGTGAAAACTTCAGAATTATTCCTTTTTTCCCTTTTTTTTAAACTTTGGGAAGATACATTTAGCTACCTTTATATCTAACTACTGCCAAATTCAACATTCTGCCACTCCCTTTGTTGGTTCTTCTAACCCCAGTTTGTTTCTGTATGTTTGCTGTCTGTCGGTTACAGTCGACACATCGAGCAGAAGACGGCAGAAGAAAAGTTTGTAGGCGATGCGATGAAGGTGAAAACACACGAACTGAGGATCGAAGGGAAGCGGTCATGGAGTAAATTACATTGTTGGGAACTAAAATATAACGGATACACATGTCCTGCGGGCTGTTTTACAATTGAACCGCACATCAATGGAGCTGCAGCTCCCTCCTAACTTTTATCTGAAGGCTGTTCAGCCATGCGGCCGCCTCTTCCATGTGAATTCCACAAAACAGTTAATTGGAACACCTCTAATGAAAAAGTTGAAAGAGTTTTTCTCATCAGCTCCTCTCTGATTGACACGGTGGAGAAAGCAGGCAGAAAGAGTGCCTGGTTTTGGCGAGTAATCAGGTGTTGTGATGTGTGATGTGAAGGTTACCTGGATTTTCTCTCGGCGTCCTCCCTGAACCCGCTGTTCCTCTCGGAACACGCCGCCGTCTTTGACGAGTCTTTACTGCATATCTTCCAGCTGTGATTTCTGCTCAGGCTGTGCAGTCTGTGTTCTGCAGCACTCTGTTTTCCTCTCTCTGCTTGTCTCTTACATCGCAGAGCTCCCGCACCAGATACATTGTTCGTCTTTGTCTGAGAGTCGGGCTACACACACACACTAACACACACACTAACACAGTTACGTATGCACCCAAAGAACAGGCGAACAAATTTGTTTTGCTGAGAGGAGGTGCGGTATAATCAGTTTGGGAAACGTATACACAGGCGATAATAAAGCCTCGGGGCAAACGCAGTACATCATTCATTGTCTTGGCATGCCCCGAATCACAGATTTAATGCAGCTTTGTCTTAAGGCCTACATATCTTACACACACTAGCTCTCGCCTTATCAGCACAGTCGAGGTTGACCATTTTCCTCCTCCGCCGTCTCTCCGCTGTGTTTTCATATCTGCTGGCTCCTTTGCTCCCTCTTTTACTTGTCTTTTTTTATTCTTATTCTGTGTTTTTTTTGTTCTCTACTGTATGTGTAGTAACCTGTTTCAGTGTGTGTGCATTCAATACATACATGTGTGTCGACTCTGTGACCCGACACTGCTCAGGCTGGACTGAAATGTGTTTGCATTTGTGTTTATGTGATCCTATGTGTCAGTATGTCTTGCCTTTGGTATAAGTTTATATCCTGTTACAACCCTCAACGTTTTTGCCCTGTCCTCTCGTCTCACAGCGGGGGGTGGGGGGGGGGGATTGAGGGAAGACTGGATTACTTTAGACTTCAGAGTTTGTGTGCATTTGCATGTGTGTGTGTGTGTGTGCGCGAGGCAGATGTTGTCAGCTCTCCCTCTGGGTGCGACGGGTCAGTTAAAGGTGATAGCCGCGCGTTAGACACGAGTGTTTGGAGGTACGACAGGTGGTGTTTGCCTCGGTCCTCTCCTGTCACCGCAATATATCGGCTCATCATTTAGAAATATGAGCTCGCTCCGAGCTAACGTTGAACTGTGCTCCGAGCTGCGTTTCCCCTGCTTTGACTTTGATGAGGATGTGTTTTCTGACGAGGTGGCATTTGGTGTCGCGTCTGATGTTTGTTTTCAATATGCAAGTTGTGACTCAGAGGTTGTCGTCTGCTATCCATCCACTACACAGCACAGCAACGTGTGATGGGAGTGTGTGTGTGTGTATGTGTGTGTGATGTTCTCTGTTTAACAGGTGTTGTCAGGTCACTTCAAGTCTCTCTCTCTCTCTCTCTCTCTCGCCCTGGCCCTCTCTCTCTCGCCCTGGCCCTCTCTCCCTTACTCCCCCCCGATGGGAGTCTGTGAGTATGTATTTCCGTGTTTGTGAGACAGAGAAACATTAACTGTGGGCACGTGTCAGTATCTCTTTCTAAGAACAACTTTAAGCCTTTATTACTTTGCAGTGTATGTTTACTCACACATGTTTGCGTGGGTGTAATTGAGTGTGTGCTTGTCTGGATTCGAAAATGAGATCTTTGCTAATTCAAAGTCCACAGAGATACACACACACACACACACACACACACACACACACACACACACACACACGTTATCTCTCCAGGTTGCCTGTCCTGAGGGGACACCCTGTCATCCTGCACCGACAGAGGTGTGCCTCAACTGTCTCTCCCAGCGACAGTCCAGTTGCCAAGGTAATGTCGCCAGGGTGATTACCTGACGCCTACCATCAGTGTCAGCCCAGCACATCGATGGCATCACACACACACACACACACACACACACACACACACACACACACACAC
>NW_022280054.1:7046231-7050612 GCF_004355925.1 Anarrhichthys ocellatus | reverse complement strand
ACACACACACACACACACACACACACACACACACACACACACACACATATGCAGAGAGACACACACCCTCACACACACAAATAGATTCTGACTTCCTGTGCCTTGACAGGCTGCCAGCTCAATCCTGAATAAACTTCTCTCAAAGACAGCCAGACATCACAATAGCATAAATAGCATAAATAATTCAACAACATGAGCATGAATAACTCTAGTCTAAATGAGGATCCCTCTCCGTTTCTTCACTCTCTGAAACAGGAGTGTCCTGCATGAGAGTGTGTATATACTGTATGTATTTATGTTCTTGTATCTGCGTCTATGCCTGTGTGTGTGTGTGTGTGTGTGTGTGAGAGTACATATAGTTCCTATCACCTTTCATGTTCTGCTTTTTGTGGTCGAGGTTCTAATTGTCTGCAACATGACAGAAAACATCCTTTTGGTCTTGGACTGATGTTCAGGTTTAGACTCATGTGACGTTGTATATGTGCATCGTTTATGTTGGTATGACCAAATTCTTGTGTGCATGTAAAGTGGCAAAGTGCTTTTCCTGGCTGTTCCAACTACTCCTAACAACACAGGGACAATGTTGCGATACATTAAACACTCTTTTTCTACTTAATGGAACAAAGGGATTTTCTAAATGTATTTATTTATCTAATTTTCATGGATTTAGGGATTTAGTTATAAGGTGATGTTGCACCTTTTTCACATTTTATACTTGACATCAGTGCCTTCTCCTCTACTTAAAGCCTGTTATTAAAGTGCTTCAGTGTACTTAGGTACTTCAGTGGATTAAAAAAACTTTAATCCTGAGTTTTGCTAAATCTATCCTGCTTCACTTTCACGCTATCGGTAATACAGGAATGGCAAGGTGCCAGCTTTGTTAACAGCCCTCAAATATAATGAGAATAGTCTCCTAGAATAATTATTAAAAAACATCTTCTCTGTGTGTTTTGATGTGGCTGTCTGTGCCTGTGTATTATCTTGATGTTAATCAAGGATTCTCATGATTATGCTGCCATACCCAGATCTTCTAATGTAGAATGAATATCAAAGTTACATTTCTTGGATATGGAAAATATGTCTTGATGAACAAAAAGAGGCAGAAACAAATCAAATTAAGGACATTGACAGATGTAACTGAAACGTGATAGCAATTAAAACTGGTAGCTATGATACTGTAATTGAGCTATGCGTTTCAAATTCAAAGGGGTTGTAATTCAAGATTGCTTGTTTACGATTGCCAAAGACAAACTCTCTCTGCTTTTGTCTTTCTGTCTGTTTAGGCATTCGGGAGGGTTCAGATGGAAGTCTGGGCAGCGTGGTTCTTTAAACAGCAACGCTCTAACAAGCGGCGTAAAGAAGAACAAGGAGGACATACTCCAAAAGGTACAGGAGAACATCTAACTATACTTCTAAGGACGTGTGTATGGTGTGTGTGTGTGTGTGTGTGTGTTTACTGGATTCTTTAAATTGTGAGGAGCTTTGTCTTGTGGGTTGTGACCTTAAGGGTTACCTGCACTGTAGAATATTCTAATTCCTCTTTCCAAATTTGCTGTGGGTGCACCATGTGCCTGCATCCATGAAAATAAGTCCAACCACTCCTTGAGTGCACTGTGCATGGCAGACTTCAGATTGCCCTTAATTTGTTTTTTAATTTAATCTTGTGCCCGATATCTCAGGAGAGAACACTAGACCAAGTAACTCCTTTTCTAAAGTTTACACTTCTTGAGCGTAAGAGAATGAAACACAATAATAGTTGAAGTAAAGAATGGATTAACACGTTATATATTTAAAAACCCTTATGGTAGCAAGTTTTTAACATAAAAAAATGGAGTGATGTGAAAGTGCAAACGTGAACACAGAGTGGCTCACATGTATATAGAAACATACTTACCCCCCCCCCCCCCCCCACAGCTGTCAGCAGGCAAGGTGAAGATCCGAGTGCTGAAGGATGAACCACTGACAGGTGAGTCCTTTACAGCCACAGCACACAGCATTGATACACTACCCTGTACTGGAATTCTACTCTCCACGTGGAGGTTTGGCATTCAGGAGCAGCTGACAGAGCCGAGCCCTGGGAGCTGGTAGAGGTTCAGTGTCTTGCTCACGGTTACTTCAGTGAGGTGGATACTCGGCATCACGGGGGGCAGACTGTGGAGTTCTCTTGTTAAAGATTGATCCGTGCAACCAGGAGCCAACCTGGGCCAAATTTTAATGTTTCCAACATGCCTGAGGCACAAAAATCACACCTTTTAAAAGGAATGTTTCAAAATGAGCTGACACGTGTTGAAGTAAACTTTTTAAGGACTGTCTAAATTATGCATTTTTGCAAAAGTGGCTGCAGATTCAAACCAGTTGTATAAGCATGCTAACACAGCAGTGATTGTGGCGAAATTCTGCTGTGTGTACTGTACTGTATTTTTGACACCGTCTCTATACGTCTCCACAATATTGTTGGACTGGGCAAGAAGTCAGTTACACGACTCCACAAAGATATGAAATGAATCCCATTGCCAAGCACTAACAACAGTATAACTGCTCTTTTTAGCCCCGCCTCCTCCCCCTCCTCCACCTAGAGAGAGAAGAAAAAACCGTCTGAAGGGAACACGCTGTGGACAATGTGAGATCAAGACAGCAGGACTAGTAAGCATAAACACACACAGAAGACACTGTATGATGACATTAGGTTGTATTGTTTTTTAAAAAGAGGTTTGTGTGGTGAGAATGTGGCATAACCTATTTGCCAATTTCACTCACTGTGTTGCTATTCATGCAATCTACACAGCGTTCTGCAAAATGTCAATCAAAGGCGCATTTATAAACTTTTTGTTTAGGTGTTTATGAGTGAAGGTTTTTTAGCATTCTTTTTATTTACGTTTAAACCAATATTTACCTGTGAATGATGTAATGTTATCGTAAATTGTGAAGCACTTTGTTAAGTTTCAATATGAATTAGTGGTATAGGAGCCATAAAATGTGCGTGCGTAATAACAGCTGTTTAGGTGCTACTGGAGAACCTCACCAATGTGACACAATCGGTGACATTGCAATTCTTTGCCGTTCTTCTTATTGATGAGCTTAATGAGTAGTGGAGCAGGCACATGTATTGATACGCAAACAGATGTTTAAGGCATTTCTACAGCACTTTATGTGTTAAATCTATCTGTGGGTGTGGAAATTCCACGATGATTGAGATTCATACAACAGATTCATGAAGCTATACAAGTCTGCCAACTTAATGTGGATGCATATTTCTGCATTTTTCCGTACACAGAGTTTTAGTCATGAATCGACAGAGTTTTATGTGTCCGTCTCTGCAGTAGGAGTCACATAAGTTGACTTACACTTATAGCTACAATTTGGAAACTCTCATTCTCTCTCTCTCTCTTTTTTTTTTTCCTGCCTGTCCATCACTCTCCATCTGTCCATTTGTTTCTGGTGCTGTACTGTCCCCTCTGCCCTCTGTGTCTTTCTATATTTCAGTTTTTTTCTCTTCCTCCTGCATCAGCTGTTATCTTCTCTGCTATTCCAGATGCCTTCTGTCTCCCATCCTGCTTCCCTCGTTCTCTTTGCATCACAAGTGTGATTACCCCTCTTTATTTCTTTCTTTCTTACTCACACGCAACACATTTTTCCTCTCTGTCATTCTCGCTTCCACATCCCTGCCTGTTTCTCTCTCTCTCTCTCTCTCTCTCTCCCTCTCGCTGTGCCACTGCTGTCCTATCTGTTGGTCTATCTGTGTGTTTGTGTTTGCACTGATAACAGTTTAGCTGGATCCATTCATCGATACCTCCAGACCTCCGAGTGCCCCATTGTTTATTCTTTCTCACTCTTCATCCACTGTTGCTCAGGAGGAGGGACCCTGGCCTGCAACTGTATGTGTGAACAAGAAGGAGGGAGGGAGAGAAATGAAAAGCCATACTGTACGTGTGTTTGTGTATTTATGTCTGTGTACATCGCCATATTCTAGATCCTTAGCGACTCGCTCGAGTAATTCGGCTCCTACTTCCGACCGGGAAGCCGGCAGAGTTTAGTGTTGAATAACTGATGCTCTAAGGGAGAGAGAGAGAGAGAGGGAGATTGAAGGAGAGAGAGAGATTGAAGGAGAGGGAGGGGCTGAATTAATTGAAGTGACAGCCAACATTTGTGTCATAAGTTATTTTAAGTAGATGACACACATGTGGTCAAACGTAATGTGCTAATTTGCTTGATAGTGCATTTGATGATGCTGCCGCTGAATTGTCCAATGAAGGGCCCCAAATGCCCCATAGTGATGGGCTTAATGGCAATGCTTATCCCAGTCTGGGCAAGCACACACACACACACACACACACACACACACACACACACACACACACACACACACACACACACACACACA
>NW_022280054.1:7018200-7046221 GCF_004355925.1 Anarrhichthys ocellatus | reverse complement strand
ACACACACACACACACACACACACACACACACACACACACACACACAGCTTTTGTATAGCACTATAATGATGGCAATAATGGAAAGCGTTACGACTCTGTCCCCGTCATTCTGTTTGAAAATACACACACACACACACACACATGCACACACAAATACACGATCATAAACACATCTGGGCTTATTTTGAACTATGACTCACATACTGGCACAGACTTTACTAAAATCACACGCACACACGCTGCACGCCTGGACGTGTGCTGTATTTCAGAGTCATCCAGGCAAAAAAAAGGAGCTCATTTTGTTCTGTGTAGCCGGAGAGCGCAGTGATATGCTGCTTGCAGCCTGATGGGGATGCCTCGTCCCTTGTGAGTGGCTGTAATTTATCCTCAGGCCTGAGAAGGGAAATGAGGCCCTGTTTTATGGGACCATTAAAGGGCAATGTCACAGCTGTAGGCTTGCATGTGAACGCACCCATGCCCACACACTATAGGACTACAACGGGGAGAAGATGAGATAAAAGAGTAAAATGAAAGGAGCAGGATTAATTGGTTAATCAGCTGGAAGAAAACTGCACTGTAAAAATCTCTGTTTATCCACAATGACTTCATACGGAACAGTGTGTTGTTTTGTATTGCATTGTTTTGCTACTCCGCCAAGGTGTCAGAGAGAAGCGGAAAGAAGAATCTGCAATATGCTCTTGAAGAATATATCAAGGATGTCAAACTTTGTCGTCAAACGAGCTGGAGCAAAGCCACATAGTTGTCGGACCCTGGTCAAAGCTGGCCAATGCTTTGCTATGATTGGCCGGGCTGCATTTGAGGGCGGGAGAAATACACCTACATCTTAAATGAAGGGAAACAAACAAAATATGGCGGTTTCTTACTGTTTGTTGTTTATGAATTTTAAGAAGCCGTGGTCCTTTTCTCCCTCCCCTTCTCTCATTCACACACACACACACACACACACACACACACACACACAGATATGGGTAGTGAAGCATATCAAAGGTCACGCACGTCAGTAACTCAAACACATACCTGCCTGCTTAACTCCACCTAACCTACGTAGTTAACCTAGTTAGGTGTAGGAGCAGGGATTGTGTTGAGTGAACTTCTATGGAAAATAGACTATTTCACACACACACACACACGCGCACACACACTGACTCCACTGTGTATCTCTGTGTTGTAGATGTGTGCTGAATGCACAGAGCACTACTGCATTGGCTGCTTTACCAAATTCCACCAGAAGGGGGCACTGAAGCTCCACAGGATGATCCCTATTCAGGTGAGCGTGGTCCCACGGGCGTCAAGTCCATCTCCTCTCCTCTCCTCTCCTCTCCTCTCTTCCTCTCCTCCTCTTGCACAGATACATTCAATAATAGCTCTCCTCATCCCATTCTCCTCATGCTTCTTTTGCATTTCTTGCATCCCTGACTACAGTATCTACTTATCTCAACCTCTCAACCTCTCCCCCTTTTTTCTTTGCTTCTGCACCCCATCTCACGTATGTATCCATACACACACACACACGCACACACACACAGAACTGGAAGGCTGGACTGTACATGCCTGAGTCTGTGGTTTGCAGTGTTGCAAGTTTGCCGCATCGTACCTGATAACAAAATGAATGCCCCTCATTAGCAAATGCCCTGGTCACTTATATGCACACACACACACACACACACACACACACACACACTCTAACAATGAGTTTAATTAATTAGGCAATATCCTATTGAACCAAATTTGTATTAAAGGCATACCAAATACTCATAAATGATAAAGTATGCTGATAAATTGAATTAATCATCATGTCAAATTTGAACTTGACAATATTAAGTGTTAAGCAGGCATTCACAGCAGTATTTGCCTGTCGCTTTGAGATTTCTAACCAACTAGTAAACATACTGTTGCCTAAATTGACATCAAAAGCCCTAATTTGCTCCTTTAAGCAGGCTTTGCTTAAAACAACTGCTTCTCAAATGAACTCATTCTTCATATCTTCTCCTTCGCCCGGTCTCGCTGGCCAACGTGTTATCAGGTCCACTGCTGCATATAACTGCCGTGACCCAAACGGTTGCGTTACGGTCGCCATAATCTACCGAGCTAAACTGATTGGCTGAGGTCATGCAGGTGACGAGAGAGAAAGCACCTTTTTGGAAAAGTCGCTCCTTATTCAACTCTACTGACGTGTATAATGGAAGTATGAATTCTTCACTCCTGTGTTTTTGTACTTTGTTCTTATTATGTCCGGAGGTCATTTCTATGTACATTATCTAAGTTTTATGGAGTAACTCCGTGTACTCTTGGCTTTTGTGCGTCTTGTTTTCTGCTAGCTGTGTGTGATTTTGCTCGCTTCTCGTCATATGATTGTTTTCTTGGGTTTCTCTTATTTTGACCTCGAAGAACTCACAAAGAGATAGACTATTCCATGACGTGGGCTTTGTGATCTTGCATGGTTGTATGGATAGCACACTAGCAAGTATTATTATTACGTGATGCGGTGTAGCTCTGCTTATATACACGGGTCATACTCACTGATAGAGGAAAAAGAAAACACACACATTGAAACAGCTCAGTGAAAACAACATGGCAACTCTCTATACCTCTGTATATCTCTTCAGTGTTCACCTTTGTTTCTCTCCTCACGTCACGGACTCCGGGATGCTCGGATGGAGGCTCACTCGCAGTTTCGATGCATACTCTTATTCAATCACACATGCAAAACTGTGTGTTTTGGCAGGACACTAAGGCGGGAGATTATACACATGCAGCTGACGCAGGCTTCTCTTTCTCCCTCTCTCTCCTCAGTTAATCCTGTTTCATTTGCCTTGGAAAGAACGAGGGAGGGAGGGACAGAAAGACAAAAAACGAATATTAATTTCATCAGTATGCTGTGTTGGGGTTTTTGTCTGTGCCTCATCAGCTAATGTTTCCAGCCAACACACACACACACACACATACACACACACACATACACACACACACACACACACACACACACAAACATGTTGGTTCAATTCATGTTTGCAGAGCATTCTTGGTATTTAGCCTAACCCTGTGCAGACATGGGTGTGGTATGCTGTATCAAAACAATTCTGATGTCATGTGATTTTTCATCATACAGCAATATTTCAAAAATCACATTGGCATACACAATTTATATGATTTAAATGTTTCAATATTTTTTTTATTGTTTGATGGCCTCTCTCTCTGTCGCTGTCTCTCTCTCTCTCTCTCTCTCTCTCTCTCTCTGTCTCTGTCTCTCTCTCTCTGATGGTCACATGAGAAGCATAAAGCCTGCAATGTTATTTCCCTTTGGGAACATTTTATTTCCCTTTGTCTCTCGTAAAAAGGCAAAAAATATAACTGTGCTGCTTCAACTGCTGCGCAGCATCCTGGAGCTGGTCTAGCACGGCGAGATTCACTGCCTGAGAAATATTTATATTTTTGTTGCACAACTTAGATTTGATATGAATGCAGGGAGTGAGGATTTCTTTGCTCATTAGCATGATTATGGTAGCCTTGTCTGAGGTGTGTCCACAGTATCAAATGCAATAATGTGGCCCACTCTATCTAGGAACTGTGGGCCTACCAAGTAATGGTAAACATTTAACACAGACTGATCACAATTGTGAATGGCGAATCTTTCCGACATGTGTAATGTGTCCCAAGTGTCTCCTGGCAGGCAGGCGATCATTGTGTTGCAATTGGTTGTACAAACAAAATGTTTTCTGAAGAATGAAAAAACAAGAGCTTTGAGAGAGACGGTTAAAGCCAATGCCTACTCCTACACCTTTGTGGAAGGTGGTTTCCGGCACTCTTAGATGATCTGACAAGCTCTTACTTGGAAGCATCCTGAGGCCTTAAGTGTCCATTGATGTGTACCTGTAAGCACAGTTGGCTGGTGACCAAAGAGACGGAAAAGAGAGAGAAACGGAGCAAGAGAGAGACGGCTTCAGCAGTCGCACTGTTTAAAAACCTCGTGCGATGCAAAGATTTTCCATCAGAAGTTGTTACGATGAGGAAGGAAATGTCCCCGGGCTCGAGGAATTGTTTGGAGATAAAGATTTGATTCTTAAAGATTCCATGGCCACAGGCGAGTTCTCTCCCACGAGGCGCTGAATAAACTAATTCAACACAGGGATAGAGTATCATTGAATGAACTACGCTCCGCTTTCATCACCGAAGAAACCGTAGATATTTCAAACCGATAACGAGTCTCTTGTCTTTGCCAGATTGGGGCGTCTACAGATTCATCCATCCGCAACGACATTAGGACCAGATGCAGAATACATCGCAGGCGTAAACAAAGAGCTCACCCACCAGGAGACGGCCGAACACAGGACTGTGCTTCTGTCCTGCAGGAGAAAGAGTCTGGTGCAATATGATCTCATGCTGCCAGAGGCCTCCTTTTTAATGTGGCGTAGTTACAGTGGTGCATCTTAGACGGTTATCACACCCACACGGTAAAAGTTTCATGGGTGAAACAACCAAGGTCACCACAAAGGTCCCTGGGCCGAAGGGGCTCATAAGACCAATTTTTATTGTGTTCCTTGGATTAAATTGATCCTATAAAGTTTCTCTACGCTCAGTAGGCTGCTTGTGTCCTGTAGAAACGGGCTAGATCTCGGCAGACAGTGTGAATCTCCGTGAAGGTGCTACAGGGCCAGCAATAAAAAACACAAAATGAGCAGAAGTATACTGTACAGCTTCCTCGCCGAGTCCGAATGTTCATCTTTCTCAAGCTGTCCGTGTCTCAGCTACCTCCACGATTTCCCCCGACACGTTTGTTTCTGCGTCCCCGTCGGAGACCTTCAAGGACATGATGAAAGTCTGCAGACTGGTTAACCTCAGCAGCCCTACTGGTCCCCGGTGATTAATGGAACCCAATAATGAATTCAGCCTGTGGAATGGAGAAAATCAATCAACACTCATTCAGCGGGCTTCAGCGAATTTCCTCTTGTCCAGAAAGTATGGAGATATCTGATCACATTCTGTAAATGCTTTTAGTTTTTTTTCCCCGAGGTGATTGAAAAGAAGAGGCTCGGTGTATGTGTGACGCCTTACTGGACCAAGTTTGTCAACAGATCCATATTGCTTTGTGGTTAAAATGGGATGTAACGGCAATAAAATGTGATACCAGCTTGGTCACATTGTGATGCACAGTTCCAGTGTCTTTCAGGCTCTTTGTGTTTTCCTTTACATGAAATAAAAGTGCATACATTAACTAATAAAATTGAGTTCAATTGAGTGATTCTCAAGGTTATGCTCGTGATGTAGCTATGAGCACTTAAAGTAATGTGGTTGCACCCTTCAAATGGGGTTCATGGCAGCTGTCTATAGCGTCATCTCGTTGCCTTCATATCGTTGGTGTAAATGCAGCAGAACTCGCTTAATCGTATGCAAATGTTTTCATTTATTGTCTACAGTTTGACGATTCTGTCGCTTTGTTGATCAGCGCCGCTGTTGATCGTCTACCGCCTCACTCTTTGTTGCTATATTTTTCTCTAACAAAATGCACAGCTCTGATAAATAACCGACCAATTTCTTATGTTATGCCGTATTATCTCTTGCTTTTATGCAACGAATGCAAACCGTTATTATCGTACTTTTTCCACTTGCTTGTGATTCAGTTAATTTCCACGCTATTACATTTTATGTATTTTGTATTAAATGTGTCATATCTCTCTCAGAAAGTGCCAGCTGCTGCCTTTTCTCTTTTTTTTTTTTTTTCCAGCAACAACAATGTTGATTTAATCTCATACACGATGGCCTTCTTTTACAGACAGACTTACAGACCCATGTGAGCACAAGAGATGTTGTCAGCTGCTTCCAGAAACAGACTGACCCTCGCTCCTATCCCATTACCACTACAAGTCATGCTGCGGAGAAACCTGTGCAGCTGAACCCTGATCCCAGCCAGGTATGGTGGTAATCTTATTTGGTAATACACACTTCTACGGGTCCTGAAAACACGAGCAAGTACTGAGTTAAGGTGAAAAAAATACAATTGTGTTGATATACATTGACTCACATCCTTTAGCATATAGTACGGTCAATTGTATTGACTTTTTGATGAAACAAAAGAAAGTGACAGAAAGAAATGTTGATAAAGGTGAATAATAATATGATGAGTTATTACTGTGACTGAAAGATGTTCTGTAAGGGGCAGTGGGACTTGCATTAACACTGCTATCTGGTTATGTGTGCTTTCGTGTGCTTTGTTGTGTGAAAGTGAAGTTCGCTGTGGACAGGACCATCGGGTCGAAGCTTTAAATGTAAAAGGCACCGGGTTAAATCAGCACGTCACAAGTCAAGAATATGGATATGCGGTCCAGTGTTCTTTCTTTAACTTCTGGTCCTTTAAGCCAAAGTCTGCCATTCCTGCTACCGTCAAATGGATTTCACAATTGATTGTTGACTTTATATTGGAGAACAGTGTGGAATCCTAAATAACAAATGGTACTGGATAGATTTTTTGTCCACACAGTTGTATTTTCAAAACCTTCAAGAAAATCCATTAAAAAAACGTTGCTTTTACCAACAATTATTTTTGAAAAGAATAGCTGTTTTTTTTTTTTCAAATGCTTATTGATCCATGAAGGAAATTTCTCTCCATTTATAGTTCACTTGCTGTGACACCACAGCAGAAACATGTCAAACAAGCCTTTGTGCCGTGTGAGTTTTACCTCCACACCCTGTGAGTCAATTGAAAAGCCTTCAAACTAACCCTAATTGACGTTCTATCCACAGGCTGTATCTACAGGACCTGCACGGACCTTTGGACTAAAAAAAAGCCCCCCCCAACAGTAGAGCTCTGGCAAAAACAGTTCGATTGACATTCCAGACTCTTTACACCACAGAGCTCAGTTGATCTTATTCTCACAGCAGTCGTTTTCGGACAGTTGGGATCAGAAGATATCGAATATATATTGTTTATATATCAAACTAGTGTATATATATATATATATATATATATATATATAACTGACATATTCAGAATAGACTTCACTCAGCGACCAAGCAAGACCTAAAAGCCACCAACCTGAGAAACAAATACAACTGTCTGACTTAAAAGTGAATATGTTTAGCTACTGACGATGAGTGTAAACAGGCTGCATAATGCAAAAGTATGAATATACAGTAGATATATGCAGAACCGCAAGCCCTTGAGCTCAGTCACACCATCCAAACACAAATGTGCGTTTATTCCAACCCAAGCTACATTTTAGAGGTCAAAGATGAAGATGGATATGTTTCCTCCGTCACTTTTTAATGGCGTCTCAACAAAGGTATAGCCGAGGTCACAGCCAAGCTTGCGTAGCTGTAAACTTTAAAGACGTGCTTTTCCTTGCCCCTCGCCAGCAGAATCATCAGGCAGTAGTGCTCCTGCAGCATTCAAAATCTCATTAACTGTCCCTTCCGTTATTTTGCACTCATCAACAAATGAATATTTAGTCATGCGAAAGTACACAGGCATACAGATTCGATTCATTTTGTTGTTAGTATATCGGAAAACAAGTTAGTTTGAAGTGATAACCTTTACTAATGATATGCATATACAGGACAGAAGCTTGTTAACCGTGTCATATTTTGGCCATTCATTACTAACGAAAGTCAAGGGATATTCTGTTTTTTTTTTTTGCAGGTGTTGACTGACGATCATGGAGATGAGGAAAAGTCAGAAACGATTGAAGAAGGGCAGAAAATGTCTTTTCTTAATAAAGGAGACTACAATGAGGTGGAGTCTGCAAGATCTTTCCAGGAAGCTCTGCGACAATGGAGAGGAGAGAAGAGTGACGGATCAGGAGAACCCACGAGTGAGGATGCAATGTGGACACCCATCCAACCAGGTGGACTGCATATACATGGTGGAAGGCACATACAGACACACACACAGGTTTAGGCAGAGTGAGGGACTGGGACTAGGTAAAAGTAGAAAAGCCTACTTCATTAAAAGTCAAAGCTCTGCATTAAAAACACACTTTAGTTAAAGTATAAACCAAAAACTTTAGTACTTATTCTGATAAGTAGTCCCATTAAGATGTTTGACATGCCTGGTACAGTATGTTGTGGTGATCCAAGTTGTGCTTCGTCCAATGTTCTATGTAGTGGCGTATATAGAGTACCATATTTAATGAGTTTCCCTTTCTTTTGCATGTAAAAGCTAATTCTACCAAGTAACTATCAGATGAAAATACGACTAAAAATGATACTCTAGTGTGTCCCTCACAAACGGCAACACTGAAGTTAAGTACAGGTACCTCAAAATTGTATGTGTATACACAGAAATACTTGGGTAAATGTGTTTATATTTCTTTCCACCTTTGCCTGTACATCCTCCTCTTCTTGGCTCTCTTCCTCTCTCCTGCTCTCTCCCATTTTCACCTCCCCCTCAGCTTCCCTGCTCCCCCTCTCCCTCTCTGTGCTCTGATCTGTTAAGGCCTCAGAGAAAGTGCTTACCACTGCAGTCGGAGGGTAATCCACGGCTGTTGCATATTGAGATAATGAGAGGAGTGTTATTAGGGGTGGCCCTACTCCACACCACAGCACTAACCAACTCAGCTGTGTGTATGCGAGTACGCGTACAAGGTCCACTGCGTCAGGCAATTTTGATGCCTTTTCCCCAAATACTGTGTTTCTACATGCGTGCATGTGCAACATTGTGTGCGTGTCCAGGTGTGTGTGGATGTGTGTTATTAGTGCTATTATTCCAGCTTCTGTGTGTATGTGGCTAGGTGTTTGTGCTTTTCATTAGGCCTCCTATTTTCTCTGCTTTGCTGCTTGGACAGACTCTGCTCCTCTCTGCCTTCGCTCCGCTCTGCAAATTACTACTCGCCCCTCCAGCCCTAATTATTTCTGTCAGGCCAATGGCACCCGGGCCCAATTTAAAGGCGACACTGTGGACTGCCAAAGTGTCTGGAGCACAATCATAAATTTCTCTTTTTCTTACCTCTATCTCTTCTTTTCTCTCATGCACTTACTATGTTCCTGTTGTGTTGTGTACATCTTTTTCTTATTCCCAGGGGGCTCTCTCTTGTCTGCTTGTGTTTTGGCACTCTTGGCGTGGTGACAAGGTGTTTTCTCACTTCATGAGGGGAGGTGTTTTGAGAAAGGTGTTGAGAAGCTGGCGAGTGATGTTTTCCTGCTTTCCTTTTTCTACCTCTGTCTGGCTCCTTCTTTCTGTTTAGCTTTCCTCCTCCCCTTATAACTCTATTTTCTGTGTGATCTCCCCTTCCCCCTATTTCTCCAGTATCTGTGTCGGTTATGGCGACCCAGTCTGACCTCTCTCCAAACAGAGGAGGGGGAGAAGAGAGGGTACCTGTCAGGGTGGAGTTCACAGAAAACAGCCTCACCTACGTGGACAGATTGCTTCTCAAGAAGCACCGCAGGTACACAGACGGAGAGAAAAATGTGCATGCTCAACTGATGCTTCTAAGCCGTTGCAATTGCTTCTTCACAAAATGGGATGATTTCTAAGTGTTGTAGGAAGGATTTCTTTTATTAGAGGGCTTGAAGGTAATAAACTTACCGTTTACATGATTAGTCAGGCTAAAGGGTACAATAGACAATGGCGAGTTCAGACTATAATGTGGGTAAATACGTCATTTTAGTGCCAAAAGCGGTTTCATTGTTGACATGTTGTACAACTTGAATCAATTGTGAATTGTGAGTAATACTGTATTTGTTACTGTAATATTTACAACTATAACACCCCACATACAGTATGCTACTGTGAAGCTTTGGGTGGACTCACCATAATCCAAGATTGTGATTTCAATTCAACCGTTCTGTGACATTTATTATTTTTTAAGAGAGCAGCAATGCTAAGGTAAATGAGATTTGTATTGTTTTACTTTTTTATTTTCATTTATTTATTTTTCTACGTTTAAAATCATGTCTACTTGTGCCCATGAACATCAGACCATTATAGCATACATGCCAAACCCTTTAAAAGGCTTATCCAGAGGTCACTTTGTGAAAACCTAATGAGGTTGCTCTACAGCTGGGGACGTTGATATACCCACATGCACACACAGCTTTCACAAGCTCTCCTTCTCACTTCACACATATCTGCTCTTTGTTTCCACTTCCTTTACGTGGGGACACAAATACATCCACATGTGCACACACACACACACAGTTTTGACATCACACACACCATCTCTTGCCACCACACATCTCCTCTCCCGGCGCTCTGTAGTCAGCCTACATAAGCCACCGGTGTACAAAGCAGTTTCTAAGCACTTATTGTGCCGTAGACTGCCCGAGGGCCTGGCTTCAGCAGGTCCCATTATTACAGCCCTTTATTTAAGCGGCTCCTTTTGGGCTGAGTTGCCCACTGGAGAGCGGGCCATGAGGAGAGGAGAGCAGAGTACAGTTTTAGGCCCGTTGACTGCCTGGGCCGGAATGCTCTTAGTCCCCTGCTGTAGCAGCCTTTAACTTTGCAATAGACTCGAGAGCCAATCTAGAGTGCAATAAGCCTGCAGCGGTGATGGTGGCAGAGCTTAATGGAGAGACAGAGAGGCTGGCTGGCTGGCAGAAAGAAGTGGGAGGCTGAATTTTAACAAGCCTCTATAATAATGGGGGGGAGTGAGGGAAGGAGGGAGTGTGGAAGATGAGGGATTTTCTTTTCTCCCAGAACTTGAAGAATTTGCTAAAAGGGCTCGACGATATTAGAGTCATACGCTCTATCACCTGGTTGGGTTTTTGGGTGGCCTACATGCCCCAGAAAGCAGGATTGTGACCAGGGGTGGGGCATCAACCTGATTTCTGAGCTGGCTGGGCAGCGTGGGTCGGCCCTTCCATCAACTGCCAGAGATCAAGGCACTGAACCCTGAAATAGAAGTCTGCATGGGCATAGAACGGAGATCTGAACTGGCCCATAGCCATGTCTGTAAGAAATGACCTGACTGCACCCGACTTGTACTGCCAAATATAAAACCCAAACCTGGTCCAGTGGGATTTTAGTTATTTCTCATCCAAGGAGAAAGATGCTTCTTTATATTTTGTGTTATCACTTCAATGTATAGGTCATCTACAAGGCATATATGTTTACTTTTGACTCATGAAAAGGCTTCCTTAATGTAAAAATAACTCATCTTGTAGCCACCCTATTGGGCCTACACAAGATAAGACACGGTGATAAATAGCTTACAACAGCCATCGAGCCATTATTGGTTTATTATACTCAAAAAGGGTTGATGATGTTTTTCCATGTCATTATTAGTTTAAAAAAGAGCAAATCTTTGTTATTCTTGAGCATACATAGATGTCAGATTGCCTCTAAACAACACTTATCAACAAAAAAGTCCAGTGGATTGTTTTCTTGTTGTTTGTAAGTCACGCCCAGTACTTTTACATCTTTTCTCCAGCGAGACTGTGAATACTTTATTTCTGAGCTGTTTATTTTCTCTGCCCATCAACTGTCAATAGGGTTCTGAAGTAAAAGACTGATCTGAAGCAGCTAATTAGATCTGTCACATACGGTTACTTCGAGCCAAAGTTTTAGCTTTTAAGACAAAAAATAGAAGCTCAGCTGGTTGGAGTAATGGCCAAAGTATCACCTCTAATAGATGTGGTGACTTCCGTGAAGCACTCTTGGAACATATGTCAAATTTGATTGACCTAACCCGCTGTCCGCTGTGCAAATATAGCAGCGATAATGGTCCTCTTAAAGGGCTCCTTGCTATCAAATCCCTCTGGCTTTAATTTCGCTTCAATGCAGAGGGCATCAAACAAGGGTATTTCCATTAGTCTAAGGGACATTTAGATAATGCCTAAACCAAAATGAAGTATTGTTTCTGATGAAGTATCATAAATAAAATTGACAAGCTGAGAAAGTACGTCCTATACATCACTTAGCGGTGTCTCACCTCCCGCTCACTCAATACTACAGTTCCATCATTTCTCTCTGAATGGCATCGTAGTTATACTGCTCCTTTTTAGAGAGACTTATAAATAATTTGCCACTTTATTAATTACTTTAGGGAAACTCTCCTCTCGTTCTTCCTTACAGGATGCAGGCTAATTTGGTAGGGGCTCAAGGACACCTCTCCAGGGCTAGTTTTTGCCTCTGTGGATGTGTAAACCTGGCTAAATTAGTTGAAGGTCGCTTTTATCAAACGTGTATCACCAAAGGGAGGTGAAAATGCAAAGCCTAAGACGAACCCAGAAGAGCAACATGCTTCCTCTCCTGCGCTCGGGCAAAAGCCTGAATGCAAACAGCCTGAGGCTAGAGGGGCTACTGCATGTAAAGTATCGTATGTAAGGAGAAAAAGAGATGGATGGATGGTGTAAAGTGATTTGAGGGACAGGATTAAATATAACTCTCTGAGTACATTAAAAAGACTGAGAAAGGATAAACCTTGCCAAGTTTGAGGATATGGACTAATTAAGAGAAAAATATATAAGTAACTTTCCCAGTCTCACCTTATGGACAGCCTGGAGCTTCTCATAATGTCTCTCCCGCTGGCCTTGAACTTTGGCTATATTAGACCAGGAAGGAGGGAATAAAGAGAGACTGTGTGAAGGGCTGTTTAAGTGGGGCTGCAGCAGAATGAATACAACCAGAGACTGCATATATCCATCAATATGTCCATCTATCCATTTAACAGATTTCAGGATAAAGGAGTTGAAGAAAGAGTGCATAAGAGTGAAAAGAGGAAAATAAGACAATTGTTACTCAGCCAATTACTTTTTGCCTGCGGTCTGGCCCACAGCGTATGGCTTCGTGTTTTATTTTTGTTCATTTAGTATTTATTCATTCATTTCTATGTGATTTGTTGTTTCTAGAACACCAGTCGAAACTTATCGTCCATTGTTGGCCTTTGGTACAGATTTAAAATCAATGCCTAAAGCAAACACTGGGGAGGAGACTGCAAGCAGCCTAACAGGTAATACATGAGGACATACACACACACACACACACACACACACACACACACACACACACATACCTGCACATACCACCTTTCTGATATACATACCCAAACAGGCTGTTAGACCAAACAAAGAAACTGCTACAGACAGAGTAGTTTGACAGATCACCTGCACACACACATATACAAAAAGTAAAAAAACCTCTCCCTCTCAGCGGGTCAGACGTATCAGTGCCTGCCCATCCATCCGTGGCGGTGTGATGGGTAATCACTGGCTGTGATTGTGTGGGCAGAGGGCCGTTAGAAGCGGCTCATGCCTGACAGGTTGCACTCTGCCTGGGAAAGGAGTGGGACAGGGAGAGGGGTTGGGGGGTGGGGGAGGTTTGGCCTGTAGTCTGAAGCTCGGGGCCCAGAGCTCATCAGTCAGGGGATGGCCCGGGCTTTCAGGCCCCCAGCCGAGGCTGTCGGGAGACGGGTAGACCGTGGTTATCTCTCCCCTTCGAAACCTGTGGACCCCGGGGCTTCCAACTGCCTCGCATCACATCAATCAAGATTCACTTCAATCCCAACCTTGTTAGGATCTGCAAGTCCTGGCTTGACCCCTTCCACATAGCTGTCGATGTCAAATAGATGTTATTTCTTTCAAAATCTTGGAGGTTAAGATGGTTTCCTGTGCTCCCCATAGAAATGTTTGATATGTGACATGGCAACCACCCAAATTTGACACAGTAAAGCTTAGAGTTTTTGCTAATATTTCCTAGTAACTGGGGTATCCTGAAAGTACTGCAGTGCAGCTAACTAAAATGATTATTTTTGTACGTCTTTCCTTTTTTGTGAGCTCTTGAAATCTGTGGGTCATATTTATCATTAGTGCGTTATGTGTAGTGTATTAAGAGGTGACCCTTTTTATCTGTTACACCGCTGAACGGCATGCGGGGGGTTACATCTCGCTCTCCATTGCGAGTTACATTATTAACTGTCACACTGTCAAACAGCACACTGGGTACAGCTCTCAGGCCGTCAATGTTCTTTCGAGCTTTTGCCCCCAAATGACACGTATGCTCCAATACTGCTAGGGGATGCAACCGTATCATGTAAAGTTGTTTGGATGAGCGGCAATACCGGAGGCCAAACAGTCGACCCGTTCCCAACAGGCACCTTTTGAACGGGCACTGGCATTATGAATTAACAATATCTCTTGTAGGTCTTCACTGCGCCAGATCTAATAAATCAGAGATGCAGTCTTAATAAAAGTAACACCATACAGCTTGAAAACAGCTCCTGTCTCCTAAGTATTACAACTCTTATAGATGGGCAGCTTTGTACTTTTCTCACTTCTTGTACTCCATGCGCCAGCATCTTTGATAATGCCAGCCATCCAACCGTAGGTTGCCTTCTTCTACATCCCATCCCAGACATAATAATCACTCTCTCTCTCTGGCTAATGCTTCAAACAAGTTTTCAGCCCCCATAATGACCGAGAACAAAACATTTGCTTTGATGGACTTGATTACGCAGCAATGACTACGTTGACATGCATACTCACATTCTACTATTATTCTGAATATGACAATATTCCCGAAATTCGATATCTGTCATGTAAACAGCATAATGGATATCAACAGGTTTTTGGATATGCGTAAATATCGCAACGCCGACCTTTTCAAGAAAGTGGCTGAACAAGTTTACGCAACAGGTGACATGAATCTGAGTATGCACGGCTGCATGTAAACCGGAATGTTAGTGGAATAATAATGTGCATTAGCAAACAGCTTAGTAGGATTAGTGTCTTTTTTCGGGGTGAGGGCAAAAAAAGGAATATTTTGTGCATGTAAATATAGTCAATGAACTTAAGGTGAATTTCTTGTTTTTCACCTGACACACAAAAGCACATGAAATTCAAGAACAACCTCTAGATGATTCATGACGGTTAGAAAGCTACTTAGGGGACCAGACTGTTTCTGTCAGGCCTTGGTCTTGGAGTCTGGAGGCTGAAGTTCAGTCAGAGTCATTGAGGAGTCATTGAGGATTTTACCATTTGCTGCAAGTGGTTTTATGGTTATAATTAGTAGAAAATGCTCCTCAAAGGAGGGTTTCTCAACCTTCTCTATTCCAATACCCAGTTTTCTTAGTTGCAAAATTCTTATTAACACAAAATTAACCAAATTAACAAAATTTTGTACACTTTTGTCACACATTTTAAAAGGGCATGGAGGGTTGTATCAAAAGATATATTAAACAAATATAAGTATACCAGTCTTGGAAATCTTCCTGCAGCCAAGGTTGGGTTGTTTGTCCCTAAAGCAACATTTTAAACACTTACACACTTTTGCACACACACACACACACACACACACACACACACACACACATACATATATAGGGCTGGGTATTGTTTAAAAACTTGTGATGCCGATACCAATACCCTTAAAGTGATACTAATACCAATAGAGTACTTGATTCAATACCCATCATGCTAATGGAAGCAGTGTGTGTCCCACTGGCTGATCACAGCGCTCATACAGCGATCACCGCTGCTGACGCCGTCCCCCGACCCGCTGGAGAGACCGTGTCGTCGTCATGCATTTCACTTCTCTGCTCACAGTTTAATAATTAATACTCCATTGGTTCTGCAATATGCAGATGTGAGGAAGACATCAGTGTCTCAGGGAAATGTAGAGCTGTTCAGTGGCTGATAAACTATTCCTTCCACCTGCTTCAAACTTTTCTAACGCATGCCGATTACAACAGGTAGCAGAGTTTCCCCTCCTCTCCTCTCTTTTGAATATGAAAGAGTGGGCTACGTGTTCGTCTATGAATTATTAAAGACTGTTTTTCCGGCATCATGTGGGACCTCTCCCTTGTTTTAGATTCTCATTTTCCCAAGCTGTCAGACCCATGTGGGGATGCTATAGAAGGATTGTTAGCATGAGAGAGGGAGATAGGGAGGTGGCACAGACAGAGGTAAAACAACGATAGAAAGACACAGACTGAAAGAAATGAAGGCAAAGAAAAGGGGATTTCAACATACAGTGTGTTGATATTTTTATTGGCATGAAGAAATGTTTCTAAAGTATCTTAAATAATACTTTCAATATGTCTTATGTGCCTATCAAGGTAAGAGGAAGCATCCTTATGATGCAAATTCAACAATTGAACTACAGGAATGTACTGTTTTAGTTTAGTTTTGTTTGTCATACAGTATGTTTGTTGTGTTCCAAATGGACTACAACTGCATTAAGTTGTGCATCCTTGTATCTCCACATACAGTATGTATTGCTGCTTAAATAGCCACATGAGCTGAAATTATCCTTCGACATTTGTTCAATATCTATGTATACGTGCACACAGATTACCACGTGTCATCAGAAGGGAAACTGCTGTTCATTCCCTGCTGTGCCAGCAACATCTTTCAACTGAAACGAATGATAAATTAGACCCAAGCGTGCAGCTCTGACCCCCGACCTCTTACTCCTAGCGGAGGAGGATGTAGGAGAAGGAAATGTCCCTGTTGGTATCAGGGGTCCAGGCTTCTTCACAGGTAGAAAAGTGCTGAGAGGTACTGGAAACAAGCACCCGAGTCAACACTCAGATGCTCATGTTTGTCTTTTTATGTTGTTACGATTTTTCGACTTGGTTTACGCCACTGTAAACAATCCCATTAACCAGCTCTAATTGCTGGGCACATTTTTTTAATCAAAAGTGACAGTGGAGTGCCTCTCTGAAAGTTGAGGTGATTTTAACCTTCAGTGCTGCCAAAGCATAGCAGCAGCTTGATAGATAAGTTGGCCGGATGCCGAAAGCTGACAGTCGACCCGAGGGTCGGACAGAATGCTGAGGGGTTAGATTTGGCCTGTGATTGATACATTGGACGGTGTGCATGTGTAATGATAAATGCTCATGTCAATGCAAACTCTGAAGGATTCCTTGAATCCACGATAATGTCATCATTAAAGAACAAATAAATGCATGCGTTATATAATTATTTAGTTCCTGTTTCTTCTTCTCACAATAGCAAAAAAAGAAGATAATTCTGAAAACATGGCAGCAGCCACGAAAAACAAACAAGTGCTCTGAATTCCTCACGTTGAGGCACATTACACAACACTCTTTCCCTGTTGATTTTTGTGTTTGTGTGCGTTTACAGCTCAGGAGGAGGATTTCCGTCACTACTGTGCATCAATGTTTGCCGTCCCGGTCAGCAGGGGCACAACTGAGCCTCAGATTACCACACCTGAGTCGTGCCTTGTCATAGAAGTCCTGGATGAGGTGAGAATGACTGAAGCATTTTATTTTAACAAACGTGTGCTGACACACACACACCGTGAATCCAGACGGGGAAAATGGGGGGAGTAGAATGCTTCACTGACTCCAGCATGTTATTTCTTTCGATTTCTTTCTCTCCGTCTCATTTGTATGTGTGACAACACTGTTCTCTTTTGTTTTCTATAGAGGGACAGAGACATAAATGGAGTTGTTGTTGCTGAACGAAGGACGGACAACAACAGAAAGTGAGCCTAATTTAGAAAAAAGTATTTGTTGTGACATTCAGGTGCTTACTACATTCACAGGTGCCTGTGTGAAAAAGCTTAACAGTCTACGTCTGTGAAATACTGACTGTAAGAGAGAACAAGGCTTTTCATCTACAGACTAGGGAATCAGGTGAACACTTGATTTAATTCACTTTCTGCTTCCTTTGAGACAAAGGAAAAGAAGATAATTATCATCACATCCAGTCGCCTCATATTACATGGTACATTACCAGCATGCATTCAAATTGAATCAGTATTTAATAAGGAGTTTGTATTATAGAAGTAAAATCTGTTAAAGGTGGCCAATATTTTTTAATGATAACAATGTGCCATGAAGTTATGTTTAGCCGTGGACTCTCTCTCACAAAGCCTTCTATTTCCCACACAGGGTCCCCTCTGTTGAGCCGGTCCTCATTAAAGGAGCACTAGTGCCCCAAACAGCTTTAACCACGGGGTCCTCCAGAGTCTGCTGCTCTTCTCCCAGTCCAGCACAAGCATCCAGGCCGTCTATAGCACCAGCAAAACCTAAAGCAGCTCAGAAGGTCCATCTATCTAAGCCTCAGACTTCACAAGCAGAACACTCAATAACATGTGAGCTTTGTCTACTGTTTTCTCTCCAGAAAGCAGATATAATGTTAGATATTATCGTATGACATAAGCTCTAAGAACCGGTGGTGATGTGTGATGACACAATCTGGCCATTGTTGTCTTCAACACACACAGATCAGTTGCAAAAGGTGATTTGATCATATGTTATGAATATTGGCCGCACTCAAAGATATAAAAAAAATTGGATGTTATTGGTAAATCAGTATTGTGCATTTTAGGCGCCAAGCGAAGCATTAGTCAAGGACAAACTTAATAATCCCTATTCCAGTGAAAAACTCCCTTGTGTTTGTGTGTTTTTTGTTACCGAAAAAAATGGTGTGACCACATCCCTGCAAAAGCAACTAATATTCGTATTATTGTTTTCTTTTGCACAGCATCGTCCTCTAAAAGTAAGCTTTCAGTATGCCTCGCTGCTGAGACTCCAAGGACTTCAAAGACATCAATCAAGATGCCAACCGCAATGTCACAAAAGCCCAAATGCCCCCCAAATGTCCATAAATCAAACCCCGACCGTGGATCAATACAAGTTTTGTCCTCTCCCTCGTTAGTACATTCCCAAACTGAGACCCCTAAATTCTCATCCTCCCTGGACTCATTTCCACCTGAAGTTTCTCCTTTGGCTCCTACCAGGCCTACAATCCCAGAAGACCATCTCTCTCCTTCTACATCAATATCCTTCTCCTTTAGGTCTACATTCACAGTCTCACCATCAAGCTCCACGGAGTCAACCTTATTGCCCAAAGTGTACCACTCAACTCCATTACAAAGAAGCTCAGACTCATCTCTTTTACGAGAACAACCCCAAACTTCCCGGTTATCCCCCGAACCAATTCCACTGAAGCTCTCTCTATTGCCACCAAACAATCTGGAGTCCCCAAGGCAATCCCAACATTCCTGCAATGACCCAGAGTCTCTTCCATCAAACAATCAACTCCAGCTGCCTCTGTCACCTCTGTCTTCTAGTCCAAACCCATCACCAAAATCTCTGGAACCAAGTCCACCAGTAAAAAACATATCCAGTTTCTCTCTATTTAACGCGTCCCCTCCAGATGCATGTTCTAGTCATGGGTCAACTCCAACAAATAAGGATTTTCCAGTTATTATGTCCTCTTCCCCCGTCTCTGGTGAACATGAGTTAACTCTGGGGGCGCAGTGTATCCCATCACTTCCATCACAGTTGTTGGCTGTCATCAAGGATTCACCTTTAGCTGTGAAAATGGAGGAGGAAGGGGAGCGATGCACAGGTAGGTTAATTGTAATAATGGCCTCTCTTTGTGCCTGTGAACTGATGGTTACTGATTACTTGTTTTGATCATGAAATGCCTGACAATGGGCAATAAGTTGACTAATCATAGCAGATGGTTTAAGGACAATTTTTTCACATGTATCAAAAATTCGTAGAGGATTTCTTAGAAGCGTTGGGTAAAGGCAGAGACATACATTACGACTGTTGAGCCGGTTATGTAGGATATGATTTGGGTTGCCACAATGGAGCCATGTCTCTGTAAACTTGGTAGTCTTCGACCTTCCATTGCTGGGTTAGTCTTATTTCAGCCCGACATCAGCCACGAGTAGGCTGGGTAGTGGAATGGCTTTTGGTCCGACAGCTGGATTAGTGTATCTTCCAGCTCGGCTCTCCTCCCTCTCTGCCTGGAGCGGTCGACTCTGTTTTTGGTTCAGTTTTGGTCACGCTCGTCTGTCACGATGGTCGGAAGATGCAGTGGGCGGTGATTGTCTCCAGCTCTGCTGCACTTTATCCATTACCCACGCTTTTTTCAGTGTATCTCTGTCATATGCCATAAGTGCTCCAGTAAAAAAGACAAAATGAGACCAAATTATTAAAAAAATGTAGCAAAGTTCATAAGGAGCTACTGGCTGCCGCATACGTGCACCACCTAATTACGGGTTTTGGTTTAATTTCACCTACTTGGAAGCGTGTAAACTTAAGCAACTTGTTCTCTTGTGGAGAAATTTATTCTCCTGTTTGGCTGGGCTCCATCACTTAACTTCTTTATTTGAATGTTTCCTCACGTATGTTATTGTGTATGTATATTCTTCATCAATAAGGCTCTTACCAGGGTGATCTCCAAAGAGGCATGCAAATCTAAATAGCCAGGTTTAAGAAACGTTAGCATGTGATTATATGGCTAGAGTTAGATGTATAGTAGCTATATCTTGATCTAAACAGCCTTACTTTCCTCTGCACTACTACTATGTGTATGTGTCATATAGTCTATAAATCTAACACATTGATTTGATACATTTTTTAATATCAAGGCAGTATTATTTGGTGAGTTTTCCAGAGACCAAACAATCATTTTTGCGGGACCAAGATTTGGGTAACAAAAGAAGAAGAGAGAAACATATTCATATTTATGGCTTTGCAGTAAAGCGATTCCTGATGGGACACTTTGTCATGCAACATTTTGCCTGAGCACAATCCTCAATGGCCGGGCAGTTTATATGAATACAATGCCCGTCGATCTCAGCAATAATGGCTTCCTTTTGTTCCACCAGGCTGTCAGAGCCAATTTAGATCTAACCATAAAAATTATTCTTTATTTATTTTTTTAAAATATCGATTAGGGTTTTAAGTAAATACGTGACATAACGCAACAACAGACAGGAAAGTAATTACACTGAAAATAATGGCACTTAATTCCCCTCGGTATAGCACACACATTAGGATTCACTGAGGCAGATACATGCTTCTATCTCATACATGCAAGTGTACTATACACACACACACACACACACACACACACACACACACACACACACTAGAGTAGTAGATACACATGTGAGCAATTCATTTCAAGTGTTTTTTTCTGAATTGCACAAGTGCGCTGTATGTGCATACATCCGGATGTTTTGACTGTGTATAGGGTACGGTTTGGTCAGGGTATTTTTTATTTCTTGTTCTTATTTTATTGTCTTTTCAAAATGATAAATTCAATTTTAACTTGTTCTTTAAATGGCCCCATTCCTTCCCTACTTTGCCTCCTCTTACGTCTCTCAGTCACGATTCACACCCCTCGCTCTCTTACTCTATTCATCCATCATCTCTGTGTTTCCCTTCACTTCCTGCAGCTCTCTGACCAGTCTGACACTGAGAGTCTGCTTTATGAGCTTGTTAGAGCTTGATGCATGTGTGGCAATTCCAAGGGACATTTACATCACATTTGCATTTTTCACCGAATGTTAGAGATGAAAATGTTGCTTCAGGGATTCAAAGTACGATACATTAAGATGTATCCAATGTGTTCATTCTGTTGACCTTTAAAAGTCAAATTGTTTGAGCTGCCTGGATATTTGTTTTAGATTATATATTAATTTGAAAACGTGTCTGTATTTTTCATGAAGACAGTGGAGATGAGATGTCCACTGATAGCCTGGGTCTGGCTCCACACGAGGAAGACTCTTCAGACGAAGAAGCACAGCTGCACGGACTCTTAGCGAGAGGGGGATCCAGAGACGAGCAGGGGAATCCTGCCATACCTCATTCAGAAGATCCCTTTGTTCCCGCAGATGCAGAAAGAGAAAAAGATTTGCAGACCCATGAGGAAGAGCAACTGTCAAACCCATCCATGGTAACATGTTTCCATATTCCCACATGCTTTTTTTTTTTCTTCTTTGAGGAGGAACCTTGTGCTAGAGAGTTGTAACAGCACTATTTTCTGGGGAGCACAAGGAATATCACGCATTTACAGTGCTCAAATGTAAGTACATTTCATAAGTGGTTGTCAAGCTGACAATCAGGCAAAGATATAAAAGAGATTTCACTTTAGTGTTACTAATATAAGCAGAGTACATTTAATCCATTACTTAGTCTATTTGCAACCACTATTAAGCACTTTCATAAGAAGATGCCAAAAGAAAACGTTTTGTCCTTCAGGAGTACTGTTCCGAAATAAAAAAAATTAGAAGCGTGCAAAGAAGTTTAGCAGCTCAGTGAAAAATGCTTAAGTAACACGCTGTTTGGCACGTGTGCTTTCGTGTCCAATTATCATGTGAAAAACAGCGGAAGACGTTGTTCTCAGCCGCCCGGTCGTTACTAGCCACGCTAACATCAATTAGTGCAAAGCCTCGTTAATTGAACCTTGCGAATCCCCTGGCTTCATTTTTAGCAATGTTCGCACGTACAACATTAACTTGTAGCCTTTACCCCCGATCCTTTTTCCAGCGTTGTTCCCTTTTCTCTCACTGGTCTCACTCGACACTGGCTGCGTCATCACAGAAAACTCTACTGTGACTGACGCATTGCAGCTTGTGAAGTTGTTGGACTTCTTATTTTTTTTTATTGCATACAAATTGAATGCCTTTTTTTAATTAATGAGGGCTGCAGCAAACTCCTTCACTTGATAAAAATATAATTGATATGACAGTGGGGGAAGATATTTGATTGCTAACAAATGAATTAAAACAAATAGGCTGTAATAGTTATATCCCAATTTGTTAAAGTTTGTCTTTCATGCTGGGTGATAAAATGAATGAATGAGCTAGTTTTTCGAAGTTGAAGAGAACTACATCATTACATTATCACTCCATAGAATTAGAAGACTTTCAGTTCGTTTCTTATTGTAGCTGACCTGATCCATCAGATAACATTTGTATCATACTAATTACTTTACATTATTCATCTATAGCACAGGGACCCCTAAGGCAGCGGTGTTAAAGGTGCACACCATTGAAGGAAGAAAGGAGAAACGGAGTGGATTAAAATGACACTGCTTGAATGGTCCCAAATGACCCATCAGCCATTTAATGGTATGAATCCTTTATACTGTGACAAGGGAATGAAAAGAATAAGAGGGCCTGGTGCTTTATTAAAAAGCTGGAGCAAAATGAGCTTCATGATTGTGAAGATGGTGGTTATCTGTGGCCTCTGGACCTGAATCAAACTGCTCCTAAACTATTTGATACCGCCCTCTCTCTCTCTCTCTCTATCTATCTATCTCGCCTTCTCTCTCTCGCCCTCTCTCTCTCTCTCTCTCTCTATCTATCTCGCCTTCTCTCTCTCTCTCTCTCTCTCTCTCTATCTCGCCTTCTCTCTCTCGCCCTCTCTCTCTCTCTCTCTCTCTCTCTATCTCGCCTTCTCTCTCTCGCCCTATCTATCTCGCCTTCTCCTTCTCTCTCTCGCCCTCTCTCTCTCTATATCTATCTATCTCGCCTTCTCCTCTCTCTCGCCCTCTCTCTCTCTCTCTATCTATCTCGTCTTCTCTCTCTCGCCCTCTCTCTCTCTCCCCCTCTCTCTCTCGCCCTCTCTCTCTATCGCCCTCTCTCTCTTGTCCTCTCTCTCTCTCTCCCCCTCTCTCTCTCCCCCTCTCTCTCTCTTCGTAAACTTTGTTTTTCTTTGGTCCATCTATTTGTTTATGTCTCTTCTCTGTTCCCCTTTCTTCTCTTATTCTTCCATCTTGTTTAACCTTCATGCTGTAGTTCAGGCAGCAAGTCAACTGCTGCATCCTTTTTGTTATGAGGAGACATTAGCCTGCACTAACACAACTGCATTTTTTTTCTTCAACGCAGTCCCATTGTGTTTGGTCTCTCGCCGTTTCATTGTTAAGCCTTCTCTTATTTCTTTCGCCCTGTCTCCCTCTTGTCATTCTCCATCCTTGCTCCTTCCTATTTCTTAGCAATACTATTCCCACATGCATTACTTTCTATTTTCTCCCGGCCCATCGACGGTGTCTCGCAAAGCTACGGCTAGCATGCTAATGCGTCAGATCTAATCTTAACTAAACAGAGCTTCCTTATTTCACCCCCGTCTCACAGGAGGACAGTTGCGCGGGAAGAGCGGCTAACCCAACACGCCGTTGTGAGATGCTCTCAACAGCTCCAGGGGTTAATTAAAAATCAATTCATCAAGTGGAAACAGAGGAAACGGGGAGAGAGGGGAATAATCTCCAGTGAAAGACACCGGCTTATTAATATGCATTCACACAGTAGAAAATGGCAAAACACAATTTTGTACCCGCTTACCTGTCTTAATAAAAGTTAAATTGCTATTGAATTTCAGTTTGTCCTTTGAACTGATTGTTTTAGGATAGAAATGGAACTGCAGAACAAACTATTAAATCCTTATTCCCCAGCTCTTCACTCTATTCCCATGTCCCCCAATGCACCACTCCCTCCTGTCCTCCTCATCAACTCCCTTCATCATCTGTTTCTTTGTGCATCATCTCTCCACGTCATCCTCACATAATCTGTCTTTTATGCCTCACACCTTTGATTTATTCCCTTTAATACCACTTACCCCCTCCTTCTCCTGCGTCCCTCCATCTGTCTTCATATCCCCTTAGGTGATGCACAACCAGAGTGCTGGGCCTAGATCAGAGCAGTTCTGTGATCCGGATGGGTTTCCGCCTCTGGGTTTGGACTTGAATTCTGACACACCGGAACACACACACTGTGACCTGCTGCTGACAGGCCGAACCTCACCGCATGTTTCAGACCCAACAGGTGGGTTAAAGAAGGGATGTCTTTTTAAGTCTACATGTGTGCGCATGCATTTTAATGCTCCTATTTTATTGACTTTTTTTTGGCTCATGTTTTCCTATAAACTACATCAGAAAGTGCTGTTGCTGTTTTGGCGCTTCAAGAGATTAGATTGTGAAGATTACCTCTGTGTCCAACTTTTGCCTGGAGATACTTTCCAATTTGCGAGCGTTATTCATATCACAAAGGCCTCATAATAGGATTTAGAACAAATATGTAAAAACGAAGAGCTTACAAGAGAGATGAAAATGAGTTTTAAACCCAGAGGAGCGCTGGCTGCTTGGTGGAAAACGAGAGATGGGGGACAACATCGATAATTTACTGCTGGTGGGTCCAAGGGGAGCTCTCCTGAGTTGCCTTTTTTAGTTGTGTGTGGTTATGTGTGTATGTCTTTGCCTGCACTTGCCCATGCTTCATTTTTAAATTTAGTGCCTCCATTTTATTAAACTGTAGGTGAACACAGTTCACCTGAAACTTCTGAAAGTCCCAACCTGTTCTCACTGTTAGCTTCTCAAATACGAAGCCGGTGTGATGGGAACAAATGCAGGACTTCTGCTGCTCTTTGTGTCCAGAGTGTGAAACCAAGCCAGCGTTGACTTATATAGTTTTGTTACCTAATGTATATACTCAACTTAAGATGTTTTGTGTGGAAGTAAACCTAAAAACAAAGTAAACCTACATTGGAAGTTTATTTTGAAAAGAGACTGGATGCTTGTGACTAGCAGAAATTGACATGCTGTCCCTGAGGCGTCCAAACCTGCAGCCAGAGGGGAACCTATCACCTCACGGTGTGAAGCAAAGGGCGATTGACCCAGCTGGGCTGTGTGAAGAGTTGGGAGTGAGATTGTGTTGCAACGTCCATATTTCATCACCAAGAAACACTCAACAGACAAACGAAGCTTGTTCTTCATGTTTCTTTCCCGGCTGAAGAGTGTAGATAACAACTCAATATTTACTTTGTCTTTAGAGAGCGATGTTGAAAGGCATGTGTTGTCTTCTGAAAACACATTGTCCTATTAGTCATTATTGCTAGAAATATTATTATACAATGCTATATACCACTACACTTTGTCTTCCAGAGAATAGTTTCACGGTTAGGATTCTTCTTCCTCCTCGTTTCTTTCATTGCCAAGTTTCACCTTGAACAGCACCGGACAAATCCTGCTGTAACAAGATCTTTTTGTAAAACATCTGACATTAACTGTGACTGCGGTAGACCATTATATTGCCATTGGGGTAAGTATCCCCATATTTCCTATTTGTAACCACAGCATGCTTCTTGAGAATCACTGTTGAACACTAATGATGTAAACTAGCCATGTCTTCGAGGTGATCAGACTGTCCGACAAGGCTGATGGAAGTCTAGCCTTCACCTCCAAATTGCATCAGAGTTAAAATAATAATACTTGGATTGGATCAGGAGCTATAATTTATCTTGGGGCTCATTACACCTTCAACTCTTGTCCAAGGCTGTTGAATACATGCATTTCAAACAGGGGCCGCTGTTTTGATTCGGCTGGGATATTCCAATTCATACGAAGTAAATCGCTATACGGCTCAAAAATGATCCCATCAACCTTTTTCTCTTCGAGTCCTGACGTCCAGCTTTTCACCATTTCATTGTCAAGCTTGTGTCAAACGAATGAGGTTGACAGCGAGAGACTCCCACAAGGGCACCACTACCGCCCTCGTGCCATGCAGCCGGCCGCTCGTCAAACGCCGCACTGTCTCTGCCACCATCGTTAAAACTCCAAAGTTAATGAGAGAGAAAGGTTAGAGAGGAGGAATATCACCTTGACAACACTCCACACTCATTTATGTCCCTCCATCCCCTCCATCTGTCTCCTCCATTTTACTCTTTTTTTTTTTTTTCCCAGGCAGGGCTGAGATCCAACAGGTTTTATATGTCTCCTGCTCTACCTTTCCACCTCTCTCTCCTTTTTGCTCCTACTCCCTGTCACCCGGTCAGTCAGAAAATGAGGTTGTTAGAGTGCTGGTTCTGTCTCATGTGCATCCAGAGAGAGAGAGAGAGAGACAGAGAGGGAGAGAGAGAGACAGAGACAGAGAGGGAGTGGGAGAGAGAAAGAGAGGGGGAGAGAGAGACAGACAGACAGAGAGAGAGAGAGAGAGAGAGAAAAAGGAGATATATGAAGCTGTATAGGGATACTAACAGTAAAATGTGCTAAAATGCAGATTAACAGGTAGAGGGACAAGCAACAAGAAGATCAAAGACTTGCAGACAAATGAAGGAAGAAACTGGCAGATAGACAGACTGACAGACTTCAAGTGGTATCTTTGCATTCATTTCTGAGTATTTTCTTTGTATTTCAGTCCCCGGAGTTTAGAAGCCGGCTGTCTGACTCCTCTCCTCCTTTCCTCTTTTCATTTGCAGCTTATTTAGAGTAGTTAGTAGATTCTCCACCCAGTCAATAGTATTAATTGATTGGCTAACCACTGGGGAGAAAGAAGAAAACAGCAGTGATTGCATTGCAGCGGTCGGGATAGGCTGAACAGGCTTGTTAAGCAATATTGGTTTGCTGCCCGCTCACTGGACAAATGGATTATCGTATCACATGTAATTTGATAAATTTGCATGAATTCAATTAGTATTAATAGGCTAATAAATTCCTCCCAACCATGGTTACTCTTTTATTGATCTATATTGCTTGGGTGAGTTGTGATTTTCTCTTTAACTTTTTTACCTTTGCCACTTCAAGGGGATGACTTAACTGACTGACTGAAAGCAATGCACACCGTCAATACTGTAATGTTTAAATGATTACAACCATTTGTCACCATGACCGAGTTTTACTTTTCAAATTGATAATCAGCCATGGGAATGAATAACTGTATCCTATAATTCACACAGCAGCTTTAGATTCTGTGTCTTATTGACACACTGTCATAGCCAAAAAGTTATTCCACACATTGGATCTATACAAGATCACACTCCGTTGGAGTTTAATAGCAAAGCGAATGCATTGCTATTTTCCATTTGCTAGCCATACATCCAACTGATAGCAGCGTGACATTGCATGGTCTGTGTCCTCGGATATTATCTATCTTGAATCCAGATGTTGCAAATGTTTCTTAGAGCATGTAAAGGGCAATACAAGAACGTGAAAGTGAATAAAGAGATGGGATGCTTTTTAAAAAAAAAAGCCTCAGCTGAGACGTTTTGGTGAAATATAACAGTATACTCTGCAAATGTTGACTTTCTTCTGTATACATCTTTTTTTTATTAAAGTCTCAGTTTTTCTCTCACTCTTTTCGTGTCAGATGGTTATCGGACACGCAGCAGCCTTCGTACCCACACTGAGGAACACCTGGTTTTTAGAATGATGAGCAACAACCGCATGCAGCCAACTGCAAATCAAATTCACTCAACCAGACCCACCAGTAGAGGACAAATATCAGTAAATAGACGAGGAACATCTGGTAAGTGTATTAGTGTGTGTGTGTGTGTGTGTGTGTGTGTGTGTGTGTGTGTGTGTGTG
>NW_022280054.1:7016700-7018190 GCF_004355925.1 Anarrhichthys ocellatus | reverse complement strand
GTGTGTGTGTGTGTGTGTGTGTGTGTGTGTGTGTGTGTGTGTGTGTGTGTGTGTGTGTGTGTGTGTGTGTGTGTGTGTGCGCGTGTGTGAACACGATTCAACTGACTGAGTTATTTACTTTCACACACGCAAAACTCTATTTCATACACAAATAATACACCTAACTTCTGCGTATAGCAACACTTTCTTGGCACTGAGTATGCAGGTTTCTTAAAGAGATTATACTGTATCATTCTCGAACACAAACAGGCACACACACACACTTACTGTACACACACTCGCATGCAGGATTGGGAGTCGGTCCAGGAATGTGATCTCGCAATCACTTCCCTCGTTCAGATCCCACAAACACTGCAGTAATCTGTTTATACTGATGCACACACACGCACACCTGAGAGACAAGACGATAATCTGTTTTGTGCAGTGATATATTTAATATCCTCCACTCCTCCTTAATTCACAGTGTTCCCTTCCTCTTATTGACCACCCCTCTGTTCATTCTACACTTTCAAGCCGTCTAGCCCTGCTGTCTTCAGTTTTCTTCATCAAGTTATTTCCTGCCATTCCCTTTAACTTTTACACATTTATTGAATTCATTATCATTGTTCTGTCATTCTTACTTTTACATCCAAAGCAAACTGCTTAACCCTTGGTTGCACTGCTTGGTGCTGTTAGCACCAGTAGCTGCTAGCGGGCGGGTCAGCTGACGCCATGTTGACAGCCGTGTGGAGTCAATTTGTCAAAAGTTGAATACTTCGAAACGAGGTCCACACCTCACAAACCTCAAGAGCTCAGAAACCTTTTCAACACATTTCATTACAGCATCAAACGGACTCTGTGGTGCTCAACATGTTTAATTCCACAGGGGAACCTTAGCACAGATGTTTCGGCAAGTTGCCTCACTCGTGTGCCTCATTGTGCTGTCTCGTAAGTGTGCCGCTCCACTGTGCTGTCTGACAGCACGCAGAAGAGGGCTTCTCGCCGAAACATCTGTGCTTTGGCTTCAATGTGCCATTAATTAATGTCTGGAAATAGCTTTTGTTCCAAAGCATCTTTGTGAGTCGGGACCTCCTTTTCCTGTTCATAGTCATTTTATTTTTTACGCTACATGTGTGTTGCATTGACCCCAGTTCATGACATTATAATTCGTCATGTGAAAAAGACACAAATGTCACTAAATGCATCTCAATATGACTTCAATCTAATATGCTGTACACAGAAGTACAAACAACACATGCAACATAACGAAAGATTGAAATCTGACTGTATTGAATTCCTAAAGAACATCAGAAGGAGGTCATCTCGAGAGATGAGATTTAAATCTCACTCTCATTTTACCCTGAATATGTTTTAAATCAGGCACGGAGCTTTATTGGTAAGCACAATCTAGATTCATGTCCCGCCTGCTTTGAAATGGAAGTCAATTGATACAGGTATATATATGTGTGTGTGTGTGTGTGTGTGTGTGTGTGTGTGTGTGTGTGTGTGTG
>NW_022280054.1:6924124-7016690 GCF_004355925.1 Anarrhichthys ocellatus | reverse complement strand
GTGTGTGTGTGTGTGTGTGTGTGTGTGTGTGTGTGTGTGTGTGTGTGATTGCACATGTGTTAGCAGCTCTGTACTGCATGCATCATTCCTCCCATGCTGCTTAGTTTGACAGTGCAGGTGGTTATGAGGCACTAAGTGGAGGTTCTGTGCCAGTTGAAAGACGGAGCCAGGCGCTGAGAGAGGGAGGGAGGGAGGGAGGGAGGGAGCGGTAAGGAGACAATGGAAGATTGAAAGAATGAAAGACTTAACGCTGGAGCTGAAACTGGTTAGACAGCACCCAGCATGAGGAATCAGTGTGCCGCACACACGCACGTGCACGCCCACACCATCATAGCTTCTCAATGGGGGCCTCGATGTAATTTACAGTGAGCAGGTGGGGATGAATGTTCAATCTGATTCAATTTGATGTGGCTCGTGGTGGAGTGGGATGAGACACCACTCATTCCTCTGACTGTTGTGATAGTTTCTCTGTCTCTCACTCTCTTTCCCTGAATCCCCGAACTGCATACCCCCCCCCCTTTCTTCCTCTTATTTTCTCCTGTCTTCCTCTACATCTCCTCTTATCTCTGTCTTGCACTTACGCTTTCTGTAGCTGCTTTTGGAAGATATCCTTATGTCCTCATATCCATCCGTACATTCACCCATCTGTCCTTCTGTGCATTGATATATGTATCCTGTCTTATTCAGAGTCAGGGTCTAGCCTGTCTGGCAAGTCTCCACCAACTCTGTTTCATGGTGCAAAGACAAACCTTTCACCTGTCTCTCCTTCCGTCTCTCCCACACTCTACCCGTCTGTCCTGTCCTACATTGGGCTCAGAATTGGGTCCAGGGTTTCGTCCGTTGTCCCGGGCAGCCATGGAGATCATGGAGATCTGTAATGTGGACCACACCGGCTGCGAGGACCCTGACCTGGAGTCTGATACTGCTGCACACGCACTCCACGGACTGGAGCAGGAACTCAGACTCATGGCCAAGGGTACAGACACACACAGTGCATCCACAAGTCATGTGATCAACATATTACTCTGGATTTGATTTTTTTTTTTGTGATAATGATAATAATAACAAAACATGGCTGTATTGATGTCAATAATAACAGTGTTTGATGGATTATAAGACACTTTGGTGATGATGGTTTCAAAATAAGGCCAGAGGCATCACCCATCCTCAATATCTACTTCAGAAACATGGAAGCAGGCTTCACTACTTGGTACGGGAGACTGTGGAGGTCAAGATCAGCATGGAAACTCTCGGTTCACACGGTGGGTAACATGCACACACAAACTAAACCCACTCCCACATAAGGGTGTGGAATGTCACTGGTGTTGTGGTCCCCCCACATTTTATAGTGAGGTTCCCAGAAACAAAGAAAAGTGTGAATTACTGGGGTCCTCTTTTTGTAGCAACTATTTTATTCCCAAATTGCCAATAATACTTTTTGCATGTAAAACAGACAAATCTAACAAAATTAGCACATTTCCACTAGGATCACAAACACAGAGCCCCGGATGGTGTTGTTACCGAACCTGAGAAAGTTCATATATTGTGTTCCGCCCTCTTAAAAGTACTACATAGCTGCAGCATAGCTGTTAAAATGTTCTATTTTGATATCCTAAAAGGCAAATGTGTTTTATTTCTCTCTGTGAGAATCTGAGCGTATCCTCATGACTTCCTGTTTTCCTACTGTCGTCTGTCTTTTCACCCTGATCGGCATGTAATCCATTGCTCTCGCTCCCCGTACACTTCCCGACACTGCTCCACTATTCCAATGGTCGCGATGGGGGGTAATCCCTCTTTTTTTGTGCTCCGTCAATCCCTCTTTCTGTCGGATATGTGGAGTGTGTAATGGATCGTTAGCCAGCAGAACGACATTAGCTTTGACAGCATGTTGGTTATCGGGCCTTAATGTGCTGCTTAATGTGTGTGTGTGTGTGAGAGAGAGAGAGAGAGCATTAATGTATTTTTCTTGTATTCCCAAAAGTCTGTGTGTGGGTGTGTGTCTGTATGTTGTTGATGTTTATTATGCGTGTGTATGTGTGAGTAGTGGGCATAATCTGCGCTAGAGGCCTTGTGCTGAGCAGAGCACTGTGAATATCACATTGAGACGTGTAATAACCGGATTAGCACATACTACACAGGGGGCTCCCAAAACAGCTCCTTGCATCCTTCAAACATGCACACACACACACTCACTCACACACACACTAGGACTGTTCAAATTGGCCAAATATGACGTTCGAATGTTTGTTCTTAAAATACATGTGGGATCAACCTTTTCAAATGTCACTTTTATTCGCTGTTTTTTCCGTGTCCTAAGTGGCAGCAAGCGAAGCAGCACTTCACTTTTATAGAACAAAAACAAAAGTTGTATACTTCATTCTTTTCACTTTTCCTCTCCAAACGCAGTTTGTACAATAAGATTGCAAAAGGTTTAATGCAAAAACTGCATCTTGCACGTGTGTTTACCGCACCATCCCCACAGGACCTTTAATTGAATCATATCCTCTCAGCCACCAGGTACTCAGAGAGGCATTATTGCTGAACAACATAGCCATTCTTTTAGATTATGTTGTGCAGTGACTGCTTTTTCATTGCAGAGTAGACGCATGACAATAATGCATGATAATGGAGTTCTACTGTAGAGTGGTCTCTGCTGCCCACCATCATATAGTGTTATCAGGAGTGGGTTTATCAGTTATTCTTGTTGAAAACCTATAAAATAAACATTTATTTTGGTGACTTTTTCCAGTAATAGGACTCTCTAATGCACACCTGCTCAACACACAAGGGGATTCTGTGAGACGTGCAGTATGCACGCATTCATCGATGTGCTTGTCTGCTTAGACCTAACCTATGTTTACCTCAAACGCAGACAGCTTCTATCATCATCTATCTCTGTCTCAACTGCTTCCAGCTGTCTGGCAGTGCTTTAGTGTTGCCTCAGTCTATTGGCTGTCTTTGAGCTAACCTTTAATCAGTGAGTACTTGCACAGCAGTATCACATTAATGTTTGGAGAATGGACGTATTCTGAATTTTCTGATGATCAGTTTATACAGTCCAGTATCAATATTAACCTAACAAGAAACTTTATATTAGTTTTTAAAAAGCTCAAGTTAGACACCGAGGATTCACCATCATACACTGAGAGATTTCCTCCTCATTCTGTGTTTGCTTCATTGGTAGTATAATACTCTGAATGTGATTTAAATGCATGTATATATTAGTATCGGCTGAACTCTGTTTATAATTTGAATACATTTTACAATATGAAAAACGTGGGCTGTAATGGGTTCTTCGTGACTATTTTGACAGACTTCCTGTAAAGCTACTGCTCTCTTGTTGATGGTTACACTCATTCACAGCTGTGAATGCGTTAGCAGCTACCACATTGGCATGCATGTGATTATTTACAATACTGAAGGTTATGATACAAATGGTGAGTGGGAATGCGTAGTCAGTTGTGGACTTTATCAAAGATCCAGCTGTCAACAAGCTCATTAAAGCAAAGCAAAGGAAACTTTTTGTGATGCTTCCAAAGACATACTCAGTAAACTAATGAATATCAACAAGCAAGCAACACATCCTGTTTGGACACCTGTTTTGAACACTATTATAAATTCAATGCTGGAGTCACTCATCAAACATCTGAGGGAAGAAATGTAATGCTTGATTTGCTTGATGACATTAATAGATAGACAAAAAAAAAACTGGTTTTATAATTGAATTATATAATCTGTTTGAGGATTAGTATCACTGCAGGCTGAGTTGACACCAGTGTTAGATCAGGTGGGCACTGTGGATGGCACTGATATGCTGTCTTTATAGAATCCAAATTTAATTTGGCCTTGTCATAGTCGGATGCAAACTGGAAGAGGCATCTCCAAAATGTCTCAATAAAAAAGCATGCACGCTCCATTGGTGTGGTTAATTGTAGCTCCTGTATGTGAGGGTTTTAAAATGGTCAGTGCACTCTTATTTACAACATTTCCCGCTTCCTGTTCTTTAGTGGCAGAGACATTTCACACACAAAGCATAATTTGTAGGTGAATTCATTACGGGAGTCAGTAGGCTGTCAAACCACAACCCTGATGACGACCACTGCAGGTGTTCCTGGAGCTAAATCTCTGAAACTAGTTACAGAAGGACATCTGTCCTTTACCTTTATTTCACTACTGTGCATGCAGGATGTTCGTTCTGCCTTTGATTGGTTGATTTGGTGTTGCAGGGGCAGAGCCAGCGACGAACAGAATGATGAGGAGGAGGCCGCTACACAGAGAGACCGGCAGAGTGTTCTCTTACTACCCTGAGATATTCACACGCATGCACACAAACACACACACACACTTGCTTGTTAATTAAGGAAGCATACATGCACACGGATGTAAGAGACTAAAGTGAGCAAAAACAAACTGTGTTCATGTGGTGTAAAGACTGGTGCAGATGCCCCTAAAACTAAATCTGTGGGGAACTCTTGTGCAAGATGACTACAAAAATGTAATCGATTAAATACAGTTTTGATTTGAGTCATTAATCTCCTCTCTTTTTTTTTTACGTGTCCGTGTTTTCTATGCACAGTTTACAGTATGTTCCACTTATACGTGAAAAGTGGCTGTGAGATACATGCTTGCGGATGGATAAGCTGAAGGTATAAAGCAAATGATGAGACAGGCAAAGGACGGCAGTTGCGTTAAATTTTCCGCAGGAGTCTGCTCGGATCCCCTCGTGTGTTTGTCACTGTGTGTGCATGTTTGTGTGTGTTAGGTGACAGACGTTGAGGGACAGAGTGCCAGTTTGACCCACTGGGATTGGAACGCGCTACATTTTTCTCTGTTATCTGTTTGTTTCTTAATAAGGTTAGGGCGCCACTGGATCAGGTCAGACTGTCTACACACGCGCACACACACACACACACACACACACTGAAGACGCTGCTGCAGGTGATGAATTATGTTTGTAAGGGAGGGAACAAGGAGCTGTGCCAATGGCCGCTGTTACCATCTGTCTGTATGTGTGTGCAGGAGCTGGGGAAGATAAACACCAGGCACTGGAACTGGTTTGTCGTCTCTGTGGTGTTTACATGTTGGTGTGTGGTTATTTTATTTTTTCTTTCTCAGCTCTGCTGTTTTGCATTACTCCCCAAAGCCAGGCCTAATCTATCATGGCTGCCACTGTCCTCAACTGAGTTCAAAACCCACCATCCACTGCTTTATCTCTAGCTGGTGTGCATGCGAGGACTTGGGTGTATGGATGTCAAGGGTGCCAACATTGTGTCTGTGAATATGAGTGTGAGTGCATTTGGCCCTACTCTACCTCAGTCACTGTGGAGGGATAGAAGGGTACTCTATTTGTCCCAACGTTAATCGCTAGAAGCGGACAGCAAAAGCCCTGTAATCCAATAGCAATCACCACAAGACTGATTGATAGCACAGCGACAGAGGGAGAACGACAGAGAGACCAAGATGCAGACAAGGAGAGAGAGAGAGGTTAAAAGGTAGATCTTTGTTATTGTGTCCTTCACTGAGTTTATCACACACTGTTTAGGAGAGAAAAATAACAGAGACATAAATCTGATGGATATCGAACCGCTATGGCTCGGTTTAAACAACTCTGAGATCTTAACTCTCCCTCCGTCTCTCATTCTTTCTCCCTCGCCCCCGCATTCACCCCCGCATGCATACAAACAGGGAGAGAGGACGGCAAAATACGGCTGACCTTTGTTAGATTTGGAGTTGTCTGTGATGTTGTCGATGCTGTCAGAAAGACAGTGAAACTGGACGAGTTGACATTTAACTGCGCTATATTAACTGACCCTTCGCTGGAACTGGAGTTCAGGCTGGGTGTGTTGTGGAAAATTTTTTTACCTGTTGGGGTGAATTTTGTAAACTTTTTCTTACACTAGATACACAGAACACAGTGGACGTTGGTGGTAAATCTGATAACAGAATGCAGTTCTCTGCCACCCCCCTCTCTGTCTCTCCAAAACTCACTGTGATTTTTTTTTTTTTTTTTTTTTTTTTTTTTTACCACGTTACTTATTTGGGTTTTCATGGGTTTTGGCATTTTCGTTGACAGCAAGTTGAACAGTGGAAACATTTTGTTTTGCTTTCGGCTAAAACTTAATGAAACTTAAAATGTCCATTTAAGTTTCCTCACCCAGAATGCCCTGAGAGGACTCGCTTGCTCACAGAGTCTCACAAGTCACCTGCTGGGAACTGCGAGGGACAGCAGCTGCGTCCATGTGTGACAATTTGAGTCCACAAATAAACTGTGAAATTGGTGAAATGGAAGAATGAGCACCCCGAATGTAGAAAGGCATTGTTTTCACTATACTTGTTATTTACTTTACAGTCATTTTATGAACTCTTAAAGGAATATTTTATTGTGCAAACTTGTAGTCTATGTTGTGCGTTTTCTGTAGGAACCCCATCACCAAAAAATGATGTATTTTACAACTAAGTGTTTTTTTTGCCAAATTTGTTTTTGAGGAATTGCTGCATGGATTATGCTCTCTGATAACATGTTCCCACAAATATAGTCTATTAACCATGAAGTGTAAGACAGGTTGTGGCCTGCATCCCACATGTATGAGGGTTAGATTACTGAATTTATTTGATGAAGGTGAGTGAAAGATGGTAATTTTGGTTAAATATTGATAAATGGTCGGTCGTGCTTTAGTTGCCACAATGGAGTAAAATGTTTCCTTATTACGATAAAAAAACGTATCTGGGCAGCATTATATTCATTTCAAACATATTTACTGCTGCAAGTTAGTGTTGTGGGACTACAAACCTAATATTCAGGCATCTGTGGGTTTGGATGTATCGGCAAATTATATATTGTGATATTTCTGACCAAATACAGTTCTAGAGGCCTACTGCATGATGTGACAATATAATGTAGAGATATTGAATATATATGTTTATTCTGTAGCAGACAAAAAGAGCAATCTAACTCAGTTGGATAGGAGGTAGCCTATTATAAATAAAAATCCATGTCTGTGTTTGAGCTTTGATGATAAGGGACAATGCATCTTGATGATCAAAATAACGGGAATATTCGATTGTCAAGTTCTAGTATCACGTCGGTGTCCTTACGGCGCAGAGAATGCACTTCTGCTTATACTCGTCTTTACTGCTCGACAACAACAAGATTACTCTTGACCCTGACAAAAGATCACGAGCGCACGCCATCACTCTTTTTATATTTTAACCTTTACGCCTCTCCGAGCACACCATCCACACCTGTGTATGAATGACTGCCTTCTTACCTTCTGTGTTTGTCGGGGGGTTGGAGGCACATTTGCCGTGGATGTGCCATCTAATCGTGTCCCATGTTGTCTATTGTGAGCCCTGCTGCCTCATTACAGGAGACGGAGAATACGTGTGGTGTCTGTCATCTGTGAAACATAAAAAGCCTCCTCGCTACTTAGTCTGTGTGGGCCGTCGTATGTGTCTACCCTATTATTCCCAGGCTCCGAAAAGAAGGAGCAGCGACGTGTAACACGGGTGTGAAAAGATTTTGGCAAACAGCGAGTGATAATAAGGGGATATCTTGTTTGTGCATGTATGAGCGCAGCGTATTTCTATGAGCATGTATGTGGTGTATATGCTCATAGAAATACACTGGAGGCATAAGTTGACTAGATGGATGGTTAGATAAAAATGCCTCAAGCCAGCTATCTTAACGTTTTATTGCACTAGAACCCAACGGATTCCATATATTCTTGACTTAATCAACACAAATCCCTGTTTGGTGGACATACAGTATTATTAGTTGTCTCCCGGTCGTGTCCCTGTGGTGTCCTCGCATGTTGCAGCCTGCACAACTTTAACTTAGTTGTGGCCTCGAAATTCCTTTCAAGGGTATAGCCCCACCTGTACTTAAATGACCCCCGTACGCTGGAGATGGAAGTACAGTACGCCCTGGACAGAGAGTTCAGGCGGAGAGAGAGTTATAATAGAGGGGAGGAGAGAGAGAGGGGGAGATGGAGTGAGAAAATACAAAGAACAGAGAGGTTGAGGAAGTGGAGAATAGAAATTAAAGAAAGGGGAAGGGTGGACATGAAAGAAATGGGACGGCACATGGAGGGAGAACGCTTTGTAGTTTGATAAGGGCATTCATTTGCCCCCCCTTCCTTTTACAGGTCTATATTTCTCTCCCCCTCCTCCCTCTGTCTCTTATTTCCACCCTTTTCTTCTTACACTTACTCTGCAATTCCTCCTTCAACCATTTCCAGCTACCTTCTCCACTTCAGTCCTCCCCGCTTTCTCCTTCACGCCCTTCGTCTTCCCTTCCTTTCCAACATGCCCTTCCCGATTCCATCTCTCCTTTCCTCATGTCCTCCAATCTCATCTTCCCACCTCTCCATTCCTTTCTCCTTTTAATCCTTCCATTTGTCCCCTCACCCTCCTGTTCGGCGGCGGGGTCCCTGTGCCCTGACTGAGCCACCGGGACCTGCTGACAAATCGATACATCACTGTAATTGATTCTGTCGGGCCTCAAAGTGTTCAATGAGAGCCCCTCCCCCTCCTCCTCCTCTCTCTACTCCCCACCATTTCTTTTTTTTTTGCCACGTGGGCTTCGGCACAGTCCAGCTCAACGGTAAATGGAGCGGAGGCATCCATGTGCAGCGAAGGGCTGCCGGTGGTGGGTGAGGGAAGGGCGCTGGGGGTGTTGAGGCAGGTGAGGGGGTTTGGGTGGAAGGAAGGCAAGTTGGAGGGTTGAGGGTTAATCGGAGCAGTTCCCAAGGTAAAGGATCGGCCCATCTGGTTAATTAGGACAGGTAAAGGCTCGATGTAGAATGTGTGGACATGGGGGAAAAAAGAACCATGTGCCAGGTGGGAAGGGAGAGCATGTGTGTGTGTGTGTGTGTGCGTGTGTGTGTGCAACGGGGTGCGGTCATATGTTCTTTTAGTTGCTCGCAGCTCCTCTTTGACGACATCATGGTGATAACCTGTTGTTTGCAGTTCCATCAATTACAGCCTATTCTATGTTTGACCAACTGCTGCAGGGGATCAACAGATGCACACACGCTCACCCACAGATGGCAGGAATAGCATTAAGCGAGCACGAACCATAAAAGAGAGGCTGCAGCAGAAAAGTGAATGTGGAGATATGAGGCTGAATTGGAACAAAACAAAAAGCAGAAGCATCCAAGATTAAAAGACATATTTTTTTATTATTATTATTTTTATAGATACAGCACAGGAGATCAGGGAGCGGAGGAGAGAAGAGGGAGAGATGGAGGGTGATATAGAGTGTTTGCAAGCCGGAGCTTATTTTTCGTGTGTGTGTGTGTGTGTGTGTGTGTGTGTGTGTGTGAGGGTGTGGAATCTTATGGACAGTGAATCATTAATATCAGCAGCCTGTAAGACACTAATGAATAACACGGGAATATATCAGCTCATCGTTTGCTTCTCTCCTCTCCCCTTTGCTCTTCACTCTGCGCTCTCTCTCTCTCTCTCTCTCTCTCTCTGCACTAGATTCATTTCTTCCAGCTTTAATGAGAAACACCTGCTAGAACTCCTCGTTAGGCATCCCTTGTTTAGGTCCCTTTAGACTTCTAGTCCCTCTTGTCTGTACTGTGTGTGTGTGTGTGTGTGTGTGTGTGTGGCTCCTAGCTTTGGTTCAAATATAAAAAAAATATACACTTTTGAGGACAACATCTTGCAATCTCCAAGATACAGAAGGTGATGTTTTGGTTTGTCGGATTGTTAGAGTTAAAAATTTAGTGGACAGAGGAAGAAAAGACTGGTTTTGTCAATGCTGGAAAAGCTGAGTATACTACATTAGAATGTTTTTGCAGTGCAGTACAATTTATGTGCATACTATGTTGTTTTATTTACATATGATAAATTCGACCTGGAGTGTGTATGTGGGTAATATTTCACCCCAACACTGTACGGTTGGTAATTACCTTGTTCCTGTTTGTTATGTACCCATGATGTGGGTTCTGAAGTGTCCTTTTTTTCCTATGCAGATTTAAGTATTTTTATTTGCAATAGACACAGGAGATAAACTGTGAAGCGTCACCTTTATGCAACATTTGCTCTTTTGAATGAAAGATAAGGGCGTCCTCATGATTACTGTAGAGGGGCGTCCTCAGAATACAGAATGTCCATGTCTACAATACACCATATCCTGCGATTTCATGATGAGTTAAATGTCTGAGGAGCACATTTCATTTCCCACCTCTACCTTTTAATGCTAATCCTGTCCGTGTGGGGCTTCATTCACACGCGTGTCCTCTTAGCTGGCATGCTAACGGTGTAGCAAACAGTAATCCTGCTGTCAGTGGTCACCTGGTTTCGGAGGGCCCTGCAGCGTCACTGTGAGGACTTAGCGTTGGTAGTGCTGTGTGCGGTCACTGAGGCCAACATTAAACTAGCTGTTGATGGTCAGTAAATACCTCTAATGCTGGATGGCTGCTTGTTAAACCACGAGGTCTTGAGCCCAATTTACATGCATGAAGGTGTGTTTCATTAGAAGTGTTTGAGGTAAACAGAAACAGAGGTATGTGTGAGTGAGTGCTATATTGAGAATAATGTTCCATCTACACAGATAAGGATCCTGCTCCTAAACCACTGGGGCTCATTAACTTCCTCATGGTGACGATGATGAATGTTGGTCTATACAACACACACACATATATATATATATATATATATATATATATATATATATATATATATTAGATTTCTCTGTTTTCCAGCCCTCGTTCACTGTTCCCCGCTTTTGTTCCTTATTTCACTAACCCTCCCTCACTAGCAAATGCATTTTTCTGCGCATTCTGAAGTATCGCATGAGAAAAGCTGTATGGAAACAGCAAAGTGCGATGACACTTCCTCAATTGTGCAAAAAACCTTTTTGTGCTCGCTTAAGGTTTTTTTTTTTTCCTTTGTCAAAAAGAGTTGATGTGCTTAATGGGATATGGAAACGCCTTTGCCAACTACGTTCCGACGCAGCAAACATTTACCTTGCTGATCAGCTGTTTTACATGGCAAGAAGTTCCTCGCTCTATTTTTCTCATGTAGTTGCGATAGATGTCCATGCAACTTATTTGGTTTCCGGCTCACAACCTCTGCTTCGTTAACTGAAGCGTAGCCTATACCGCTAACTTCTGACAAAACTACATAACTGTGTAACCTAGTTTATTTGTACCAGACCATTTGTAAACCTAATTAATTTTTCTTTTTAGCATAATTTCAAAAATTCCGCTTGACAATTGAAGGGAAACATGACTCCTGCCTCTCTTAGTCACTATATCTCTTGACCTTTCACCGTACTGCACATTATCCATCTCTTGTCTCTTTTAAATGTGTTCTCTCTCTTTCCATTATGTCACCGTCTTCGTCAAGGTTTCTCTCAGAATGGTCTTTTTGTCTTTCTGACTGTTGCTCTCACTTTCTGTCTTTGTCCTCACACACACCCACACACATCTGGCTGCTAGTCTGCCTTATATGTGTGTATGGGACCGCCAATGAGGTGATTAATGGCTTGTTTGTGTTTGACTGTGTGACTAAACCCATGGCCCTCATCCTAATTAAAGATATTTCTGCTGATTTGGCTGGGCCCCACCTGTGTAGTGCGGTTTATACAGCTGATTCTTACAATACAGTTCTTGCTTCGGGCTTGCCGATGCTGTACAGTAGTTTGATGAATGTTTCTAAACGTACTTTTTGATGGGGATGGGATGATTATTGTTTTGTGAAGTGTCGACATGCCCGGAGTATTAATGAAGCTCCCCGTGAATGTGTCTGTGTGTGAGAAAATGCAAGCGTTTTTATATGAATTCAGTTTGTTGTCCTAATTATCTTTCCCAGAAATGCTTGCAGATTTATTTATTGATTCAGTTTTGAATAGTCGGACAATAATCTTTCTTTTCAAACTTTACCTAGCCCGGGGGAGCTTTCAGGAAACTCAACAGAAATTGTGACACTTGACCAATGTGCCACGCACGCACCAGGAAGAATGATTAGCTCATTCATATGTGTACACTGGAAGATCCAAGATATCCAGGATATGATGGAGATATATTTTGTTGTTGCCTCATTCCCAAGGCTTTTTAGAAACACTGCACATTATTGTTTTGCGGTGCAGCATTATACAAAGCTTTGAAAGCTTCTCTCTTCACATCAAATCCACAGCAAGCTGCCTGAAATGTGTTTTTTTTTTTTGTCTCCCCTTAACCTTTGCAAACCACTTGTCCTGTGCTTTAGGCCTATCCCAGTATGCATGTCGTTTTTGTCATCATTTAGTAAAAAAGCCTGTAGTCTGATATGCTCCCGCTTACTGTGTACATTTGTTTGTGCCGCTGTTTGCTGTTAATGCAAATGTAACACTACATTCATGCAATAGAGTTGTAAGGCTGGGCCTTCTGATAGAGCTAACATACAAACACACAAAAGCTTCACATCTCAGGGTAATTTATATTTTCCAATTTACTTCACCTCCATTTTTTTTAACTTTTTATCCACAAAAACAAACGTATAACATGCAAAGTACACACAGAAAACCTCCCCAGCCTACCGATTTGCTGGTAGGAAGCCATGCTAACCACTGATCCACCATACCAACGGCTTCAAAACACAACAGTAAGAGTGCACCTGAAGGCAGCAATGCAGCTGCATGTTAAACAGAGCACTGTGCGCCTTGCTGACTGAACTCCACTTAAACGTAAACAAACTTTTTCGTGTTTCACCCTGTGTGCGTGAAAAGCGTGTATACAAGCCGCCCTGTGCCTCTGCGGGACCACCCTGTGGAATACGGTGCGTGTGTCTGCAAGAGCGCGTGTACAGCTGTGTTTGGTGCAGTGCTAAGGCTAAACACACTTAAGGCTAAGCAATCAGCGAGTAAAGTTTCCTCGCCGCTGTCATTAAAGCTCCACATAAAAGCTTAAGCTGCTTTTATCCTTCTAAGGAAGAAAGGGAGAGCACATAATTAAATTAGATGAAAGGAGGGGAATTAGAGGCTTCCTCCTCTTTAAACACAAATGACTTAATCAGAACCTTGGGCTAAATGAGAGACAGACGGCTACATGATCATGGGCAGGATAAACATCCCCCTCCTTGCCGCCATTCTTTTTGTTGTCTCACTTCTCTTCATGTCTTTATTAACTCCCTAAACTGCTGCATACTGTATCTCTTACCGTCTGTCTGTCCAGCCTTTGTCTACCCCCACATGTTTACACGCTGAGAACATCATTTCCTGTTCACTCAAAATGATGCACAAGCATCCTGTTTTCCACTTTCTTGTTTCTGTTTCACAATTTTCACTCATACTCCTACTGTATGTCTTTAACTGCATTTTACATTTCACCTCTCAATCGCACCATTTGCCACCTCCGACTAAGGAAGGGTATCTTTAGGACTTTATCGATACTAGTGCTCTTATCGATTCTGCTTCTCTGTTCGGTTTCCTATCGATACTCTTATCGGTTCTTTTTGCTTATATTGTGAGAAAAACGATGAAGTTCCAAAATCTTAAATATACATTCGCAGCTAAACAATTAGCGTAATGGTTAGCTTTAATTTATTAGCCTATTCTCCGTATGGCATCGCTAATGTTACCTAGGACGAGGATGAATGGCTGAACATTTCTGCAGCTTTATGTTATGCCTGTTTTGCATTGTTGTGATAAATTGTTGTGATAAATTGCTGGTATTACCTCCCTTACTTGTGAGGGTTGCATTTGTGACAATGAGAGTTCTCAGCATCTACTCGATGTGTCTCACGTTGTACTGAACCGGAGTCTGTGTGTGTGTGTGTGTGTGCGTGTGTGTGTGTGTGTGTGTCAGAGTAAAGCACAGAGACGGAGAGAGGAGGTTTGAGACGCTGCTATTTTCCGCAGAGATCTCACTCCGTAACTTCTAAAGTACCGATAGCAGAACCGTTAACTCCGGACCTTATCAATACTCTGGATTTTTAGTCATTTGGAACCGATTCCCTTTTAGAACAGAGTTTCGAGGGGCATCCCTACCTCCAACTCCTGACTTCCATGCCACAATTAAATCACCTATAGGGTGAAAACTGTGGCCACCAAAGATTTCTGTGGAGCGGTTGCGCCTGCAAAAGTCAGGAGCTTGAATGCACCACATGAGCAAATCGAGTTTTAAGCATTAGAAGCTGTTGTGCCTTGATTTATAAGCCCTTATTGATTCAGAATATGAATCCTATCATACCTGAGACAATGATCTGTTTCAACATGAGCGCCCTCAGAGAATGGAAGTTTATTTTTTACACGATCTTCATAAACACTGGTTTGAAGGAGGGCATGATGCAAGGCAGCGCATCAAAGGAGAGAAAAAAAAAACCCTTCTGAGATGTTGTTTGTTAGATTGAGCTCTGCCTTTAATGTCGGGTAAGGGTTCCTTCTGAAATGAGATCCAGCACTGCATCAAACTGACACTAATAGATGGTAATGAGCTTATTAGTTATCAGAAGAAGGTCATACATATTTGAGGATGTGACGGGCTGTAAATACGGAGCTTTTAATAGACTAATAGACAGTGGAATAAGGTGTGTAATTAGTTAAAAGTTGTTTTGTTTTTTTTAATTTGATGTATTTTATAATTTGATGTTTTGGAAATATGCTTATTTGCTGTAATACTAAGATTTAGATGAGGACCTTAATACCCCTCTCATGTCTTTATGATAAATATGAAGCGAACCCCAGCCTGCTGGCTGAGCTTAGCATACAGAAACAGGGCCTGGCTCCGTACTGGCAATCACTTCCTTAAGTCTCAACTGACGAAGAGACGGAGGAAAGTGACTGCAATTGGCCAAAAATGATCTGACTCTGGTCGACATGTTTTGCTTTCCTTTTGATGTCTTTATTCTAATCCCAACTAATAGGAGGTTGTCTTAGCATCATATTTATTGAACTGAAATTAAGTACTTTTTTCTTTCCCTACATATTTGTTCCCTTGTTCCCAAGTATTCAAGCATGTGTGTATATTGATTATAAAACTTTGCCTCAGTTTCACACCCGCACAAAGCTGCATCATAAATAATGAATCATTCCGTTTATTACTGTTACCAGAGTACTGTAAATATGTCTCTGGAAAAATTTGCCGTCTTTTTAATTTAGCCCTAGCATGAGAGGTGGAAATCAATGCTGTTACAAGAGCAGGAGAGAAGAGGAGGAGGAGGGTGATGGAAAGAGGAAAGTGAACCGGGAGTTGGAGCGAAAGTGTGTTCGAGGTGAAAGACGGGCAGATGAAGGGAAGCAGCTGCATCATAGAGTGAAACAACAGGGCAACGCTGTCTTTTTTTTTTTTGGGACATACAGACATACATTTGCAATTGGAGTTGACTGTCTTCCAGCTTTTTACTCTTACAGACTAGAAGAAGACATTTGTGTTAAAGTTGATCTCGCATGCTACTCACATGATGGGGAAGTTGTCCTGCTACACCACACACACCCGCACCATACTTGAGAAGAATGTGTGTGTGTGTACTTCAGTATGAAAGCCTGTTGTCCCACTAACATCACTAGAGACCTGAGGGAAGCCATGAAACTTCTAATTAGCAGCACAGAGGGAAGCAGCCCGAGCAACCAATCATATCTGCTTTAGAAATCGTTTCCCCGTGAGACACCATGGAAACGGGGCGACTGAGTAACCAAGGCAATGAGATATGATGTCATCTATTTAGTGGGCCGGCATTACTGTAATTTTATATCTAAAATGAGATGAAAGAAAGATTTTATTTTTGTGTCTGTGAACATGTTCCACTCACTTTTCTTTCCACGGCTCTCGGCTGTTCTCGTCCCCGCAGTCGTCTCATTTGCCCGCCGAGTGTTTTTCAAAGGGGAAATGTTGAGGAAGGAGCACTGAGAGAGAGACGGGGTTCATGCAGAGTGTGTGTTGTAGATGAATTGTTTGTCTCCACAGACATGTTTTGATTCACGCAGCATAGATGGCAGCAGACAAATCCATGGGATGCCGCGTACATTTGAAGTACACTTAAAGCACTTTACTGTGAGTGCCGACATTACCTACCTTGCATGTGGACGACAGTAAATGAAAGAGAGAGCGTTGCAGGTTAAAATTCTTGATATAAATTTGCAAGGACTATGGGGGGGGTGTAACAGCAGTAACAGACATAGTGGTCCTGTGAGTTTGTAGTCACGCACACCTGTTTGTGCATGTGTGAGAATGTCCATAAACCCAAAGAGTCGGGGAATACATCATTTCCGAACACAGGATTGAAAGCACATCGTGGATTTGCTCTCTTATCTATTAATGATCCACTCGTACATCTATCTGCCTCTTACAAAGGTCAAGCTGTCCTCATATGTACTGTACGTACACACACACACACACACACACACACACACACACAGACTCATTTATAAGGATTATTGCTGAATACTGTGTGTGCTCTACAGGCTTCAGTCACCGGCCGAAGTGGCAAGGTCAAATTAACTTGCATGCTGTTGCCAAAAACAGACTGTGCAGGAAATAATGTCAGCAGGGTTGTTAGCATAAGCTGCAGAAGCTATAGGCACGGCTGTCAGAGTAATTTGAATTATATACCATTTTAACGATCTATTGTCAGTGCCCTCATTGTCCTGAAAGATCACAGCCAGCCATGCAGCACCCCTTCTATTACACAGCTTATTATAATATTCAACCATACAGTTATAGACTGTTTTTGAATGACAGCAAGAACAGTCTGAACATTTCACAGGTTCATTTAGCTTGACTCTTATCAAGGAAAACAAGGAGAGATGAGCCCTTTTTTCACATCAGATGACTCCGTGAGGAACAGCAATGTCACGTGATTAGCTGCCACTTCATAGGTCATCTTTGAGAAATATGCTTCACTTTGTTTTTTGAAAAAAAACAAAAACTTGTTAAACAGGCAATAGACAAATTATTTGCTTTGACTTATCATTATGAATAAAATTTTGATTGCACAATGTAATGGCTGTAGAATAATGACACCATCGGCCTTTAGATTAGTTCCCTATAAGCCTTGATTTTCACTCTGCAATATTGTCGGACAGCGGGTACGATCTGCCAAGAGAATAAAGGCTTGATTTACGGCACAAAGCCGCGGAAAACAAAATGCACCGTGTCTTGTGCAGTGTTGACAAGTTGTTGGAATTAGCTAGCACCAGTTCCAAAAGTTGCCATCATTGCCGCCATTGGCTCATTTGCATATTGGCAACGCTGTCACGATATCATTCTCGTTAGGATCTGTGGTTGTGTTGGTTACAGCGAGGGACAGACTGGCTGTGCAGGAGGAGAGGGAGGGACCCTGTGCTGTAGGCAGATGAGCCGTGGACATTGGGAATGAATTACAATATGATATATTTGATTGAATATATTTCTTACTTTTTTTTTTTCTGATAGTCTGAATAAGTTGCTGAAAACTTGAAAAGTTGTCCATCGCGTCTTTAATTTGTGAGCTTAAGAAGTGCTGAACAGAGCCAGACTAGCTGTCTCCCCCTTGCTTCCAGTCATTATGGTAAACTAGTCAGCTCCCAGCTCGAGAGGGAGAGCAAATAAGTGTGTGTCCATTCATGTCCATGCAAATCTGTCACATTTGTGATCTGTAAAATACAAATTAGGAGGTATTCCAACACAAATGACCCATTTCTCCATCAGCGTTTGTCCCTGGGGTCACGTTCCTTCTTTTTTTCGACTATCCTTTTCTCTTCCTCGTCTGGTTGAGAATTATGGAGGCTGCAGTGGAAATAATTAAGGAGAGCTCTGATGGTATTATAAAAGCAAATTCACGAGGCTCATCCACCCACTCAGCATTTGGAGAAAGAGTAAACTCAAATCCTGGAAAAATGCAAATGATAATGAGATGGACGACATGCATGGCAGCATGCGATAAGGAGCATTACATCTTTGAACAGGCGTAAACCAGATTTCTTGGGGATAATAATTTATTACACTACATTTGAATCACATATGAAGGAACACTGACTTCTGTTATCTGGTGTGAATGCACTGCATGGATCTAATGACAAGGAGGGTACATTTCTACATCATAAAAGTCACTTGGTGATACAAGTCAAGTGCGAGTTGAGCTTACATTGTTTTTTTTGCACCAGTCCTCATTGCGGTAGAGCTGCATTGAAGGATACAGTAGTCTAGGTCGTCACAAATGCATTTGTGTAACTTTGGCCTTGCCAGTTTCTCAGTCATCCACGTTACATTCTGAAAAAGTTGGAGGAGGGATGTCATGTAGCACCAAAAGAGAAATAAACCGTCAAATGAAAGGGAAAGAGAACCAAGTAGCTGAGGAACTCAATAACAATTATTCCACTTAGGATGTGAATATATTATGAGAGAATGCTGCTCAATTTGCCCAGGGAGCAGTTAGGGGTTCAGTGTCTTGCTCAGGGACACTTCGACACAGGACAGCTAGCAGCCAAGGATCAAACCGCCGACTTTGCGGTTACCGGACGACCCTCTCTACCCAGTGAGCCACGGTCGCCCCGTAGATAGGTGTTCACATGTACATCTTTTTCTGTTAAGAGGCCACAACAATGGCTAACTTGCTTTCTTAGACACACGTTGCACTCAAGCCTGACCACTTATAGAGTGAAGCGATTGCTGCAGGTGGAATGCTGTCTAAATGCCCCAATGGGGAGACTTCATCTTGATGTGCAGAATTGCCAGGAGGCTTTCCCTATTACTGACTTGTGCACAATCCATGTCTTTGTAGCATTAAACCTTATTCATCCTGTCTCTTCTACTTTACCCACATCTCCCTTTGATTATCAAAGTGGGTTTAAACTTAAAGCAAAAAGAGATCCACCTGGATTCACCTGGTCACCCTTTTATATACTAAGAACTCTTGCTGTTTGTGGTTGGCACTGTCGACTGTATAAGGCCACGATCAGCTGTGGACAACTGCTCTGTTAAAAGGTTGCTGTCCAAAGAGAGAGCCTCTTTCATCTTCACATTTATTAGAGTTATGTTCTGCTTTTGTGAACCGTGTTTTGTTTTGCGGTTTGAAGTTCAAGGAGTTACCACTTTTCAGAAACTTTCAAGGTTTGTTAAGTTTTATTCTATCCCCCTCTGCTTGTGAACCGTGAAGTGGTGGCCGTCTGCATTTCTAATGTTTTCGTTTGTGTCAACATACAGGCATGTGCGTAATTACTGCCTGTTTGCGTTTAATTACTTACATCTTGTGTGTGTGTCAAACTGCTGTGTTAATTAACTCAAAACTAATTGTGCAGTATGTTCAGGACAAGTACACACTGAAGACTTGACTGCATCTTGTTATGTGTTATATGGTTGCAAATCTTTGATTGGGGAATTTACAAATTTCTTTTAAATCATTGCAGAAAAACATGAAAGTCCTTATATTATTGCCTAGATCTGTGGAAGTCACAAACTCGTATCTCAATCATTCTTTTGCTGCTTTAATAGTTGCCTTCTAATTATGAACTACATGAACAAAATCCACCTCTTCTAACAGCATAGCAGTTGGGGGGGGGGGGGGAATTGTCCGTGTAGTTGATTTCAATATGCCTTCAGGATAGAGGAGACTACCAGAGAGAACCTCTCATTTAATGCTGATGTTGTGTCACATCGATGTCAAATCAGTGAAAGTGCGTTGACACGAGAGCACATCTTGACTCGCATCAACTCAAGTAAAGCATAAACACTGCACAGGTGTCTGTATAACAGCATGACCATCACTGTACTCATCCGTCATATTTAATGTAACCCGATCATCATCCACATCGATGGCACATGCTGCTGGCGAACGACTCTCACTGTAACATCTGCCACTGCCACGACCCACTTATTATAACAGCCATGATTCAGGGAGTCTGAACAAGTCACCCTGGCGCATTGAAATTATTGTCCTCTTGACTAATCCTGAGCTTCAGTAGCCTACCGTTATATTGAGCTTGCTTTTGATGAGGGGAGACATTGCCCTAACAATGGAGATTATAATCTTTACGCACTAGTGGTGGTTCATAATGCTTTATCTCTTCCTCTTCCTCTGGCATCTCTCGCTTAACACTGTTTAAATATGCAGCTGTTCAATTTTGCTAAGGCCATGTCCACAATTTTTGGGGATTTCAAATAGAATGCAACACCTTTTACATTCTACTAGGTTACATGTAGGTGAGAAGTACAAATAAAAAGTACAGCATAATTCAGCATAATACTGCATTCATGTGATATGGGATGGATGGCAGAGATAGGAAAGACTCCCGCTCCAATTTTATCCGATATTTGCGAATGACGACCATTACCTGATAAGTTTGCTAAAAGGTAGCAATGCCTGGGTGTTAATCCTCTCTCGTCCCCGTCTCTGGCTGCTTCAACTACAAAACGTATTGCATTTGGGGAGATTTTCATACAGCAGCGGCGCTCATCATTTAACATATACTTATAGGGTAAAGACAGTTTTATCTCGGAAAGCAGGTGAGACTTATCTAAATACATTACAGCTACTACAAGGCAATACATTTACAAATGATGACTGATGACCACGGTTCTCAGTCAGAGAGCGGAAACCGGGGAGAGAGAATCACTCTCGACACCGAAGCTTACTTACCATTATATGTCCGAGCCACTGAACATGATTTCGGTCATCATTTGTCCTTCCTGTTGTAAAATGTCTAGCCTGGAAAATGCCTGAGCTTTCAGCCTGATTTCATTTCCGATCCTGTTTGTTCCTGACCAGAGCTGATTGTCCCTCACTAACGCTCTGTTCTTTAATGTTCCGCTTGCATTCTTCCAATCTGTTCATCTGAATCTGTTCCAATATGTTTTTATTTTCTACATTCAGCCACAGCAATGAACGCTCCACTGAGTTTCCAAGTGCTGGGGGATGGCACCCCTCCTGCTAATGAATACGCCTTCATGGGTGCGTGTTGTGCCGGCGACCGGTTGAATGGTTAGATGCATATGTCTCAGACAACAACCCTCTGATAGACGCACGCAAGAAAGCGCGCACACACACACACACACACACACACACACATGCACAGTTGGTATCCTTTGCGGAGGGACATCCAAACTAATGAAGGGTCTATCTTTTAATGGCAAGTCAATGAGCCATCCAAGCTTAAGTCTGAGAGATTCATGAGTGTGAGTTTGAGTGTGTGTGTGTGTGTGTGTGTGTGTGTGTGTGTGTAAGTGTGTTTGCTGTCAATGAAAGTTATGGTAACAGACAGTTGCCCAGCGCTGACTGTTAGTGCTATGAATGACATGTTTATGCTGATTAACATACATTACAGTAGCATAAGGTCACAGTCCATCTATCCACAAACCAAGCATCATCTGTCTGTATTACACCCCAACTTTGACAGCCTATCACACGCCTTATAGGGGCTGTGTATTGGCAGGGACCTCATGATACGATACATAAATACGATGAGGATGAGGCCAAACAGCTCATAATAATGTATAAGAAACCTCCATGTTGGTGGTTCGGTTGTTTGTTCTATCACCTCACAGCAAGAAGTTGTTTTGAACCGTACTGGGACCAACCGGGTCCTTTCCCTCGGAGAAGTAATGCTGATTGTCAGATAATACAAGCTCTCTTTTAAGGTGTGCTCATCAGTTACAAATCTGGATTGTTTTCAACCTTGAAATTCAACCCATTCGTAAAGACACTAAATAAAGCAGAGCTTGTTTTTTTACCTCCGTGTCCACCTTCAAAGGCAGCTGCAGGGTTGGACAAACATGCAATGATTCAAATATATACCCATTTCTCAACTGGTCTTTATTCTACAGCATAGGACAATCAGTGCTATGTGAATGCAGCGGGATGGACTGCTGCACAACAAACAGCAGCTCGGTAAAAACATATTGCATCCCCGTAGTCTCTGATCCAGTCTCTGCTGCTGCAACAACAGCCATCCCCTCGTACCCCCTCTCCAATTGAGTACCGCCTGTCACCCTTAATGTGGGCTGTAACCCACTGTGCCATGATCACTCTGGATCACAGCTTACAACCTCGTCGAGTGCCATGACACACAATTACAACCCATTCAATTTAGCCTGCAACTATGGAAAAGACTGAGCGAGCACTAATGATATCCCTGGACACTCTAATTGACACTTTCAACTTTAACGCAGAAATTAAAACCACTGAATTGGCAAACTGGAAAAGAGGCGCCGTAGCCGTGAGTACTGTATGGATTTTTTTTTTTTCTCCCTCCTCCAAAACCCTTTAGAGAGCTCAGCTTCCCTGTCAGCTCAAATAAACAAGATCCACATTTCTATGTTCACGGAGTTGGCAGACAGGTTGCACTCTTGGATGAAGGAAGCTGGGTGGACTGTGAAACCAGTCTGAATTATTTAAAAAATGAAGCCTGGAACTGCATGCTTCATCCATCATGAAATAGCCACAAGTTAGATTGTAAAAAAAACAAAACAAAAGTTTACCTGTCTTCTTACGAATGTTGTCAAAGAGAAATTTCAATTAATCTGTTGGCAGACCTGTAGCTAAACTACCTTTTTATATAAAGGGTTGGGACACTTGAGAGAAGGTCATGGTAACTTATTTATAGGAGAAACAACTACGGTGTACTATTTCAACCCTGGTTACAGTGTTCTTAACTTAAGGCAGCTGTATGTGTGAGACAATAAGACTGAGACGTGGAAGCTCTTTCAGAAGGTGCTTAAACCCTTCAACAGTTTTTTTTTTTTGTTTTTTTTTACCACTCGACTTTTGAAATTACACTGTGTGTTATTTGCGACATGTTTTTTTTATACATTTGGCGACAGGGTTTTTCAAGTAGCCCTGGTAATGAAAAACCTACGTTGACTGCCAAACCAAACTTAATTTCTAAATAGTTTGTAGCTACAGAGGAACATCCTGGCCGTCACCTTGCAGACAATGAGCTACACTAGTTTACAACAAACAGAAAAACTTGGTCACTGTATCAAGAAAACGTTACAGAACAAATAGTTGCCGTAAGATCAACCTTCTCCCAAATGATATTGTTAGTTGTGTATTGAGTGTAGCAATATCTTCAACTCAAGACTACTGCAATTAAAACAGCCAATTAACATGCTGTAAGATGGTTTGTGGGTGTGGGTGTGTGTGTGTGTGTGTGTGTGTGTGTGTGTGTGTGTGTGTGTGTGATGAATATTTGATGTCTAGAGTCTCACTACATGCTCCTCTCTCCGATCATGACATCATGTTGGGACCACAGATCATTTCTGCATAATAAATGAGGTCACTCACTCATATCAAACTACCACTGATTCAAACCCTTGTCCTCACTACTTTTTCCATCTGCCTCTAGCTTCCAATCCCTTCTCTCTTTTCCTGTATTCTGATTTGTTCACTGTGCCATACACTTGGGGCATTGTATCAAATATTAAGTGGTTTAGATAAGTTGGTGACTTCTAGGGAGTGTAGGGAAACGGTAGAACCCTCTATTTTGTTGAACAGTTGTAATGCATGTTGGATAAAGGATAGGTAGGTATGTATTTATTTAGATTCCCTCCTACTGAACATTCTTGTGGAAGGACGGAGGACTTTCAGCATATTAAATATGTAGGTGTCATTGTTGATAGCAGTCTAACCTTCAAAAAGCTAATTACAAAAAATTGAAAAACAACAAACCCTCTCTCATTTTAGATTTACAAGAAATCAAATGACTACAGATGTAGCAAGACTGTACACACACACACAATATTATTGACACATTTGTCATACTATATAACAGCCTGGCCTCAGATAAATAGTACATCTATACAAATACTTCATAGTCTGTGTAAGCATGGATTGAACATCATAAATACAAAAACCTGTTTCTCATCATTATGGCAATATAATTAAAAAGTATAATCTTTTGAAAATGTTGTGTCAATGGCCAATGTTGGTTATAGATGTAAGATAATTCACCATCTAGCAACACAACCTCTTAAACAGTCTGTAACAATGTCTAGAGCTGGGTAAAGGTCAACAACTTATCTGTTATCTCTGTAACCTGCACACTACCAGTGACCTCAGCCCAGGGACTACAGATGATATTAGCTGTTAGCTATATCAGGTACATATATTGTGCATTGTCTCTGCTAAATAAACAATAAAGAACAAGTACAAAATAAGGATAAATGCCACCTCCACAAGCTTGACTGCAGCTAATTAGGATGAGCCATGTGCCACCACATCTGTGAAAATGTCTTCATGCTTAACTTCAGCCATTTTAATTATCTTTTATGAAAGTTAATGCCATCCTTTGTGTTTTTAAACAAGTTTTATGACTCTAGGCCAATGAAACACTTTGAAAATGGGCAGTATAATTTGAGAACATTGATGAATGTCAATGAGAAACGCACCTTTTTCCCCTTAAAAAAATTTAGTTTTTGAAGATGAAAGAAGCACTCTTGACTTCAGTCATGTTGTGGGTTCATGTCCAGTTCATGCTCGCTTATACCCTCGATCTACCATTCTCAACTTTGAACTGCAAAAAAAGCAACAAATTGCAGGGAGCCAAGTTGAGCCAACGGACCTAAATGCAAAATGGAAAGAAGCAGGGAATAGCAATTATGCGTGTGCTTGGTTACGTATACGTGTGTGGGATGCTGACTGGTTGCACGGACCCCCAACAGTGAGATGGAGAGGAATTTGCGAAGTCGTCCTCCCTCCCTTCTCTCCACATTTCACTCTGAACAACACGCCGGTATCAAGCTGTGCACCGGCGTGAGAGGGAGCGAGAGAGAGACAATGAGCGAGAGCAGAAGAGACCATCAAACACTCTGTAATAACTGGTCCTAATTAAGACCAGGGGGAATAGGGGAGTTATTAGCTGTCATAAGCAAGTTCATCAGACCTAGAGAGAGCAGTTACAAGTGTGTATGTGTATGTGTGTGAGAGGGGAAGTGATTGTTGTCTATGCATCCTTATGTGCGAGAGAGAGACATAGAGATAGAAGAGAAAGAAATGCTCATGACTGTAGTTAGCTTTGCGTGTGTGTGTGAGCGTGTGTGGGTGTGTGTGAGCGTGTGTTCATGCATGCGAGCTGTAATAGTCGAGCAGAAGTATTCCCTCCAAACACCCCAACTGTTATTAATATGTATGCAGCTGAGAGCGATACCCATCTCCCAGCTCATCAAAAACACACACAAAAATGCATTATTATTAATCCCCATTAAACCCTCCACTCCATATACACACACACACACACACACACACACACACACACAAAACCAGCCACCTATCAGCAAGGAAATTATTAGTGTTTCTGCAGTCTGAGTCATTTAAGTCATTTCCATGGAGGGAAAGCTTTTGAACTTTGGTGACTCATCCCTGCGTTGTTTTATTCCTGAAGGTTTGTCTTCTACCGGTTTTACGTGGATGAGGGCACATACACACAGACACACGATGGTACTTGTACAGTAGTTGACTTCCAAGGTTATTTTATAGTCATTGTACAACAGGGTTGCACAAATGCAGATTCTAGTCCCATTTTGCTACCCAAGAAAAACACAAAAAAACAATATTATGGAGTGGTGGAGGATTAAGGAGTCTCACAGCCAGTGGAAAGACGCTGTTATGACGTCTGGTGGTATCTGCTCTGTCAGGTGATACTTCTGTACCTCTTTCCAGATGGCAGCAGTGTGATCATGTGGTGGCTAGGGTGGGTATTGTCTTTTAATATCCCTTTAGCTCTTCGCAGGCTCCTCTTCTCACCGATATCGCTGATGCTCAGTAGACGGGTACCAATGATGTTCTGGGCGGGTTAATCACCCGCTGTAGAGCCCTCCTGACCCGGGTCGTGCACATCACATGCCAGTTTGTAATGTTTCCAGTCAGGATGCTTTCTATTGCTCCTCTGGAAAAGTTTACAAGAACTTACGAATTAGAAATGTTGCCTGCTTAAGTTTCCTTAGAAAATGCATCCGTTCATGAGCTTTCTTCACCAGGATGGAGATGTGTGATGAACATTTCAGGTTGTTTGTGACGCTTATTCCCAGGAACTTAAAGCTGTTAGCTTGCTCCACTGTTGTTGAACAGTGACTGCTAAAATCGAAAGTACATTCCGCGAACAGGACAGTTGGTGATGTTAAGCCATGGACCTCAGTGAGTTGTGGGCACAATCCAAACTATTTATCAAATATACTGTCGGTTCCAAATCATCTTGCCCCCCCTCACGGGAGTTCCTCTCCAGAGCAAGGGTCCAAAGAGAGAGGATTCTTTCAGAAAAGTGTAAGAGTGAGTTTGAGTGGCAGGATGATTTTCTGTAACTATATTTAAGTGAGCAAGACTAAGTAATATAACATAATCTACACTTCCTCAACATCAGGGACTTTCATTTCGCTTCTGCATTTGTATTGCAAGTAGAGTTTCATGGCCGTACCTGTATTTATTGAAAAAAGTGCTCTGTAGAGCGTACGCGCTTTGAGACTCCCGGCTCGACCCGTTCCATACAATTAAACTTGAAAACACAAGTTAGCTCTGAGAGCGCTCTTGTGTTTAAGTTCAAATACAGCATGTTGTTCCGCTGCTGTTGTACCCGGCAGAGTGCCATTAAGGTCCCAGTGGAAATAAAGACGGTGCCTATCGAAGTTCACCAGCCCTCAAATGAACTCCTAATGAACTAATTGAGAGGGCAGGAGTCATATCTGCAGCATATTGTTGTCAGCTGTGTTCACAGGTCAGGTAAGCAAAGGAGAAAGATGAGAACTACCTGAAACTGAGACTGTAGTCACACACACACACACACACACACATATGTTTTATTTAAAAGCTCACTAAGGCAGCACAATTATGCAGAAATTTGCCTACACTGATAAATGTCAAATTCCTCTATTTTCCATTGTGTACTTTCCTGCTAAATACACTTAATGTGTTCTTTATCCTTAAATTCTCCTTTTCACATTTTCCCACCTCTTTCTCGTTTCTCTTGGACTACATTCACATCTTTTTGTGTTTTTTGCGATCTATCGCTGCTTCTCTCTGGACCATGCATTACATTACAGCTCAGCCTCCATTGATTTGCTCTCTGGCTGAAGTGCTATTGATTACAAAACATGCTCCAGTGCTACTGAGCTCAGGCACTACCACTGTGCAAAGATCGTACGTATAAAAACAGGCACATGAGCACACACACTGATCCCTCAAACACCTCTCCCTCTTTTCCATCTACTTTTTTATCTCCATTTCATATCCACTTCAAACATTTGGCAATGCACTAGGTCCCTTCTTTGTCTTCCTCATCTCCATTGACACTGCATCTTGGTATTCATCGGCATATTGATTAGTTCCGCACTACGGAAGACATACAGCATGTCTTCATGTGCAATCCCTCAACCATTGTTTTGGAACTGATTGTTATGGGCTGAAAGGACTTGACATCGAGAGAAAACAGCAACTCTTGATGAGTTTTTCCCTGGAAGGAAGGCCTCGGAATGTACCTTCAAGATGTGTTCGCGATGTGTAATGTGAGTCTGTGTGTCTGTTTAGAAGAGAGGAAGCCTATCATCAGACGGGCCATGAATTTATGTATTTATGCTAACACGCTGAGTGCAAATGCTTTTTAATGAGAGGGAGAGAGAGTGATCAAGAGATTACGGGGCATGGTGAGGAAGGAAATTGCCAAGGTTTCGTGCCGCTGAAACTGGCGTATTCACATGCTATGAAGCAGGAGAGGGAATCTGCTGATGTGGAAAAGTGCAGACAGGCTCACTGCCACATGGACAAACCCATACATCTGTGCCGATAAGAGCTTTTCAACAACTTTTGTCCGTCTCAGGCTCACCTTTTTATTAGTTTGAAATGGTTTTCTTCTTGCTAAAATGATGAAACCCACATACATCTTTAAGAATCTATCGGCGACCTTGAGTTAAGACTTTTGTAATGCATATCTTTGTTCATATAGATGGTCTGTCACATTCTAACAGCTACTGGCTCTACTTCATAGCTTATTTTCCAGTGGGGCAAAGAGCTCATCCATTATCAATAAGCCAGCCTGCACAATTAGACACTTGGACCCGATCCATCTTTCTGACAATGTCCAGAACCAAGCACTGTGTCTGCATGTCACATGGCCGAGTGTAAGTGTTTACTGTATATGTGTGCACTTGTTTATGTTTCTTTTGAATGCATTTAAGCCCAAACTAAAGTATATCAGCATATAGTCAAGGAACTGCGATTTCGATGGAAAACATGCACCCATCTCTTTCTCTGTGTGTTTGCTGGTGTGGACATATGGACTCTACAGGCTCTGCTGGAGCATAAACCTGTTCCAGAAATGAGCAATGTTTTGAAGAGACAAGAGACAAATAAGTCTTTTGAATGAATTGTGTGAACCTATCACCCAGTTAGATACCAAGAAAAGCAAACAAGACTTTATTTTGATATTGAAATAATTTATTATCAACTGAAATGCTGGACAAAATGGAACTAAATATTTCTCCACTACCTCAACCTCCTCGTTATGTGCTAAGCTTTCATACACTGTATATTTTTGTTTCGATGTTCATTTATGTGTTTATTAAGAATGGATTCAGACAGAATCTATGTTGCTATTTAAATTCCTCCGAGAGCTCCTTCAAAGAGCAGAGCCCTTTTTCGCCACTTCTAACTGTTTCATTTTTTTGCTGTAAATGGTCAGCTCCTTGACATATGCGTCTCTAACTGACCTCAAAGGGTTTGTCTGTATGACGAACACAAAAGTACAGTGAATAGATAGGCGTGAAGGAGAATTTAGGCCTTGTACACAGGTATTTTTGAAAACTGTGTTTTCCTTCTTCGTTCTAAAAAAAATCCAATACACAGGAACGCGGTTCAAAAGAAAATCTCTGTCCAGACGAGAAAGCAAAAACTCAATTGTAGTGTTGTCAAAGCCAGTGGGCAGGTTGGGAGACACACACACACACCGGCGTTGGGGTGTGTGTCGTGTTATTGTTACATTGCATAATGTAGCAGTGACCTCTGTAGCGCATTCTGACGCCTCTCTTCCTCAATAAGAGTAACTATACATTTATGTGTAAACATGTGAAAAGTTCTGTAAGCAAGGATCTTTTAGGGATCCCAAACTGTCATCACACTAGGTGATCTTTCACCTGTAAATTAGCTGCAACCTCTACTGTGGCCAACAATATCGAATCAATCACGTATTATAATGTGCAGAGCAGTTAGACAGTGGACCGATCAGTAAAAGAAGATTATTGGGCAGACAGGAAGGGCGGTCTCTATCTCCACACTTGGCTCTGATTTTCATGTCTCAGGGATGATGGTGGAGAGAAATGCTGAATTGAAGATGTGAGCCATGGGTGACGATATGAAGAGAGGATGTGGAAGCAACGTATCAGGCTTTGGTGGATTTTTAACCTCTGTATTACATAAGACGTCTAATGTAAAGCATCAACAGGAGTTGGAGCAAAGGGGATCACTGTTAGCGAGTGCTTTATGGCACATGTGTGTGACCTGAGGATTGACTGAAAATGGTAAAGATATACATGTAAAGATATGGTGACTGTAAATGTGACATTAGAAATGGCTGCCTTTGGATATTAGAAATAATGTGCGAGGTGATCAGAAAAAAAAGTGGCTGCCTTTTAAGCTTTCCACTAAAGACCAATTGAAATGCTTATTTGCGCTGTGCAAACTGAACTATATTACACACAAAAGACAAATTACAAATACGTCGGAAAAAAAACAACAACTTTGAATGAAGTTCGGTAAAAAAACCATCATATAAAATCAAGATGACATCTGCAGACTCAACTGAATTGGATTACATATATTAAAAACACAGGCTGGTCTCTCACTACAATGGCTGCCACTGCCCATCTCTCAAATCTAATTGTTTGGTTTAATCGCATTCATTTGTGCCAATTTTGCTTACGTTGAGACTTTTTTCCATTTTCTTTTGCTTCAGTTTAGGCAGAGAACGTTTATGCTTTTCAAGTTGAATTATGGTGCCAACCAAAGCAGCACAACCCCTCACTGCCTCCAGCAGCATGCACACCCCTTCACACACATATGTACACACATACGCACACACATACGCACACAACACAGACCTATACACACACACAAAATACACACTTGCAGGGCAATCAATAGCAGTTGTGATGGATGCCGCATGCTGATGTACCCGCTGCCCTCTGACCTGTAATTGAATGTGCAAGGTTCAGACACTTTATCACGATTGGGCCATTTCCTCCACAGGTCATCGGCTGCTAAATGGTTGATAAGCCTGTGCACGACTGCTGCTCATATGTCTGCTGTCAAAGCAATGGGCTTTGCTGACTGATTTCCACAGAGTGTGTGAGAAAGCAAGAGTTTGTACAGCAGATTTCAGTGAGGCTAAGTGCGCCTGAAAGTCTGTGTACGTGTGCATGTGGAGTAGAGTGTGCGTATGAGAGAGAGAGAGCACAAGTGTAGAGAGTCCTTAAATCGATTCCTAATGCCTTTCTGCATTGGCCATTTCTCATCGGTCAAGACTCTGATGGTTTTGGAAACAAACGAGTTGAAATATCGCATTATCGCCACTATCGGCATTCTGCCCGGTCCATGAACCCTTCGATGGCCTCTAAGTTGTAACACCCATCATCATCCTCGGCATTTAACTCTTTGATAAGACGTATGCCCCGTGTTTTTTCCCTCCGCCAAACCGTTACGGTTGGGTTTGGTTGTGTATTTGTCAGCAGAACTACTGCCCCGATTTTCATGAAACTTGGTGGAAGAATGTAGCATGGACCAAGGAAGTGGCGATTCAATTTTGTCGGGGGACTGGCCCCGGCAGCGGTCTACTCTCCCAGAGTTCCCTTCGAGTTTAAAATGATTTTGTACCGAATGCTATGAAGCAGAGATGATACTATAACATCCTCTGAAAACTTTACTGAAACCTGTACAATACATTTATTCAGTATGGGATACAATTCATAAATGGCAAACACAGCGGAATTTAATTCTTTAAAGTCCAATTTCATGTTTACAGTCACATTTCCTGCTTTGGTTGAGGAATGCCATTCAGAAAAGTCACAAAGCTTTAACAACTTTACTAATTGCTAATTAGTCCCTGTATTGGAAGCATTTCAAGTAATCATTTCAAAATCACTCAGCAGGAAGATCAGATAATCCAAACAGTAGGTGTAATGAAAATATTTAAATTGAAAAGGAAATTAAAAACCAAGGGAACAAATTTATGTTCACCAACTGAATTGTTCTCACATTTGCATCAGCAGTTGAGTATTGTGCTTGCCATAATGGGAGTCAGCATTATTATCAGCTTTTTCTCCTGAGGCATCCACCATTTCTCAGCTAATTGCCACTCGTTCATCGTAATGTGGTGAGATAGTGAGGAGGCACATTTTTTTTTCTCTGTAATTTGTTGATAATTGTTGTAGGTTGATCATTTTCCTTTGCCATTTGACAAGTATGCAAAACAATGGTGTCTTTGCTATTTTTAATCTCGCTGGCAGCATGTCAGCTGATCAGCCCACCACTCTGGAAATATGTCAACACTCGGACGGATTTCCATGACATTTTGTCAAGACATTCAATGGTTCCAGACAAAGTCTCCTATATTTTGGTGTGAGCATTTTAGTCTGCTCATGTTAGCATTTAGCATGAAGGACAGAGCCACTAGCATGTCTGTAGACTCCTGTCTTGTCCTGTATACCAAAACATTTCTACCGGCTGTCAACACACTTTTGCTTTTTCTGTTCTCTTCAGACAATGTTAAAAACAGCTGAACTCAGCTGTAAATCTCCATCTCTTTTAGGTTTGTCTTAATCTGCCAAGAGTGTCGTTATCGTTTTGGTAAATCACTCCTGTGGGTTCTGGTCTTTCCTCTCTAGGCCTCTAGTTGATGCAAGTTCATAAACTGAAATACTACATCAAGAAATAGTGTTGCTTCATATAAAACTATAAATCAGAGATTCTCATTTATATTTGTAATACAGCAAGCTCCAGAACAAAAATATTTCTAATAAAATGTGCATTTTAGACCGACTCCCCGATGTATTCCTGTCCTTTCAATCACATTGATTGCCTGTGTTAGCATGTCTGCAAGGCTGACTGGCTTGGTTTTGGGGATAATCTGATTGGTTCCATTGTGCCAGACAAGATAAATTAATCAGAGAAAACTGATACAACAGTCTATGTTTTAAAGTCTTAGCCTTTACACAACAGATGCTCCAGCTTCTTCTTCAATAATGCTATGTAGAGGAATTGCAGTTGGCATAATGTAACACAAGCACTGTGTTTCTCAAAAGGCATAGATTTGTACACCTTTGGACACGTCCCAAAAAACTTGATTGGGATTGGAACCGATGTCCTTGGCAACAGAACTTAACTTGAAGGAGATAGTATCCTTGATGCATTATTCTGGAATAACATGAAATATCAGTCAAGCCTGGGCTTCAATGAGGCTATGCGTCCTTGGTTTTATATTTACAGGGGAAACAGCCAATAGCACGGAAGATCATATTAATCATGTCATAGTCTCCCTTCCGTGTGTGTTTGTTTGTGTTTGTGTATGGGTTAGTCTAAATGTTGTTCTGCCCGGGGTAGCGGCCTTCACTACGTTGTGTTATTTCAGGATTCACTCTCTACACACATACACACTCGCAGGATTTAGCAGGACATTTGGAGGAGAGTAAACAGAGAATATTTCATCAGCTGTGTGAGCTGGCAATATTTGGGCCCACGGTAACAGCGTTACAGTCTATTTGTTTGAGGTTGTGAGTCTGTGTATGTGTGTGTGTGTGCGTGTGCGGGCGCGCATCATCGGTAAAAGAGCCCATGGTGGTGTGGGAGGAAAGCTCACCTGAGTTGGTTTGTTGGAATAACAAGCCTGCATACAACATCTGAGATGCTGAGAAATACAGTGGGTGCAAGAACAATTGCCATGTAGGAACATATGCTGTCCATGTAGTAGCTATGAACTGCTATGGACCACACTTACTAAATCAAAGAAAAAGTGTCAAGTCAATTTTATTTATATAGCGCAATACAACAAATTTGCCTCAAGGGGCTTACAATCTGCAAAGCATATGACACACTCTGTCCTCTGACTCTCGGCTAGGATAGAAAGGACCTTTAACGGGTAAAAAAAGGAAGGAAGAGCAACTGAGGAGGGATTCCTCTCCCTTGACTGACAGACATGCAATAGATAGCATGTACAGAACATCCACATAATGCAATTACAACATAGCCCATCAGCTCCACCTCATCTACACATTACATTTTGTCATTTTAATTGACTTCCACCAAGTCTCCCACTGCCAGGCTTCCTGCTAGCATGTAGATGCTTTACCACTAAGTGCTGTGGTACCCTTTTCACGTGAATTGTTAAGTCTTATTGAAGTAATCTTCCCCCTATGCCACGACATGTGTTATGTAATAGATACAAAACAAAACTCATAAAGGGAAAGGGTAACAAACCCAGAGTTAAATTGCATCATATTAGTTCCAATATACATCACAGGGATTTTCGGATGTTGGCAATTAAAAGTGCTTTTGTTGGGGAGAAAACTACAGAAGAAGACACCCTTGTTGTACTGTTTGAATTTGAAGCCTACACAGCCCCAAGACTTAACAGTAATCATGTTATATTTGAAGACTTTCATATTTTTGTTAACTAAGACATTGTTGTATCTATCTGTTGCCAGAGCTGAGCTGAGGTTGCATGCTGATACATACACTTTTTTCTTCTTATCAGTGTTGGGCAGTAACGCGTCACTTAGTTGGTGTTGACAGTTAAGAACTTTGCATTTCCTTTGTATTCATCGACTTCTCCTCTGTCCATTCTCTCACCCCGATGTTACGCCTCATACTCTTCCTCATTCCTGTGTATAATTAGGTCCCCTGACACTTTCCTCACTGTCCAGCTGTGCAGTTGTGTGTCTGTATCCTTATGCTTGTGACGTTGATGAGGAACACACTCCATTTATCAGAACAGAGAAGTATGTGTCCCTGCTGAATTGTGAGTTTAAGTGTTTTGTGTTATCCTTTGTGTGTGTGGAGTTTTTTTGAACATGACTGTGTGTTGCACATCAATACGGCCGGCGTGTGTGAGTGTGCAGGTACGTGTATCTGTCTTATGGGCATGTGTTTGAGACACAGACAGTGAGAGACACAGCAAAGAGAGAGTTGAAGGACAGTCCACGTTCTTGAAAAAAATACCTCTGTATCATACTCAAAAGGTTTAAAATGAGTTTCCATTTCTCCAGTCCGTCCCATGTAGCTTCATCCCCAGCCTATGGGGGGCAGTGTTACCCCAATAATTCTGATGACACCGAATAGAAAAATCCAAATGAGATGGTACAAAATATTCTGGGGAGAGCTGAATGAAATCCCTGTGACGGAATCTTGTTCAAACAAAAGTACATATATTTGTGTTGTTGCCATTCTCTTTAATAGTGTGTACTTCATGTTTGACAACATCCTCCCGACCTACATCAGATAAAGGTCTGGCACAAAATGGGAAGCTTTGGATGATCCCAGACAATTTTTTTGTTTATTTTCCAAATGATGTGCTTTCTGCTGAATGCGCTCTTTCAAGCACTCGCTGTTGATCCTCTCTTTCTTGAAAATTGACAAATGCAAATATCTACTATCGGAAGTTGTTGTATGGGTATTCCACCCAGAATCACGTGCTTGATTCTTAAAGCGTTAGGTCGTACCTTTTGACTTGACAGAATGTGGGACGCTATAGTAATCGTGGCATATGCACCTACCAAAATAAATCTTGACTCTTCTAAAGGGCTTTTACAATGTGCAGAGATGGATCTCTGCAGGATTTAAGCTGTATTTTATGCTAGCATATTAGCTTAACAAAACATTTTATTGTGTGTTTTGTTTCAACTTTCAGCTGTATAATAAAAAATTAGCACAGGGTACAAACAAGGCAACTTCTCTTTCCTTGCATCCCCGAGGCAAGGAGGACGAAAAGCAAACGGCTTAAGCAGCTCAAAAAATTATTTGATGTTCTTAGAAATAAAGGATGTCTGAGGTCAGCCATAGACCCACCCGCTTCCCTTCAGCAGGCTGCTTTTTGCTCTTGCTGTGTTCTTAACCTGTGACATCACTACATAACAGTTGGGGGGTTTGGCCCGAGGATGCAAATCACTCCATCAGCTCTCTATGGTGGATCTGTAGGGTGATGGAGAACAGCAGTGTGGTGTCCTGCCTTGAGGCAACAGACCCACTTTCACTTTTTTTTGAACGAAGGCCAGATTTGACTCAGTCTGACTGAATGCTTCATGTCGGCTGTCAGGATCCCTCTGGACACGATGTCAACCCCTGTGTTTTATAGCCTCAGAATGTCAATTGCTTTTTGGATTCCTTGCTCAACACCATATTTTTTTCTGCAGCTCTCAACAGCAGTGGTTTTATAAGAAGCCACTGCTGACATCAAGGTATCCGATAAGACAAGGTATACAGTAGGTCCAGCAGCAGAGCACTTCAGATCCTTATAACCTTCAGGAAGTTCTGCCTCATCAACAAGGAGGACAGGATGGAGGAAGCAGAAGCTTATACAGAGCTAAATGAAATACAAAAACTCCTTGTCCCTGCTCAGCAGTATGTCTTCCTCCTCATCGTCAGCATCAGAGGACGTGATAAGCGGTGGACCTTGGCAGCCGCAATGATCAGTTTCGAGAGTATCAAGTAAGTTTTTGCCGATTGCTGATCGGATCGATGATTGAAAGTTATAAACATTTCATAAAATAATCTCTAGAATCTGAGCCCTATTCTGCATTTAGAGATGTTTTTGGTGGAGCGGCATGTCCGCCCGCTAAGCCTCATTAATCAGCATGAGTGAATTTTAAATCCTTAATTACAAACCAGTTTTTCTCTTTTCCATGGATCTGACGCCCCTTATCTCCGTTCTCCATATGCCAGCTCACCAAAACTCCTTAACAGTAGTAAACGTTATGGATAGGGCTGCATGGGATGTCATTATTTTTACATGCAAATAGTCGACTATTCGACAATTCGATCTGGGGAGCCAGATTCGACTGCCAATCTCACAGTGGAATAAGATAAAAAATAAAATAAAATAAAATCATTTCTCGGTTTAACACAATGCTATCATATTGTCACATCAAGCAAAGACACTAAGACTTTTAAAAGGGAGCCATTGTTTGAATAGAGGAAACATTGATATTATATAGATCATTTTTCAATGAGATACAAAAGTTCACATTATTCTATATATTTTTATTCCACAAAATTGCTTTCAAAAAGCTTAAAGGTTCTATAATTCCTCATCTTTGTCAGATGTTGGGCCTGCCGCCGCCCCCCTGGTGATGGAATCGACTATCGGCGATCTTGAGTAACCACAACTGGAAGATAGGAAAACAAAAACAATTGCACAACCCTAGTCTCAAGATGAAGGGTAGGATTAGCACAGCACAAACCCAAAAAGATAAATGGGCTCACCCTGATGATTTTGAGAAAGTAAATATGCAAACTTCATTGTTAGGAGGTTGAGTGCTAAAGACTTAACAGCTCTGATAGAAAGCTCCAAACATAAATCGCCTCTTGAAGATATGAGGCTTTTATCGAAGAGAAAAAAAAGAACAGGAACAGAGACGAGAAAATACAAGAAGAGAAAGAAATCACTTCACAGTATTTTGATATGTCCCCATATTATCCTTAGTACCCCATGGGGTAGAACCTTTGTGATTGCTCTTTTAAGTCCCCTCGATTACTGTGTCTGCATTTCAAATGCCGCTCTAAGAGCGTACTACTGCAAGCCCTGAAGCCTTAGGGCTAGAACTATTGCTCACTAACTGGGGATTATAGGCTTGTATTTGCCATTTTCTCCTTGTTATTGGTCTTCAGTGAATAGCTCCATTTCCCATGTATGAGTGCTCTCCGACTGTACAGGGACGAGCGTAAATATCTCTCCGCATGGTGATGCATTGGGCAGCATGCTGAATTATTGATTGGTTCCCATGGATGGTGATGATGATGATGAGACTTTGTAGTATGCTGGCTTAGCTCTAGGGCAGTTGCTTTGATTAAGCAGAGTACCACTATTCTCCTGCTGAGAGAGAGATACAGAGAGGGGGAAAGATCGGCACAGGAGAAATCGAATACATTTAACAGCGGACAACAACTCTCCAAAACATTTAAACAGAGAGAGGGAGAGAACGGGGAAAAAACTAAAAGATACTAAGGGGAGAGGGTGCATGTAGGGGATGCAGAAAAAGCGAGGAAAAGGCTGACTGAAAAATAAAGTTGTTGTTTCCCACATGATTTTCTGAGACTATGGTGGATGGACCTTGGATCCTCTAAGGAGGTCAGGCTGCATGCTCCCCAGAAAGACAATTGTTTTAAAGTTAAATGCATCAATCTGGTGGCTAGATTTATGAGGAGTTCTAGCAATGGCGGAGTGTAGAAGAGTATATTTAGGCTGCTAATATACTTAATTATAAGTATTGTACGGTACTTCGTCACTCCCCGCAGGCAGAGAGGGCACAACAGCGAGCACTTAGTTTACAGCCCCGGGAAGCGACAAAGTCCCACCGGAGGGTGCTGTAAAGCAGACACAGCAGTAAATGTTGTACAGTTTATGGGGAACTACTGTGGGTGTTCAGCCCAGCACTGCCTTGGCTGACTTGAAGAAGTTTGAGTCATCTTTTTTTGCTGAAGTAACCTCACCAGGTTGATGTAGCACCACCACTGTAGAATGCTGTTCAATTTTCATATCATGCCTTCTCTTTCTGCAGTGCAAAACTCTTGACACTGCTACCAGAAATCCCAATATAGAAAGAAACTAAATCTTGTATTGGTTCCTCAGGCGATGTCTGCATTGAGTAGCTGTGTTCTCTAAGTAGCTTTGGAAGCCGCTAACGGCTAATATCCGGAAGGTTCCATTCAGTTCCATTCTGATTCTATTCAGTTGGTAATAAGCAACGGTAAATTATAACGTTATCGAGATGTGTTCAAATGTAACCTTGCAAAATGAAGTGTTTAACTTGAAAGAATGCAGTTGTTTGAAGATGTTTTCTCAGCAAAGAATATACATAGAATTATGACCTGTTTAACTTTCCAACACTAGCTCATACATAATTAAAACTACTTATACCGAGTTTTTGTAAATATACACTTTTATTTCCTTATCATTTTAATTGTACTTTTATGCAAATAACCACTATAGATGACCACAACAAAGAAAAAGGATAACTTTTCGAATTTTTAATGGTTCACACGTTATTTTTCTGGACGGTGGTGAAAATAAATAGTCTGTAGCCTTGAATACCAGCTACTATAACAAAACAAAACAACAACGAAAATATATTTTATTGTATCTCTTTTGACCTTTCTAATGTTGCTTCCCTTCTCTGTTAGTACAGTTCAGCAGCTGCATAACTTGCCACTTAATTTTACAAGATTTAGTTGTGAATTCAATATCCTAATAAAATGTAAACAAAATGAAAGCATCATTAGGTCCTTATTCTTCTTCCTCTTTCTCATCTATCTCTATCTTCCCTCTCTCTCTCTCTCCTCTTCTCTGCAGCTTTACACTGTCTCTTTCTGTTTCACTTTCTCATTCTATCTGCTTCCCACTCTCTTTTACCTCAAGTTGTTTAAAAAAGACACTGGGGGTTTCTGTCTAAATAAGAGCCAGTCAATAAAGAGAGCGTGCCCCAAGGCAAGAAAAGCTGCTACCGTGCTCATATGTCTTAGCACTGATTATAGAGAGCAAGTAAATATATGTCTGTGAGTGTGTGTGTGTGTCTCCATTTATGTCATGCACTAATGAAACCGGATGCAAGTGCTGTTGTGAGGCGAAAGTATAAGTGGGATAACCAACCAATTGTTGTAATTTTGAAGACCAGAGGCTTAAGCTTCAACCTGGCACAGTGTTTGCGCAAACTGGGAAGAGGCTGATGATGCATGATGGTTGTACAGTATTGTTAATGAGAACAGTAATAGCAGGTGGAGTTGTGGTGGGTTTCAAGAGTTCCTCTCCTCCCCTTTAAATACAACATACAGTTTAATTGGCAGTGAGTCCTGGAGGAGAAAACGTTTCTGCAGGAGGTGCACCAGGCACAGATATGAGCACACCACAAATATGGTTCCAGTTGGAAATGTTTTCGATAACCTTTTCTCCTCCCGATTCCAATACCTGATCTTGCAGAAAATGAGAACCGATTAAAAAAAACATATATATGTATTATTTTCTAACAGCTGTATACTGCTTACTCTGGATGTGATATGATGCAAACTACAACACATTGTTGTATTGTCTGACTCTAATTGAACTGGTAAAACATAAGCAGCCCTCAAAACCAAAGCCTTGCATCATATACATGTGACAGTTTTACTGGTGGGGTTTTCTCATGTAAATTATTGCCAAATTGCTGACATTGTGCTAGCTCTGGCTAAGGTAACTCTCCGCTAGCACATGCACTCTCAACAGAGATTAGAAAGAAGCAAGATGGCTCACTTTGTAGCTATACGTACTTCCATCATCGTTTTGGGACGCAGCGATCGTTTTCTCCGGAGCTGAGGATGAGAGTAGCTAACTGGCAGGAGGTACGTATCAGGTTGCGAGTAACACATGTTCTTCTTGTTCCTTCGTAGCATAAATTAGCTTATAAATTATGTGATAACTTGATATTGGATTGTGCATAGACCTGCATACACGCTAAGTATGCATCCGAGTAATTGAAAAAAGCAAATGTAGTCCAGTGATTTAGAAGTTCGAAACTAAATAGCTGGACTACCCCCCCAAGTGAGACTGTAGGTAAATCATTAGTATCAGTGGTGCTGTGTGAGTGGAATGAAGTGTGTGACAAAATAACAATTAAGAGCAATGTCAAAATTGGCAGGTTGGAATAAAACGAGATGTTCGTGCAGGTAGTGTCCAGAGCTCAACCTGCTCAGGTTCACGAGCTCTCAGCTCCACCCTCTTTTTTCTTTCTGGAAGGGAGCAACCAGAACAAATACTTAAGTACATACTTTAGAAGACAATGGTGTCTGTTCAAGTAGACAATTACACACAGTTGTAATCTTAAACAAAATCCATCTTCAGCTGTCCCTTCAAGCTATTTGTCTTTAACTCACTTTTTCTCTCAACCATGTTCTGTCTATACTCTTTCTATAAAAAATGAAATACTGCCTCATAAATGTGTGTTAATTGGATCGCAGCTTCTCAACAATAAAAGCAAGCACAGTCGCACACAGATATGCTGACTCATCTATCTCTAACCCCCAAGTACGTTTTGCTTTAATTAACATAACTCCTTAATGTGACACAGGGCTGCTCTTTGCTGTCACTTTCAGTCTCTGGGTGTGTCCGTTTTAATGTTTATCTGTGTGCATTCAATTTTGTAGATGTAATCCTTGTGGAATAATGTGTGTGTGTGTGCGTGCGTAAGCCTTGATGAATGGTAGCTTACACATGACTTTCATTAACTGCCACTGAGGTCAGATTGCAGTGGTCAGCCAGAAGGCCAGAAGCTGCTTGAGCTGTCAAGAGGCACGACACACACGCACACACCAACACACAATCACAATCCCATTTTTCTTTTCCAGCATGATATTCCCTTATTTGGCTCTACCATCGAGTGGGCCGGATATCAAACCATGACCATTACATTTGTCATAGATAACATGCCTCTTTGTAAGAGCCCTCTTAACCCCTTGAATTTGCCCTCTAAATAAAATGGCAGGGCTTTTCCCCCAGATTTGTTATTTCCCTTTCTCTTTCTCTCTCTCCTCTCTTTCACACACACACACACACACACACACACACACACACACACACACACACACACACACACACACACACACACACTTGTTTACCTCTTTGACACTTCTTATCACCTGTTCCTCTTTCTCTCTAATTCAGCCACAGCAGAAAAAAACAACAGCCTTTTATGTGAGTCACTCAATGTAAAAATCCGGGTGAATCAGTGTTTGTCTTAATGTCATGAATAATCATATATTTAGGGGAACGATTTTTAGTGCAAACCACTGACTTGTGGAAAGTGAGACCAATGATATACCAATAATGATAAAATGTATTATTGTTATTATTATGGATTAATAATATGGGGTAATGATATGGATTTGTGTGCAGGTTTACAGATGCTTCGGACCAATTCGTTTTTGCCAGCAAACATTTTGGAATTAAGAAAAAACTTGAATCCCAAGACATTCCTAACTCATTTGTGGACAAATATGTTTCTGCATACATTTCATAAATGTCATAAATGTCTCTCAGTAAACAGTTGGGGAGACAAAAATGAAAAAAGCAAGACTGGAAACCATCTTATAGTAAAGCCAAGACTGACAGAGAGACGATGAGAGGCAAGGACATGGATTGAGGGAGAGGACACTCAAAAGAGTGACCTCTATCTCGGTGCACTTATCGCTCCAATCACTCCATTTCATTCTTCCTTTGAACAACATTCTGATAGCTTAGCCCTTATATTTCACATCTGAGTAATCCTCAATGGTTCATTATCATCTGGCTGTTTTACCAAGCTGATAGAACATAACATCACATTATACATTAATCACAACATTGACTGATTTGAACATGTTGATTCTTCTCGTTCAAATTGAAAAAGGTTTAGGCAGGTTACTTTTCTTACCACTGATATTAAGAGTATTTGGTTTAAGTCATATTATTTCATTCGACTATGATTTGAATGGCAGCATCTGTTGCTGCGCCGCACATAAAAGGATGCCAGGCTCAAGATTTGTGGTTGTGTGACAACACAGCACGCCTCACATTGTGTTTGCAAGATGGAGATGTTTATATATTCAGTTTCAAATACATAGACACACACTGAAAATTGAGTTCTATAATCAGACAATACAAATGCTCTTACGCCCCACCTGTGCGCAGTAATATACCTCCAAATAATTTCTCTTAACCCTGACTTAAACTAAATCCTAAACTCCACATAAGACCTAGCCCATCATGGTGCCTTATAGCAGTCAGGGTTGACAAACTGTACTTGCCGTAAAGTATTTTCTCCACCTCTCCGTCCTTGTGAAGACAGCTGGTCCTAATAACACAGCCTTTAACGGGCCCTTTTGTCTTCCTCCTCATCGCTCTGTCTCCTCTCGTATTTTCTCATCTCCTTCTACGTCTTTATGATACCCTTTCTATCAAATTCTGTCAAACTCTTCCTCTGTCCATCAGTTTCCATTCGTTCTCATTCTCTCGCTTCTTTCTTATCTGGCTCTTCACAGCTGTCTACAGTGTCATTCACACTTTACTGACGACTGTGCTGCAAGTCGGCCTATCTCCCTCCTTCTCCCACTCTCTCTCTCACTCATTCTTTTTCTCCTCTCTCTATCCATCAGCCTAACATACCTCCCTAAGGGCCCACATTTTCTATCCCACAATTCTTTGCTGTGCCCCTCTGATGATTGCCAATTCCTTGCTGTAGGTCTGAACGCGACATCTACTTTTCTAAGGTCACCCTATATTGGTGTTTGTCTGTAAGTGACCAGTGTGAACTTTCCTTAGTTCACTTGTTTTTATTGCTTGAGTGCATGTACTGTGTGTCTGCATATGTCTGTGCGTACCGTGATACCGTAAACCATCGCTTCTACACTTTCTCAAAACCACATTCTACATTTCAACACACCTGTAGATGATGGTTTATGGCTCCTTATATGAGAATCTGGCCTCAAGTTTCCCATCAGAATCATGCTGTTGGTGCACTGGCCAATACACTTGGTGGATTTACAATGTATGTTTGATTGATTTGCCAGCTGGGTTTCCTCTCTAGCTGATATAAAACCTGATATAATTTGTTGTGATCTGGAACTTCCCAATTTGGACTCTAAAATTATAAAATAAAACAAACCCTAATATTTAGTACAATCTGTTTTGTCATTTTTTTTGTTAAACATTAACATGTTGAAGTTTGCATTGTTACATATACCGTGGTGACTTATTCTGTCTTTCCTCACATATTTGATGAGCATCCTTTCTGTTTCTTTAACTTAAAAAGCACCCTTCACCTAATATCACCTTCATTTCACAATGTACTCAAATATTACCGTAACACTGCTGTCATTGATAGTATTCACAGATATTGACTATACATAGATATTCAAATATTTAGCTTGATTCGCTTGAGCAGATATGAACAAACCCAAATCCTTTTTGTTTGCCCCCTCACAAGGAACTGGGACAACAGTTTATTTTGATATATTTAGCATTTTACAGTCGGTGATGATTCATTGAAATGTCAGCGTTGAGCTTCATTTATCTGCTGGTTTAACAGAAATGCATGTTTTCTCCACATTTTCACAGTCGCTGTTGCAAAGCGGGGCTGTCACAATATAAGATGGGATTTGAACAAGTTGATGTCTGTGCTCTCGCTTGTCAGAGCGTTGTTGTTGTGATTGTTCTTGTCGTGACTTGCTAAGTGAATATGAAGCTCGTATTTTAATCAAAGAAATGATTTCAACCATCTATCAAAATGACCTCAACCCTTACTTGCTCTATGATGGTGAGAGCCAGTGACTCTTTTACTAAGCAGCATGTGATTTCAGAACAAACCTTGGTCATGCATAAGCAACACACACAATTGCTTGATAAAATATTGAAATGTTTTTCATTGGAGTATGAGACTTTATTTCTCAAAACTCAAACTGCCATCCATGGCAGAATACATGTAATTAAAGGTATACACTGTATTGATGATGTATGGTGATGACAGAAACCCAACAAATACGTACATACAGATAAATAAAGATTTAGAAAAATGCTTTTACCTTGCGACATATTGCCAAATAACACTGCATTTCGAAATCCATTTGATGGCAAAGGCAGCCTTATTTCCAACAAGAGTTATACATTTGGGCCTACTTTGTTGTTTAATGGAAAAGCCACAGAATGTATACCCAGACTTGCAAAAATTGCCAGCAAATGTTTCTGAATGACGGATTGGATAGGAAATGTTTATTCACTTTTCAATGCACCAGGAGCCAGTTTGCAGTGTGCTGCTCTTCCAAAAAATAAAAAAAAGAAGTGACATCTGCTAATTCATGGCTGTACATTATGTCAGCAAAGGAGTGTCAATAAATAGAAGGGAGCTATATGGGTAAACAATATAATTGATGACTAAAACATCATTTTTACAAAATGCCATTCAGAGTAAAGCTTCGAGACTACTGGCTGGTTAGCTCGCAATCTAGTTAATGGAATATTTTAACATTTTGGTAAAATCATGATCAAAGCGCACTATCTTACATGTTATATTTCGTACAAAAAACATGTCGACTATGATATGTTTTAATTGCATGGGAGGTTATGTGCTGGGCTGTTTCGTGGATGCACATAGTATATTCCTGGAATGCTTTCATTGTGACTGCTCCCAGCCAGGAAATAGTCAAATCTGATTGATTTTCCCATCTAACTCTCAGCAGCAAAGCTAATATTTATATTTCCTAAAAAGTCTAAGTATTTCCAACCTAATGCTCAGTTAGCTGTTGTCCAGCCAGCCAGCATTTTACAGGGCTCCTCTAACCCTTTCTCAGTTGGCACTAGCACATGATTTGGTTGCACCCTTTTTATTGGTACAGCAGGATATTAATCAATGACCTTGCATGCTGATGAATAGATGTCTTGATTTGCATATCCTGCCACCACTGATGTCTGAGTCGGAACCTCTCGTTGTGTCTCCCTACCAGCCTCCACCCCAATCTCCTCATTTCGCTTTGTAAAATAATCAGCTATGGACTGTGTCATTTTTGGAACTCGGTAACGAGCTAAATGGATTCGTAAAATGTGCACGACGTACACGTGCATCACACGAGGCACCAATGTTAATGATCTTGATCATCATGCACCTGCGTCAATGCAACCGCATGAAATATTAACTTGCACACCTTCAAAAACGAAACATCACTTCTTCATGTCTTTCCCAGAACAGTGCCATAGTTAAAACTTTTTGCAAGCTGTTAATAAGTGTGTTTTGTGGTTATATGTTGCTGCTGAAATAAGGGTTGTTGCTGGAAAGTACAATGAAAAAAAGCAGATCCCTTTCTTTGCGGCAGCTGTTGCTCAGGTTGTCGAGCAGGTCGTAAATTGTGGTGTTGTTAATGTAGTTCGATCTAAATGTCGAAGTGTCCTTGAACAAGACACTGAACCTCAAATTGCCTCCAATAAGCAGCGGAGCGCCTTGCACGGTAGCTCATCCGCTATTGCTGCATGTGTGGGACCAGTAAGTGCTGTGTCCTGTTCAGATTAAAAACTGCTGCATAAATGCAGTTGATTTGCTTCTACATCAACAACAAGGTTGGAGCAGTCAAAGGTTTTTCATTTCCCCAAAAAATGACTTAAACCAGAGAAGGATTGTCCGGAAGTAGTCGGGGTATTACAATATCGCGATATATGAGAGTATTTAGACCGTATGATTTACAAAACCGTCATAATTTCAGGAACTCTGCTTTCTATGAGTGCACAATACCAGAGGTTACTTTATATTTGTGGAACAGGCAGCTGAGCTTCAAAACATGGCGACCACAAGGGGAGGGCATAACGTTCCAGGACATGTTTGGGGGTACTCCGAGTTTAGTCTTCTTCCAACTGCAAAAGCAGTTTATAGCCCCATGATTTTACTCAACTGCCCACTGATGTGTCCTTTCCCGCTGTGTGCGTTAAGGTGGCCTGACCTTTTAACGTGGACCAGCTATTCTCATTCATTTTAGTGAGCAGCCACTCAGCACACTCTCCCCAGGGACGTCATATACCGCCTATCTCGATGAAATGTCAGGAAGGTATAAAGGTATGAAAAAAGTCACCCCCCCAAGTCTAGCAGAAAGACTCTTGTAGTTATTCAAATCCACACACACACACACACACATGCAGAAACATGGACAGCACCTCCTGACCACAACCGCTCTCAAATTCAATCTTGGTAATTTGTGTCGGCCATTTAATTGGTTTATGCAAATCCCTATTCCCCAATCAGAGGGCTTCTTCCACATCCTTTGGAATGTTAATGTGGAGTGTTGGTGCAGCAGAGAACAAAGGCGAGAGAATCATGTCTGCTCAGGTAATCCGGTATATGTCAAACAGGCTCAGCTTTTATTTTCTAAAGGCTAGAGGAGACAAGAGGGAGAGACACAGACGGACTCACTAGAAGCAAAGACAGACAGACGGGTAGATAGTTACATCGTTAGAGAAGCATACAGACTGATGAACAGACAATCAGACAGAGGCACAGACTGAACTAGAGAGAGAGAGAAAATGAGGGGAATATTAATATCTTCACAAAGATACAGACAGATATTATTATGTGTGAAAGAGTGGAGAGAAAGGTGAGGACAGATGACACAGAAGTAGGAGAGACGAGACGAAACAAAAGTATGCAGAAAGGTACAAAAAAGGCAAGAAACGCGTACGTTGTAGTGAATGAACTGAATTACATCTATTGCTCAGCTCAGTTAGATTTAATTCATGTTTCTAACGTCAGCTACATTAATTACAAGCAATCTCGGAGCTATTGTGCCCTTCCCCAGTGTCATTCAGCCTTCATTACAACCACTTTGATACTGAAATGAAACCGCCTTCAGCCGGATTGTGGCCATTATACCACCGAGGCTTTCTGCCATTCAGCCAAAATGACATAGTCAAGTTCTTTTTTGGGGTTTAGCTTGCTCTGTCTAGGTGGGTGCTTTATTTTGAAGGCGTCTGTGTGTGTTAATGCATTTGTGCATGCGGATATAAATATTCAAGCTTGCAAAACTCAAGGGCTTGTCACTAAAATGAATGAAGCTGCTCCACCTTAAAGGTCAGCCCACCTGAAGTGAGCCTGATCTGCTGTTGTCACTATTTTCGGGCTAACCCTGTTTACCACCATTTTTTTTCGAACACAAACCCCAAAATATACTCACAAAATGTCAAGAAAGTAAATATCCTTACACCAAAGACTAGATTATTGCCTTGTTAACTCATCATAAAACACATTTCATTCGAACTCGACAGAGACAAAGTTAATCTCACCGAAACCATCTTGCTCAGTCTTTCCAGTGTGAATCACTGCAACCACGAGAGGTCATTGAGCAGGCCGTCATAAATGAGCACAAATTCAAAAAAAATTGTCTGAGTCCAACATTATGAGAGGTTAGCTATGGACAGACAGAAAGATAGACAGATATTCACGCACACACACAACCAAACACAAGACACTCATTTTAAAAGCTGCACAGATATGCTCACAAATCCACATGCTCATTGGCGATTACAAAGGGATGAACAAGCACTAATGCAGTTGTTTCTGAGGAAAACACACATTACCCTCTGCTTCAATTAACTCAGTGTTCCAGTCAGTTAAAGGCAACAGTGCAGTTTACAGTGATACTTAGAGGTAGAGCTAAAGAAAGAAATCCTAATCTTAGCATGTCACAACACCAATTTAGCTGGCTGTCAACCAACCTTTACAAGTACAACAAACTGAACGCGGTTTAGATGAGGTATGCTGTTCAGTTATTACATGCACGCTCTTAAATCTGTGTATTAACAGTATACTTTGTGGTATGACAAAAATTAAATAAGCAGTCAACATGCAGCAATTGCTAAATTTGTACACACCATGTTGGAGGTTATCGGTATAGCTCTGTGTGTAGCAGCATATCATTGATGTTTGTTTAAGTATGGCTTTCTAACCTACACATACCACAGCATCATATTTTGGCTTGCTTTTAAATATATCCTGCTAATTTGTGGTTGGTATTTTGCTCATGTTTACTCTCCTCTAAATCCGTGAAAGATATAATCCAGCATCTGGGCTTTTATGTGATACTGGCTATAATATGTGTGCTAAGTGATTTCAGATGCTGGATAGTGAGACAAGACCAGGGATCAGCAGCAATTTAGTCTGGGCTTTTGTTTTATGGTTATTCACCATAATAGAAAGAAATGTGCGCAGTGCAGTGAGACTAATATGCAGTTCTTTTGAATCGGAGTCGTAACAGTGTGGCTTAGTGCAACTGCTGCATGTGAATTATTTATGGATGCTGGAATTTCCACCCATGTTATAAAACGCTGCATAAAAAAGGCTTTTTTTATTTGACAAAGCGGCTTGTAGGTGATTGCAATATCTTCCCGTCAAAGGTAGGGTACCAAGAATAGCACTGCTGATTTCATACTTGATGACACATGACACTGTTCAATATGTCGAGGACTTTTACACACACACACACACACACACACACCTACACGCACGCACACACACACACACTCTCCTTCTCTCTTCCTCTCCCTTTAGAATCTCTCCCAATGAGTGACCACATTAATCCACTTTTCTTCACACACTACCTCTCCACTTTATTATCTTTCATCCTCATTTTCACTTTACCGACATTTCTACTCTACGAGGACTTTCTATGTCCTAGTACCCTGAATAAACCTTCTACCTTAACTGTGTAAGTCTAACATTCAGCCTTGATGATTTAAAAAAAAAAAAAAAAAAAAAAAAAAAGTCTGTTTACAGTGCAGTTGACTTGTTTTTGAAATGTTCAATCAAGTTTACATATTGTGTATAGCTATACCAATGATAGCAATATTTGCGCTATTCAATATTTCTTTTGCCTTATACTGATTTACAGTGAAATGTGTGTTCCGCACCAAAACCGCATTACTTAGCCACATGACACACACACACACACACATGCAGAGACTCACACAGTTAATCCTCTTCCAACCTTTCTCCTGTGATCATGTCACACCACTCGCTAACCAACATTCACACAACCTGCTGAAAAGAGTGCCTCAGTTAATATTTACAACCCCATGCATCTCAAGCTTGTATGTTTATTGCCTGAAATGGCAGGATGAAATCAAATTCATTACAAGGCCCTACATCATTCTGAGCTGCCTGCCAAGGGCTTTATGTTCACTCTGCAGCCAGCTCAGCTTCCCATGGACATCTTGAGCAGGAGGTAACACACGGTGTGTGTATGTGTGTGTGTGTGTTTGTTTAGCGTGTTAATTTCTAGGCCTCCATGTAATACAAGTGTCAGGCGAGGGCTGTTAGCAGGGATTCGTATGTATATATATTTTCAGCCTGGGACTCTGAGAAATGTAGTCTCTCTCTGTGGTACCCGGACTCATTAAAACATATTGCTTTTCTTGCCTCTTTCCCATTTTGGATCTAGACCTGGAGCAGCGGCAGCGGCAGCAGCCAGGCCCGCTCTGATACCGGCTGAATGTGTGGCACATTATGAGTTACGAGATGCAGTACAGTTTGGGATTAAATTCGCTGCGTTATCTTTTTTTTTACACGATGCAGGCTCGGTCTCGCCTGTGATGAGGAGCTCTCGCTACAAGACGGCCAGGAGAGAAATCTGTGTGTATCGAGTTCTCCTTTTCTCTTCCTCCGTCCCTCCCTGTCTCACTCCATATCACCCCTCATTCAAGGCTTTCACATCTCTCTCTCTCTCTCTCTCTCTCTCTCTCTCTCTCTCTCTCTCTCTCTCTCTCTCTCTCTCTCTCTCTCAAACCTACACCTCCTTTCCTTCCCACTCTCCTCCTTCTATGCTCTGTATCATCACTCCATCCTTTCTTCTCTCTCTGCTCCAGTACTCTTGATTTTCACACTGAACTTTGTAGAATGGAATTACGGCTCCAGACAGATTTACAAAAAAAAATAAGACCTCATCTTCACTTCCTGAACCCTCAATCTTTCTCGACTCCATCTCTCCTGCTCTTACAATCCTCCTTATACCTTCCCATCTTTCTCCTCTCACCGTACACCTTCCTTATACTTTTTACCTCTACTCACACTCTCCTGTCTCCTCTGTCAGCCCCCCCCCCTCCTTTCTTTTTTAGACCTCCCTTCCTCCTCCCTCCCCACTGCAATAAGACTGACAAGATAAGAGATTGCATTTCTTCGCTCAGCAGTCCGAGCTTGAAGAGGGTGTCATGTTTAAGGAGGGGAGTACCTGACATTGCACATCAAACCTTTTTAACATTTCAATGGGTTTCCTATTTCTCTCCACCCCATCTTGTCAGACATCAACCTATTATTGACAGATTGTGGATTAGAGGTGGAGGGGGAACCCAGGGCTTTTTAGCAGATTGCTGCTATCTGTGTTTGCTGCTATCTACAGTACGGAGCGCTGTGGGACAAATGCTTGAGGAGGCAATGGGATTTTCTTTGCTTGGATGACTGTGTATAACCGATGTCAGGTTGTTGTACAGTGCAAACTCAACAATAGGTACACGCTGAGAGGTGGAGCTGAAAGGGGAAAACAATAGGGGGAAGAAGGATGGAATGCATCGGAGCAGCAACACATGGAAAAAAGAAACTGATGCAGAAAAGGTAGAAAGGAAACAATGTCTGATGGAAAGAAGAGTAAATGAAAAAAAACATACAGGCAGAACAGGCTCCTTTCAAAAATATAAATTTGAAGTTTACTGATGAACAGATGAAACATCTACTTGAATAAGACAATGTCAACTCAAGTTTCCTTCACTCACAGCTTGAGCTTTCAACTGTAGCGCCTCTTGTGCAATAACTTGTCGCCAGTGAGGATGAAACATGATAATGATGAGACATGACACTGTAACAATATGGCTTTTACCTCCCTTATTTGTAAGGATTTTATTGCATTTGAGACAACGAGAGTTCTCAGCATATACTGCAGTAAAATGTAGCCACACTTTGGATCTTTTTCTTCTCTCTGCCATGATGTGTGTCTCACGCTGTACTGAACCGGAGTTGGTGTGTGTATCAGAGTAAAGCACAACTCTACCGAGAGAGGTTTTCAACACTGCTGGAGATTTCCCTCCGTAACTTCTAAAGTACCGATAGCAGAGCCGTTAACTCCGGACCTTATAGATACTCTGGGGTTTTACCACTGTATAATCGGTTCCTGTTTAAAATCAAGTTTCGGGGGGGTATCCCTAGTTAGGGATTCGTGAAAACCCAGTTAGCTTAGCTAAACATTTTATTATATAGTATGGCAAACAAGTAACTTTCACACATTCACTGGGCTTGGTGCGCTGCTGCTCCATTTCTTCAGACAGAGGGTCCAGAGTACGCTCTGCCGCTCTGAGAGTTTGGCGCTTTAAATAACCGAACGGTACATTCCAACAACGCTCTGAATTTACTAAAAGTTGTTGCCATAGTGCGCTCTGTTGCTTGGGGTGACTATTAATGAACGTACCTCCATATCACACGGTCCTCATCAGCAGATTGATTTTGGTCAGTTGCCATGGAAATGTAGATGTTCAAACTTTATATGATTCTGAGCACTCGGGACTTCTCCTCCATGTTGGCTTAAAAGTTGAGCTGGATAGTTCATTTTTGGGTTGGGTGGATAAAGTATTTATAACACTGATGTTCGTTTTGAGTATTGACGTTAGTCGGATTGATATGAAATAAAGAAAGGGAAGTCTTTGATTTTTCAAAGATGAGTACAACCATACATGGCATAAAGACATTATATAAAGGAATATCTGTGACTCTGTTGTGTATATGTGCAGAATTAGCAAACTGCCAAAAGCTGTAAATGTTAATGCAGTTTACTTTGCATATTAAACATTTTCTTTAATTTAAAAAAATAGTATAGATAACAAGTAAGGTACTTTAACTTAAGCTGGATTTTTTACTTCTTTTTCCACATCCTCCTTCATGAAGTTAGTTCAGATTCCCCCAGATGGCCTGAGTGTATCAATATTGCATTTGCCTCAACTGCAACTCTAAGGACAAGCTCTGCAGCTTGCTTCTACTTCCATTTCACCACAGCCGCTGCTGCAGTCATACTGGAGGGAGCTTGTGATGACTGAGATTGTGACAAATGTAATACCCGGTGCCCACACGTGTTCTTGCTCTTTCCTCGCTTTCCTTCTATCCTCGGAACCAATTTTCCTCACTTCATTTCTTTCTTCTGTTGACGTCCTATTCATCCTTTTTCTTTTTTTTTTTTTTTTAACTCTGTTCGTCCACTAGTTTCTCCCTGTATCCCCTCAATTTATCATTTTTTTCCTTGCTTGCTTCCTGGTTTCATATTCCCTTCCTTTCTACCTTCTATCCATCTCCCGTCTCCACTTACCTCCACACCTTCCTCTCTCCTCTAGACCCCTCACAATACGTCCCCCACTCCGCACCCCACTCTCGCTGTTTACCAAGCGTCCACTCTGTCATCTGCCTTGAGACTGATGCTGTGCCGGCGTCATCGCTCTCCGCAGTGTCACCACTCTGCCTTCAAAATTCAATCATTTAGTGAAACTGCAGTCATGCACCATATCTCATCTCCACTATTCTGGCTCTAACTGAGAGCGACCATTGGCATGGCCTACTGATGGCCTGCCTAGATATTAAACAGTTTGGACACCTGAAGCATTTCAACTCTGATGTGTTTTGATAGGTTTCACTGGTGTCTTTGGGATAATAGTCACAGAGCTATTGTTGAAAGTGGTTGGGGGTCGGGTTTCTGCTGAGCCAAACTCGAGCCGAGCCGAGCCAGGCTGTGACACCTGAAACTGTATGTTTATTACTTCCTGAGCTGCTTAAATGTATAGCAATGTGAACAGATCACCATTTATATATATTTACAATGGATTTGGGCAATGCCAGGTTTACGTAAGACAGAGATGCAAGGTTGAGAATTGACTGTGAGGGCATGTCATGGTGCATCTCATGGCATCTGGCACACTGTCATAGAACACCATTCATTTCATTTAAATGACTTGCTTTATGTTTTGCAGAAAAATTGCCAAAACTGTCTACTAGCTTGTTAACCAGCAAAACTCTAATTGGAGGGGAAATGTCTGTCCTGTCTGTTCATGTTCCCCTACTGACTCTAAGTTGTCAAAGAGTTTATTAAGGTAAATAATACATTTCTATTTTTGATTTCAATTTCCCTTATGTTCCTCTCGTGATGCTAATATTCACGTTCCACTAATGGCGATCAGTTATTTTCTTTCCCACCCAATGTTTTCAACCCACCTGCCCACTATGGTTCTCTCATTTCCTCCCCTTACTTATTTTACCCTCTGCTTCTTTCATCTCTGTCTGGGGAACAGGCCAGGGTTCCACTTGTGTCTTCTGGTGTGAGTTTTTATGCGAGGACAAACTTTCAGATCCGTGGGCTCTGGGATTGGATACTGGCTCACAGAGAGATCAAGTGAGGCAGCCCACATGTGAGGTGAGGTCTCCTGGCTAACATTGTGATCGGATGTGTGTATGTGTGGAGAGCAATCTGGGCACAATGTGGACAAACTGGTTGTTTCATCGACAAAGCCATACCACACAATTCAAACCCAAAACTCCTGCCTCAACAGCTCCAGATGGATTCTTTTCATTCTGAGACCTCTCGCTCTCCCTCTCCCTTTGGCTTTCAGTGTCTCATTCCAGACATTTGATCCGATCCGGATCTTTTTCTTCAAGGAGTCTCTCTTGTCCGTGCCCTCTAGAATAACACACATAAGCATTTTCTTATCTGACACCCCTATCGGTAAAAATCATTTGCTACCCCATGCTGTAAAGCCCTTTTGAGGACAAGGACTACAGGTCCGTATACAGAACACTACTTTTTCTCATTTACAGTGTCAATATAATGCAGCTGCTACTGGCTGCATGTCTTTTGTTTTAAAATATAATGTTAAAAGTAATAAAAGATGCTCTTGAACTAATTGCACATATAAACTGGATCTGATCCTATATAGGAACATGTCCTCACCAGAAAGGCTTTGAGGGTGGTTGGCTGGGTGCCCAAAGTGTTGCAATTTGACACTTGAGATTCCAGTTTGTTTGGCACCTTCTGCCAACATGAGTTTAATTTGACCTAAGAGGATCCTTTTCTTCCTACATGTCTGACCTGTATCATAATCAGAGAGGCAGCAGATCGGAAAATGCCGTATGAGCAAATATTTTAAAGTCCTAAAAGCCCTTTTTAAAGGCACTGAAATATGCCTGTTCTGTTTTTAGATATGCGGACTTTGTGAGAACTGCACAGTGGTAAAGATGGGCACGTCAATATATTCAGAATTATGTTCATTTTGATGCAAACTTCCCAATAAATAGACCACTATAAACATACTCTAACTTAAGCCTACCCCGGAGGCAGAAATTGCTTCTTACAAGCTCCTTCCGCGTTCTCTCATCTTTTACTAACACCTTTTCTTTAATACATCTGTCTACCCTCCAGTATATCTGCAGAGCCAGAAGTAACAGTGAAGGCAAAGGTGCTAACAGAAGGAGGCAGAGCAACACTTTTAACCTGTTCTCCTTCTCACATGGATGAATTCTGTGTGAACATATTGCCACCGTCACCATCATCTTCAAATCTTTTACTGCAGCAAACTATAATCATTGTTTTGACTTCATCATTAAGACAATCATATTCTCAGGTACATTTCTAAGCGATCACATGAAACGAGTCTATAATATTGTAATGATTAGTAGTCGTTGACCCACATTGGATTTTAAACCTGAATAAGGCTTTGGGTATAATTAAGTGGAATTATATTTTTATCATCCTGAAATACCCAGACCAGCTTTGTCCTTTTTAAAGTCAAAGCGTATTGGTCTGGGACTCAAGAAATCCCTGCTGAGCCTTCTGGAGGTGTCGTGGGTCTAATTCAACGAAACATCTGTGCAGAGAAGTGCCAACTTGATAATATCCCGGCGTGCAAGAGCTTGAGTGTGTGACTGGCACACTCAACACTGTAACATTCAGATAAGGTGTCTGGTGAATGGTGCTGCCTTTGTGGTGGTCCTGGGGATTTATTATTTGCCTGATGTCCTCTAGTCACCAGTTAGTACATCATTCCTTAAAAGCGTCTGAACTGGGATTCTGTATGTGAATGTCCTTGGATGATTGCACAAAGGATTACAGCATTAAATCCTGTGTATCCTATGTATTTTAGGTTTTCTCTTTTGTCCTACCTCTAATGAAGGACATAGTGATTATTTTCTTCATAATCATAATTATCTAAGGGCAGCTCTAGTGTTTAAATGTATGGTTCTTGTTCAAGCTGATGTGTAATAGGGGCTCCTAAAATGTCCTTGACTGGCTACATAATTCCAAGTATCCAAGAGCTGCTCAAAAGTCAGACTTGGCTGTGTCTTTTACAACGCTTTCAACTATACAGGGGAAATTAAGCAGGCGCCCGTATCCAGAATGATTTACATTATGGGGAGCAGTTCAACAACAGAGGAGCATCGGTTTGGATTCAGACATTCAAATGCAAGCTGGCAGTATTAACGCGGTGTGAGTTAAATAGCAGAAGGATGGAGTGATAAGAAAATGATGCCAACATTGGCCAGAAGTATGCATTAAAAAATGTGTAATTTGCGAATACAAATCCATAACTTTATTGTGCATTATTTCTTCATGCAACAATTTTTAACATCATTCAATCTGTAATAACAATTGAAGCAGGAAATACTTTTAGAATCAGATAAAATACTACCTGAAATCCCCCTCCTGTCCTTCCTCCTCTTCGGCATTCATTTTTTATTTTATTCACATTTTATATTCCTGCGAAGGTCTTCTTTTGTTCCCATTTCTCGATCCTCCAGGCCTTCTACCCCACTCCGAGGGGGTAATATGTGTCACTGAGGGAATGCCTATGAGCACAGTCAGAATCTGAGACAGATAAGAAGGAAAACTGTGGTATGAGCCAGGTGTCAAGAGTGAGCTGTGATTGCCAGGTTCGAAAATAGCCTGAAACCACAATCCATGTGGTGCATGTATGGCGTGATGTCGCACACACACACACACACACACACACCTTGTGAAAAGATAGTAATGTCTTTGATATAAAATGAAGGTTATGATATTGTAACCCTAGATCTAAAACCACAGGTGAAGCCCTCTAGACTCTATGGGTAATGCTCTCCTCCAAACACGAGCAGACGTTTGCCCTTTGAACATTTGCATTGATGGAGTCGGCCAATCAGGATGTGCCTACCCGAATAGGTGCGAATCCCAGAGTGTGTAAGGCAGCGCACATCCCTGCTCGACATCCTACAACCTCTTCAGAGAGCGCCGTAGGCGCGGAAGGGCCCCCTTAGCAGAGGGCTGTACCTGTACTTCTGGGTTACAATATCGTAACCTTCATTCTAATGCACACAGGCTCCTCCCTCTACTGGACTCTATGAGTAAAGTGGGTGGAGCCAGATGAATGCATACAGGGCCATGACAGAACTTCGACCCAACCACACCGATCCTTTCCGACTTAAGGTCTCTTCCCGCCTGCCTATAGGCTTGTTAGATGCACTCACAAAGCCATCGCCCTGGGTGTTTCTTGTATAGCGCATTACTGGCCACACCAGTGTTCTGCCTTATATACGGTGTGGTTTTCACGTATTCTGGTATGCATGTCCCGATTGGCCGACTACACTTTTCAGTGGGTGAACACGTGCTCCTGATTGGAGGAGAGCGTTACCCATAGAGTCCAGTAGAGGGCGGAGCCTGTGTGAGTTATAACGCAGGGGTAAATGGGATGTCTTGCTCTGTATGTTAGTAGCATGTTTTCTCTCTGCTGGTCTTTTTTTTACTCGCCTTAGTGTGTATTTGCTGCAGGCTTATCACCTTCAACATGGCTTATGCTGAGATGTTGAAAGGAGAAGCAACGAAAAGATGTGTGGGTGAGTTGCAGTGTTAAAGTTAAAAGATTGCGGCACAGGGGTCACAGAGTCACAGGTCAGATTATGTTATATATATATACAACACACACAAACCCACCATTCTAGAGAGTGTGTGCTTGTAGAATTTAGAAAAGAGCCATGGATTCTGTTTCTTTCTAAAGTGACTGAAATCTTTAGTAAGAGTATTTAGTGTGAGGCTCAGCATGAGTTTACTTGAACATCAATCTTATTTCTGAAAGGACTTTACCAGTGAGACTGTTCATTTGCGTGTGTGTGTGTGTGTGTGTGTGTTGGCAGGCCGAGCACGTTAGTAGGTAAACAAACCAAGGGAGACTCTGGTTTCTCCTTTGTCGTAAATCAGATTGAAAGTGCTTAGTCACTGACACACACACACACACACACACACACACACACACACACACACACACACAGCTGCTCAGTGTATCAGGTGGCAACAAGCTGTGTGGACCTAAATCATCAATGATTGGATGTAGTATTACTTTTTTTTAAATCACATAGTATGTGTGTTGGCTGTTTGTAGGGTTCTCAAAATACTATGAGAATTGTGTATTAGTTCGAACAAATATACATAGAAAACACAGAAAAATCTCACACAACTCGTGTCATCTTTTATAAATCTTTGTCGGTGTCTCCTCACCTCACTCAGTCTACATGACGCACGGAGAAATAAGGCCAGTGAGTGTAGCGCTGTTGTCAAGGTCCTTAACATCTTTAACTTTTTATTATTTACATTTTTTTCTCGCTTTGAAAAACTTTTAAACTGAATGATCAGTTGGCAATAGAATAACTTTTTTGAGGGCACATTTGTACAAATACACCCACACAAAACACACAGTTAAGCTAGCACAAGCACAAAGGTTTGTATAAGCTCTGCTTTATACCTGCTGAAAAACTTTGATCAAATCAATGATGAAATACAATGGCAAGATTGAGCTGAAAGGGTGGAAGGTAAGACACAGAGGGTGGGGAGGTAATAAGAAGGGCAAGAAAAGATGAAGAGAGGAGAAGATGAGAATGAACCTGGTAACAGGAGAAAATTTATGAATACTAACGGAAAAAAATCTATTTTATAGCACGGTAGCATACTTGGTCCCACACCACAAGCTCTTCATTTTAGACCAGCATTTTCTTTGTAGATATATTGGTCGCAGTAGTCAGACTATAGACAACCCCACTGCCAATACAAGGCCTTAAAACAAATACAACTTTTATGCACTATACTTCAATTGCAAATGTGAAAGCTTTCAGAAAAAAGTCCTAAATGCTGAGACAAAATGAGTACTTGTAGTTGTTTGCTGATGTGGAGCTGTCCATGGTGCTGATCTGATTCACTCGAGTTATCTTTAGCACAATATTTCTGACTTAGATTAGAGCACTCTACACCATCCGATGCACAAAGGCAGATGCTACAAGTTACACATTAAATACTGAGATGTGCAGATGAGGAAAATTCTCATAGAATATTTATGAAAATCCAGCAACACGGAGCTATATCCCCTTACCTTTAGGGTAGCTAAGGGAAACACAGTTACAAAGTTCAACGAGAGTTCAAACTGGTTTGACTTCTTGTTCCAAACAAACTCCATGTCAAAAAGAGCCAGAGGTTTCTTCAGGAAGTTCACAGAAGTGCGATGCTGTTAAAATCCCAGCTCTTTTCAGCTGCAATCTCACCTCTTTACTCTGAGGAACGGTGCCCTAATATAGTCATCAGAAGACTGTAGCAGCATTACTTCTCAGAAATCCGTATTTATGTGTTTGTTTGAGTGAGGGAGTTGCTATTCATGCATGCATTTATGTGTGTACACTTTCTCTCCTCCACAACTCTGCTCGGTATTGCCGCTGTGAAAATGATATCCCCTCTTCCCATTCAGCCATGCCCAGTTAAATTAAAGGGTAGGCAACTAGTTATCATCCGTTTGCATGACTGAATGTCACAAATAGTGCCAACACGCTGTCACTCAGCCCCGGAGCTTTGAGTTTGCCACTGCAACTCGCAGCTTACACACTATTTGTTGCAACGATCAAAAGATGATAAAGGGAATGTTCAAGAGGAATAGTGCAGTCGGGAACATGGCGTCTGAGGGAATGCCGAGGACGGGGGGCTAAAAGAGGGGAGGAAAGGTATGTGTTGAGCAACAGCATGAATGAGAGTAAATGAGAGCATCCAGTCAGATAACAAAAGGCTATGAATAATGGTTGAGAGAAAAGTGAAGGGAAAAATAAGCACAACAAGGGGTAAAAGAGTTCATTATTTGTTTAAAGTAGGTTCGAGTGTTGACATGAAAAGCAAGAACTTTGAGAGTGGTTTATGTAGGATGAAGAGATGCTTTGGCTTTTTCTATCTTGAAGCTATGTGTCAATCAAAACAATGTGTCATTAATCCCACCCACATGATCTGTATGTGAACTTCCTGCTTGGCACGTGTCACGTGAAGGTGAACCAGTTAGCTAATAACAGCAACCCTTTGCTGTGTTATCTCTCTCTGTCTGTGCACATGTGTAAAATGAAAGCCAACCTAGCTAACATAAACGTATGGGGAGGTAGAGAGACGGAAACAGAAGAGGTGGTGAGAGAGGCTTCGAGGAAAAAGGAAGAGCCACCAAAGGGAAAGGAGACAAAGGAGAGCAAAGAAACCAAACATTTAGTTGTTTAGTAATGAGAGAAGCACACAAAAGCTCACAAACAGCAGAGTAGGAACAGACATTCAGATGTACCGTTTCATAATGGGGAAAAAACTTGTTAACAACACATTGCCTCAATACTGAAAATCTATAACATACATTACCTCTCCCTGAGTGGTTGAAATTTTCAGAAAATATGTGAAAGCAAGGAATAGTGGAGTGTGTGTGTGTGTGTGTGTGTGTGTGTGTGTGTGTGTGTGTGTGTGCATGCTCTCAATAGTAGATTTAAGCTGTATCACTGGAACAGGAAATCTCCGTCCTGGGAAACATTTTCAATAGAGCTCCGGAGTACAGTTGTGTGTGTGTGTTTTATGTTTGTAGGGCCAGAGCGACCAATTAGTAACCCTCCATGAAACTGTTTGGAGAGGTCACGATGAAGCAAACTTTTTAGACTCGCACAAATATGTCTTCATATAGCTACATATGTTTGGGATCCGCTTAGGTGTATAAACAAGTCCTATACAAACTGTGTATGAGTGTTTATGTGTGTGCGCTATATCTGTAAGGATTACAGATACTAGAACCCAAAAGCACAACTCGGAGACAAGATACAAGTTCAGTTCTTTTACTAGAGTTCAGGCAGGGTCAAAACCGGGAGGTCAGTCAAACAGGCGAACAAATCCAATAAGGGGCAGGCAAAAATCCAAGGTCGAGAACAGGCAGACAGGGTCGGCACAGGCAGATCATGGACAATATAAAGGTACGCTGGAGAACTTTGCAATAACACACAAGACAATCTGGCAGGGAACAAGTGCAAGTGAGGGGACCTAAATAGTGAGGGCTAATGAGGGAACGGGCTGCAGGTGAGATGGGTGTGGAGGACCAGATGAGGGGAATGAGAGATGATCCGGTGTGAATGGTAGGATCTGAAATGACAGGAGAGTTAATAAAACAAGCAGACAGGATGAAAACAAACTAATATGAAGGGGAATTCGTGACAGTATCGCTCCATTTCGCATCCCTTTCTCTTTTAATTCCATTTTGTATTTTCTCTCTCAGATTCAGCTTCTTTCTCTATTTGCTCAGATATTTTGGTTTTGTACTCTGTGTACTTTTGGATGTCTTGGATCTGTTAAATTAGTCTAGTCATAATATTCTCGGATCTCTTACTGGAAATAACAAACACAAATTTGTTGGCCAACCTGTACCCGCTTTTAGTCTTCTTTTTGCAAAACAAAATCCATTTCTTGAATAACGGTGTCTGCATGAAGAACTATATCATTAGCTAATTATAATTAAACTGATGCTATATTGGTATGGGCTGCATAAGCTAGAATATATGAATCCTTGGTGTGTGTCTGTATGTGTGTGTGTACAAATTGACTTGGCTTCACAGGTTAGTTGGCTAGCTACTTACCCTTACGAAGCTGTAATTTTAAACTCATAATTATGGTGCAATATAGAGACAGGGCAGGGACAAGACAAAACAAAGACATTGTGTGTGTGTGCATGTGTGTGTAAGAGTTCAACAGACGCACTACGATTAGGCTGCAGTTTTTGCTAGCTGTTTATCCCCATTACTGCTGCCAAGGAGCTTACCAGCTAAATTGGGCAAATTCTGGTCCCCTAAACAAATTACTCGCTCTATTTGAGGAGGGAAATCAAATTAAGAAATTAGCACAGATCCAGCACTGTACCACAGCCAGTAATAGTATTAGCCCTTAGTTTAGATTTCATCGTTATTCCGTCAACTAAGCTCAGGGATACTGTTTGGATGCTGATGCGTATGGATTACCTTTACCTTGCCAACTGTAAGTATACTCTTGAGTTTTGATTACATGCTTTTGTACCTGCGGAATCTTGCTAAACAAAAAATGGGCCACTGTGTTTTGCTTTATGATCCAGGTCTATGTTTGCTAATGTTCTCCTGCTCCACCCCGAGGCTAATTGTTCGGGAAGTCCTGCATCACTAATACAGGAGACATGCAAGGTGTCTGAATCCTCTGCAACCGTAGGGCAGTGAGCACCTGCTGTAATTTCAAAGAAAGTCTTCAAGACACATTGAGCGCTTATGATAATGAGTTTAAAGCATACAAATTGAAAATGGTCCTTGAAACAAAATCAAATTCTCTTCTTTGATTAAATCATTACAGTCTGATTACATGGATTTCTCATTCTTCCCACTAATAAAGGACGAATGTTGGAGTAGAATGCAGACTGCATGAAAAAGGAAAATATAAAGTATCAAGTGTGATTAACATGGGAGCGTGAGTGAAAAAAACAGCAGTAGAAAAAAGGTGATGCAACAAATTTAATGATTGGGTCAGAGTGCAAATAATGAGGATCGATCTCACAAAGAGAGATACAGACAGGAGCGAGTGAGAGAAGGGAATTCATCGGCCATATGTCATCCACTTCTCTCTCTTCCCATTCATTTCTTTTTTTCCCCTACTTACATTTAAACTACCATCTCTACCCATCTTTCTTCTTTCCATCGCCCTCCCCGTTTCTCCCAATGCACTCTCACCTGAGCAAGATTAATCGTTCCAGTCAAATCACATTACCTCCCAGCCCAACTCCGAACTCCGTGTACACACACACACACACACACACACAAAGGGAGATGGCTAGAGCGAGAGAGGGAGAGAGAGTGACTGTGAGCCAGAGACAGAGGGAGATGGGAGGGTGGAGGGTGGGGGCAATGAGGGAGTTCAATGCATGGATGGTCTGCTCATTAAACTCATCACATTATTTTAGCCCTGTGCTTTATTACACTTAACTGGGACACTAGGCACTCAGTCAAACACACACATTCACACATACTTCTGAACACGCATGTATCCCAAACTGCAGGTTTGCCATAATGTGCTTATGACGTAGAATGTTTAATTTGAAGAAGAGGATTATTCCTGGCCCCTCGATAACAATGCTTCATCATCCTGCAGCACCTATGGCATAAGGAGGGGGATGTGCAGGACAGGAAAACTGTTGTTAATGGGATGCTAATCATCTCATAACCTGTAAAATGGGCTAACGGGCACAACCCCTCACGAAAATGTGTTTGTGTGTTTTCATGTGCTTGTTTTTTGCTGTTTACCTGCATTATTATGTGTGTGTATGTGTGCACGGTGGTGCGGAGTCCACATTTGCAAGTGTATGTGTGTGAGAGGGTGAATATTGATCTATCTCTATGTGCTCCATCACGCTGCCGAGCATAATAAGAAAGAATGGGACACTAAGCAGGTGCTCTCCCTCTGCTGATTTATAAAACATATGCACTGGGGTAAACACCTCAATCACTGAAAGGGGAAAGGCTTGGTGAATTAATCAAATTTACATGCTCCAGGGATAGTACATTCTTAGTTTGTATGCATATAACCTCTTGAGATATTTTAAATATAATTTTCTTTCTTTTTTAGGTGCAGTGAATAAATCCAGGAATAAAAGGGAATCGATTTGTAAGTGAAATGGGGTCGAAATAGCCAAGAATGAACTATAAATAAGTGTGTCAGCAGGCTTTACATTTTGGTCTTTACACTACTACTACTAATACTACTAACCACTACTAATACAATTTAAAAACACATGAAAACAGGAGCTAAAATGCTTAGAGGATGATGGTTCTGTTTAATCCCAAAACACAATTGCATCAATCTTGGTGCAATTAACCTTTTTCTAAGTCCCACCCCTTAAAAGCAGACTAGCCAATCATAGCGTAGCATTGTCCAGCTCCGACCAGCGTCCGACAAGTGTACGGCTCTGTTCCAAAGAATCTCATGCAATCGTTTCCGATTGTTTTTGTGGATGGCTCGTCAGATCTCAGGGTGTTCGATTGTGTGTGTGTGTGTGTGTGTGTGTGTGTGTGTGTGTGTGTGTGTGTTTGTGTCTGTGTGTGCCTGTGGTTTATTTAAATTCGATTTGGACGCTAAGGGTTACTCTGGACCGATGACTGCTGTCCACTGTGCGGACTATTCTCCTTTGTTATCTGAGAAGGAGGAAGACCTTTCTACCACCTTCGTTTTTTTCTCTCCGTCTCACACTGTCCTCCTGTCCGAGTTGTTTTATCTCTCAAATCCGTTTGGTCATTTCTCCCTTCTCATTCCACCATAAGCCTTTTCCTCCTCTGTTCTCTGTCAGCATTCATGTTTAATTCATTGTTATTTCTCCTCTCACCACTGTCATTGTTTCTGTTTACTTATTTTGAGCCATCTCTTTCCCCTTCTCTACTCCTTGCAACACAAACACCTTTCTCTCTAACTCCCTCTCTCTTTTCCTTCCCTGTAGTCCACCTCTGACATGACCTCCATCGCTGCTCAGACTCTCATAACCCTGTCAATCAATCAGAGGTAATATAGTTTTATCAGGCATGTGTCCCTGTGTCATTGGCCTCTGATAGACAGGACTACACCCAACATGGGCACTTTGTAAAATGAACAGGCCCCCTGGGATGGAAATAGTTAATGATATATAAATCATTGGGCACACTCACAATACAGTATGTGCTGAACGCTGCACTCTGTAAAGGCTTCACAGTGGGTATGAAAGAAAAAAGTTTAGATGGCCATGGTGATAGTTTGAAGATGTGTGTGATTTCAAATCTACAGGTAAATGTTGGCTGTTTAAACACCGTTGAAGGTGACGCCACTGAGACGAGAGCCCTCCTCAGTCACAGTGTTCACGGACAGGTTGCGGGAGACCTTCCTTTGAAGAGCTGTTGGTGGTGTGTGCCCTGCGACAGAAGACCGACACATAAACCTCCTCGAGCTACAAGCAGTGTTCTTGGTCCTTTAGCACTTCAGACCCCTAATACGGGGAGGCATGTGATTGTGAGGATCAAAAACCACACCACGGTGGCCTATGTCAACACCCAGGGCAGAGTTTGGTCACACTCCACAGCAGTCCTGCAGAGTGGCAATGTCTGCGGCCTTGTTTGGTGGGGTGAGGGAGCAAGGACATATCTCAGCAATGTTCGTTCACACGGTTCTTTCTCTTGGACACGTCAGAATCAGTTGCGTCCTACATGGGTTGGCGGGGCCCCCTACTTCTCGGCTGTGTCAGCTTAGGTTATGAAGAAGTAAGTTGGCTGCGGCGACTAACCTCTCGCCTGTCAGGGTCAATGTGGTTGGGTCAATGTTGTCGTGGCAGGGCATGCGCTCATTGGGCTCCACCCCATGTCAGTTTTGCCCATTAAGTTTATCAACTTAACGTGTAAACATTTGTAATGAATTTATCTGCCAAGTTCCAAATTGTTCATTTATTACCTTACAATATCTGATCTTGCTCAACATCCACTAAATGATTCATGCTTTTATGGTTGTCTTTCGACAAAAGCACTCAGTTAAGGTTGGGCAAAGATTTTGCTCAGGAATAAATGTTGATGAAATCTTAAAATGACTAATGATGACATGGAACGTGTTTACTTTATTAACATTTCATTCAAACCACCATCCTTCTGTAACCTTAACCGAAGTGCTTTTTGTTGCCTACTCACGATGTGAACTCTGGTGTCGAAGTGTTGCGGTTTTGAAAGTCTGATATCCACCCCGACCACCGTAATGACTTGTGAATGTCATAAAAACGTAGCACCTCCTTCGTTTAAAAGGAATTTAATAATGAGTAATCATTATCCTGGCTGCATTTGCATCTTCTGCAAAACGTATTTGGCAAAACAAATTAGTAGCTACAAAAAGAGTGAAACCATTAGTTAGTTCATCTTTTAGTAAGCCAACACTGTTGTAACAGTCATTTTTTAAGCAAAAATAACAAACAATAACGTAGTCCAGCTCCTCGATTTTCTGCTTTTCTCTTGCTTTCCATTACTGTTAATTGAATATTTTGTGTTTTGGACAGTTTTTTAATCAAACTAAGTAATACAACATCCTTGTGATGGACATCTTAAACTATTGCATTCTATTAAGTATGCTATTCCTAAAGTTACAAGTCGCTTCTACAAGAGCTGAAATACTTGACCATGATGTAATTATTTAAATATAAACGTAAAATATTTCTGCAGTTTATTTAATTTGTTTACTATTAATATTTTGAGTCACTTGTATGTTTTACTTTGTTACCATGCAGACTTTTATTGCTTTTGACTAAAGCATTTGTGTTGGAAGAACATCGCAGAAAATAACATTGCATAATATCTATGAATTGGGATGTAATTTGCAGAAAGGTGATGAGAATTGCACTAGATTTCCCAAAAGTGTTATTTGAATATGCATAGCATCACAGCTTTATTATCGTGATTGCTTCCCGCACATACAACTGTGATTATAATTCATGTATGACTGACTGGATGGTTTATAAAATGATGGTTTATGTAAACTACCTCCTGAATTATTCATAGTATAGATGCCCATCAAAGGCTAAGTTTCCCGTTCTGTGTTCCTTTGTGTTCATGTGCGTGCATGGCTGCATATTTGTGTGTGTGATTTTGTGTGAGCTCGGTCAGTGTGTATTTCTGTGTGTAAATGTGCCTGTGCGCGTGCTTGTGTCTGTCGTCAAATTATTGTCATCTGCTCAGGATAGTCATTTGGGTTTGACCTCACGTAATAGGGTTTGACAGCCAGTGGCTAAGACAATAATTACAAACACACAGAGACGGCCTGTATCAAAGCCAGCTGACTAGAATAAAAATCATTTTGGAGCTGTTGTTACTAAAGAGAAGCAATTATCCGCACACAATACTGGGCACAGAGAAGAAAAAAACAACCCCAAAAAAACCAGGGGAAAGCAGGGAAACTTCCAGTGCAAAAGGTGAAATACTGTCCTTTGTTTAAAAAAATGAAAGCAAATTTGTGCTGATATTAAAGGCCTGAACTGAATATGTAATAATACAATTTCAAGGTATGACTTGGTTCTTGCATTCCCCCTCTTCCCTCCAATCCCTTATTGCATTTCCGATACTGTAGTGAGTCATCTCCTCCCTCTTTTCCCCCTTTATTCTCCTTCACCCTCTCCTTTCCTCCCTCAGTAGATGTCACTGCAGTTCCACCACCAGCCAGGCAGGCAGGCGGATTGTAATGCATCGTGGGACACAGACACCCGCAGGTGACGATAGCCGTGACGAAAGGGACTGTAAGGGAGGGGAGAGGCGCAGAATAGATATAACATGGGGAGGAAGAGGACAGATAAAGGGAGAGGAGGAGACTTTCACTCCGTCTTTACAGGTATAGCGCTGGTGGGTGGCGTTGGCGAGAACCTAAATAGACCCAAGTCTTTCACATGCATCAAATGCACATTCCAGCCTAAAACATGAACATATAAACACACGACACACAGTAGTAGCACAGAGGTACATACCAACACTTTTAAGAACTTTGACCCACACACACACACACACATATTCCTGAGTTGCAATTAACTGTCATGCCCCCATCTACTATCAGTTAGTAATGAATAGATAAAGTGTTGTGGCATCAGGGGAAATGTGAGTGAAGATAGAGGTGTTGTTGACTTGTCTCTGTCAAACAGATAGCAATCTGCCAGCTCTCCAGTGTTCAACCACTTCCCCTGATTGGAGCCCGATGTAATTACTTTATTCAGTGTGGGAAATGAAAAATATCACTGCTCATCTGGTGACATTTCAAATACTGTTTTACTTGGTTGTATGTTCAAAAGTAGAAAGCGCCGTCGCATTTTTTAGTTCTCCTCAACTTAACTTATAAGTCATCAAAAGAGCACATTCCTGTGATTTTTGAATTTGCTTTTAAGTTAGTTTTCGTTGTCCGGATCACCTTTAAGATGTTGATGTGCAATCATTGATGTATCTGTAAACAATTTTATTATTGCAGAGGGTGACGACGCAGCCACAGGCGTGATTATTTTCAAACAATGCCACAGACTTGAGGTTTACTACAGGTTCACTGCAATGAAATAACCCATTCCTCTTTTGTTGTTCCACATTTACGGTTCACAGAAGAGGGCTCTGTACTCCTGTGGGCCGTCATCACTGAACATTTTGTAGATGCTGTCAAACCAGGTAGGAAAAGGGTTTTTGTTCGACAGGTGGTCCGAACTAAACAATTGAAATACATTGTTTGACCATGTCCTTTAGGACAACACAGAGAAGTATTTTCTGATTTGATGTCCGTATTTGACCCATCCATCCACACCGACTTCCTACCTATACGGACCTTGTTGCTCTATAACAACATCACCTGACTTCCTCCTTTGCTCCCGTCATAATAACTACGGCCATTACAGGGCTTTGTTATTAGAACATAATCAGAGGTTGTTTTGTGTAGTCAGAATTGGGCACAAACTTTTATTTGTGCATTGCATTGTAATATTCACATATTCACATTCAGCAACAACTTTATCATACATTTTAGGGTGATCAGCTGATGAAGTCTATCAGATCACTTTCCCTACCAGAACGTAGCAGCTGCATGCTTGCTGTTAAATCAAATGCTCTATTTAAATCTTCTAATTATTCATGCTGCCACCTTTGCATCAGTGCTTGGTTTGTATTCCCCACTGCTACATAACGTGTAGTGTTCAGTGGGAAGTTTCATTAATGCCATTTTGCTATTCTTGGATTCCTTATGGAGTAATGTTGGCCGATATGTACCACAGAGGTTGACGTAGACCTGAATGGATTTATTCATAATATATTCTCAACACCTGCATGATTTGGGTGATAACGCTCATTGCAGAAAAAATTAACTTTCCAAATACAGAGAGAAAAAAAGCCTTATAAGGCTGGAAAAATATGAAACATAGCCATGAATTTCAATATCAATCAATATCAATAGAGACTAAGGAAACTCCCTGCCTTCTCTTCCCATGCATGTTTCAATGAACGTGCAGGGAATTTCCACATGGCAGTAATGCCACTAAACATTATTACAAACCTTGTGCATGGTGTATTTTAACTTTGACAAAAGTGGTCCTGGCGGAATGAGTACGGTTGTGTACAGATGTCTTCGGCATAAATGAGAATTATCTCTTGCGTAAACGTAACATTGTCTGAGTGTTTGGTTGCACTCACAGGATGCTATTAAATTCTGTTCAAGTATCTGTTTCTCTAGAGAAAGGCAGAGACAGGTGCGAGCTGCAATGCCAGAGAAACAGGGTAGGCTCATGTGTGTGTGTGTGTTTGAAATGTTTGTGCGTGAGTTTGTGTACATGGGTGCGTGCATGTGCGGTTGTAAGCATTCTTGTGTGTCACAGTTTAGGAGCAGACAAGTGGAGAGGAGCATTAAACGCCCTCATCCTCCACTAATCAGGGATTAGACAGTGTTTAAGAGCATAAGAGAGAACCGTAAAACAAATTTATTTCTTTATTTTGCAGGGACAAATGACTGTGCGAAAGAGACAGTTGAAAACGCCTATGTGTAAATGAAATGAATGGCTGTTTGTGTTAGTCATGTCTCGATAGTGCCATGAATGTGTAGCAAGCCAGCTTTTGATTTCATGGAATTTCTTTATCATTTAGTTTCCTCTTTCCCTTCATTGACCTCCAACACCACTACGTCATTACCTTTTAAATTTGTATAATCCAATCATTCCCTCACTAAGGCTATGGTCAGACCAACGCCAATGTAGCCTCCTCATTCATTTCATTTCTACAGTAGTGGCCACACTTGGTATCGAAAGATCACTTGATGCACAGTGACCCATACACAAATATTGCAAAAGGAACGTCTGTAGAACAGTGAATATGTTTCTTTCCTGGAATAACAGTGTTTTGTTTCTAAAATTTAAATTGGGAGATTGTTATTTCATGCCTTTTATACGCCAGCAGAAAGTTAGCCTTTTTACCCAATATAGTGACTTACTTGCATGCTCTCAACTGGCTCAAAAACACACAAGCCCACGTGAGTCTGAAAAAAGAATCTGTGTCTAATTGTCTTAATTTTTCCCTAGCTTGTTGCTCTAACGTTTTAGTTTAAAATCCTCAAACCGCCCTACCGAGAGCGTATTTCATTGTCTCACCAGTCCCTGAAGCAACACGCCCCCACCGAAGCAGCTACTTGTGCTGTTTTTGGTCTGAATGTCTGCTAAGTTTCGCTTAGAATAAATCAGATATCCTGCCATTCCGGTGGCATTGCAGCTAATGCAAAACTTTTTGGTGATATTCCACAAATGACTTGTTTCAATCAGGTGAAAGGTGTTGCCGAGATATAATGAGAGGTGAGAAACAAGGTATCAGGAGAGAATGAGATATGCATGGTGAGGAGAAAGTGAGAGGGAGAGAGAGAAAAAAAGATACAGGCAGAATTAACGAGAAAGAGAGAGAGAGAGAGGGGGAAGGCAAGGAAGACAGTCTTCCTGGGGATGTAGGAATGATTAATGTGAAGCTGTCAGAAAGGTGGAGAGGTGAAACCACAGCGATGGGGGAAGAGTCACGGCCAGATGCAGAGAAAAGAATATGACACAGAGAGAGAGAGAAAAAGAGAGAGAAAGAGAGAGAGATGGTGGCATGGAGGCATGAAAAGCCTTCAGGACAGACCGTGAGTGAGAAAGCGCAAATGTGTGCAGGGAAAGAGTGGTGAAAGCATGAAAGGGACTCCAGGAATGAATGCTTAGAGGGAATGAGAGGAAGCAAAAAGGGTGGGAGAGAGAGAGAGAGAGAGAGAGAGAGAGATAGAGGGAGGGAGGCTGGAGGTGTGAAAGAGGATTCAGCAGAGACTGCTGGGAAACAGAAAAAGAGGCAAAGACAGCAATGTAGAGATAGACGGGGACACCAAGAAAGAAAGAAAAGATATAGTGCTACCTGCTAAGGTGAGAGACCAGTGATAAAGTGCCTTTAGATTTCTGTATGAGAGCCTGCTGTGTGTGTGTGTGTGTGTGAAAGAGAGATCAACTCTGTGAGCATATTTAACATACGTTATTTGACACAGCGATGGCCTGATTGTTAAACATGATTGTGTGTGTGTGTGTGTGTGTGCGTGTGTGTCGCACCTTGCCATAAATCCCACCTCTGTGTGAACCAGCACTACATTGGTCTGCAGCAGCAGTTATTGTTCAACTTCCCCTTCGACCTCACGCTGCTTTATTGCCCCATTCCATCAAATGGCTCGTTCTATTGTGCATACCTGTCATGGTGTGTCTTTGTGTGCGAGTGCTTGCATGGTAACATACTGTAACACAAAAATAATTTGTGGACAAGGTGGTAATAGGAAACCAGCTTGTTTCCACCGAGCCCTCGGCCCAAGCAGCTCCATTTGTTTAAGTTCGGCTTGGCAGTTAATGGATTTTCCATGAAAAGTGGGAATCCATCAGTGTGCACTCTGAGGCATATGCACACATGTAGTGCATGCAAACACACACGCACACGCACACCCACACACACACACACACACACACACACACACACACACACAAAGTTGAAAGGAAATTCCATTATTTGTCACCACTGGTTTCATTCTCATATTTTCGTTCATTAAAACCTTGGTCATGAGTAATAACTCACCCCTGACCACCTCTGATTTAGAGATTTTTTTTTAAAGCTGCTTTAATGAATACGTCTATGTTAACAATGAATCGAATGACTACATTTAAAGGTCCGATTCACCTGACTATGCTGTTGCAGACACTTCGTAGAAACTGTGCAGCAATCAAGTCCAAAGTCCTGAATTTCTAAAGTGGAGGTTGTGAGTGAAACATTGTCATGATCAATATTCACATTGGACAGAATTTTAGAATAAAACCTAGATTTACAAATAACAGATTTTTTCCGACAAGCATATACAGACACAACAACATAGCATGGAATAATAATAATGTAGGTGTACCCCTACATTATTGATAAGTGACTCTTTGAACCACATGAACAATGTGAACATGACATGTAGGTCCAGTGCCATTTATTTTAGTGACTTTAATAATTTCCTTTATGCCCAATGAGGTATAGGAGTGAGGAGTGGGACTTGTTGCAGCATTATCTGTGTTTTTGTCAAGAACATTTCAGCAGACATTTGTCTGTACAGAGGATATAACCCACGTCCCCAGAATTAAGTTGATCTCCCCTTTTCTGCATCACTCTGCACATTAAAATCAGATGACTTGATTTTAATGTGTTTTTTTAGATACATTTTAGATGCACTTGCAGCCCTGAAACATCACATGAGCTAAGAACCATGAGCTAAGATAATTACAACAACGATCAACTGTCATTGATATACATAAATAATAAAACTTGACTTCTCTACCTGTGCAGTTTGACCTCGCTACGTTTTTTTTCCATTAAACCGTAATTAGAAGTTCAGAAGTTGAATTATTGTTAACCTTCCCTCTGACGATAAAGCACATTGAACTGAGCTGCAATAAGAAACCCTGTGAGCTGCAAAATGCTAAACTGCAGTATAGTTGACCATCTACCCCATTGGCTCTGAATTTCAATCAGCAGAAACGGTACAATCATTTTCATGACATTTCCATTTTCCTGATTATTATGCAGCGGACAGAGACGAGAATGTGGGAAATAAATACAGGACATAAAATGTAACACAAGTTGTGAGCTCAATAATTGTTCCGAGTTGGTATGCAGCAGACTTTTCCTCACAAAAAAAGTGGTTTGTGTTCTGCCTCAAAAAAAAATAAATAAAAAATCTTTAGTCTCAGTGCCACCTCACCTTTGGGCTAAGAGCTACTTCAGAGGCCTCTCCATAGACAGAAACACATGCCTTTGGGAAATGAATAGAAACACAGAGGTCATCCCCACACTTACTCTCTGGGCATCAACATTACAAAGTTATTGATGCTCACAACTTCTGTGCATCCACTGCAAATTGTGCAATAAATACACAAATGGTTTGACTTGTTTTTCCTCTCTCCTGTATCTATAGCTCATTGCATCTGGCAGAGCATCTGTCACGGCCTGGTGACAGAGTAGCATTTATAATAGACTGCAAGCTTACTGTAAAGCCCATCCCAAAAGTCAGTGCTCACTTCCTCCTTCACTTCTATTATCTCACTGCAGAGTGTATAGGTGGTACAGAGTACATGATGGTTGATCAAATACTACAAGCAGCCCATACTAGGGGCTTAATTAGTCATAAAAGGCCAATTCACCAACAATTAAAACCAGCTTCACTGACTTTAATGACATTACGATGAGGGCCTGAGCTCCGACACTTTACGAGATAAAAGGAACCCGAGACCATAAAAGAAAATATTTGAAGTGAGATGGAAGTTACAGAAGGGAGGAAGCTGGGGTTTTGAGGGTGGGTACATGTTTGGTGGTATGATTTTAGCAGAAAAATAATTGCCTGTGCACAATAACGCATAACGTGTCATGGTGATGTAGACAGTGTTGGTGCTCAGGAGGGGTGCTATGAAAAGAGCGTCTTTGATGGTGTTCTCATACTCATTCTGTTACAGGAAAGGCTGTAGTTAAGGTATTTTTTGTGAAAATAGAGATTGCCCAAGAGATGAAACAGTGTATGCATTATATTGAGATAGTGGAGGGAAATGATGGTAAACACTGTTTATCTGAAAATCCCAAATCTGCTCTCTTTTTACTGTATTATGTCTGAAGATTTCTCTGTAAGAGAGTTTAGAATATATTTATACGTCGATAAAGGGCATACCATTTATTTACTTTTATTTAACACTAGCTCTACCTGTAAAATATATATATTTTTTATAAATATGCAAACGATCTGCTTCATCTACATCTTTACGATTACAGTAAATGCACCTTTTGACTATATTGTGAAAATATTATGACAACTATTTTTTTTTTGCTACACAATAGCAAGTAGACAAGCAGAAGTTGCCCATCCTCCAATACACATTGAATACATTCACTGTAGCACAGTAGCTGCAATCTTCAGCAATTGGTGTACTGGGAATTGTTCCAGAACTGTAAATATTGTTTGTGAGTACTACACACTTTTTTGGTATCTGATAAATCTTTAAATCTATTAATCTGTTGCTCAATATTTTCTGGATAGTTTTTCGACCAACGCAGTTTAGACACAGGGCTGTTTGGCCCAAAATATCAGTCTCAATCATACATGAACCGACGTAATTTCTGTAGCAAAAGCCCAGCCGAATAGGCAATAGGAAAACATGTATCACAAGCTAAAGTCAACTCAGGTCTTCTCAGAGAGGTAACAGACTTCTCCTTTACTGCCCCATTGATACAGGTGCGTGCCTCCCTTTGTGTGCCCCGCGGCAATGTGAGAGAGCCAACTGACCACAGTGAAAATTTTTGAAAGGCTAAACACCAACGGTTATTTGACGTGGTGACGCGGGCCTCCAAATGCGTTTTTACGCGGCTGCACTCTTAGTAAACCACGTGTAAAATATAAATTTTCTGTCGTATTGTTATCAAATTTTAACTTATACTAGGCGTCATGACTGTTAGCTGTCGAATGAGAGTCTTTTCAAGCCTGTAAGTCCCAGCCATAGATAGCTGCTGTCATCTGTTGGCCAAAACAAATCTAGGCGGAAGTAAAATGCTTCTCTTTCACTGTGCTGAAAACGCATTAGCTCAATGCTAGTAGCACTTACGGTGATTCTGACTGATTGTGAAGAAACTTCAGATTGTTGCCATTCAATAAAGACTAAAACCATACATGTACTCCCAATGGTTCAATAACAGCTGTCAGTTTACTTTGGGTACGCGGTTGATAGGCGTTTTAGGCAAATTATGCAGGAATGAAAAGAGGTTAACGTGTAATCGTGTCCTTTACTTTTGTTGACTTCTGATAGTGGTCTTTTTTTCAAACAAAAGTTCCAAAACTGGATTGCTCTCTCTCTCTCTCTTCTGTCGCTCTTTTTCATCATTTTCCCTTAAGTCGTCATGTCTACTTTCATCTCCTCTCACTGTACATCGATGAATCTTAAAGTTATGTGGTATATTGTGGGATGTGAACATTTTAGACACTCTGGTCCTCCTGATTTAACACGCAGTGCCCCAGGAACAATGCCTTTCGATTAGACCCCATTTTGCAGGAGAGGCAATGACATTGATTGGCCGAGGGAATGGGGATTGACATTGATTGGTCCCGGCTTGTTTGTGCGGGCAGGAATTGATTTGCATAATGCAGACATTTTCAGTCTGCTGAGGCTCTGTACGTGGTAAACTAGGCCAGAATATAAAAATCTGAACTTAACAGTAGCAAAGGGCATCACTGATGGGGAATGTATGCGGTGTCTTCTCTTAAACGTGCATCTAAGCTCAGTCTGCGTTTCATTGAAATTGTGATGTGGGTCAGATTCACAAGTTAAGAGGATAGAAAAAGAGTTACAGAAATATTCAGTGGTCCCAGTGATTGCAGATAACGAAAGGAAAAAAAAAGGACAAAGGGAGATGCGCAACAAAAGACAGTGATGATATAAGTTTGACACAAGGCCAAGACATTCCAACAGAAGCAACTAAGTGAGTAAGAAAATGGATGCGACAGATTGAAAGAGAAACAAAAAATAAAGGACTGAGCTAGAAAGAAAGAAGGAGTGATAAAGAGAAGAGGGAGAAATGCCAGAGGGAGATGGGGGGAGAAAATCAAGAGCAGGCAAAATAAAATAAAGTAAGAGAAGAAGGCAGGGGAGAAGAGAGAGCAGAGACAGGAGACAACACAGTGTGCTGTGTCTCCTGGTTGTCTTTGTTTACTGTGACAGGGACAGGTGGAGGCTGACAGCAGGACCTTTACAGAGAGCTGGTTAAATAAAGAGAGGATGGAGGGATGGAAATGAGCAGAAAGAGATGAACAAAAGAAGGAAGAAGACTGAGACTAAATGCCAGTCCCCAAATGGCTGCCAAGCCTTCTGTTCCCTTCCTGCTCGGAGTTGTAGCACCATGTGGTTGATCAGCAGCATAGATCAAACTGCTACCATTAATTTGACTTCTTATTTGTTTCTTTGATATAAGCATTAGTTTTGGACGATATTGTCATAGCGAGTTAGGGTGCACTATAAACTAGAGGTGACTTTTATACGTGGCCCTACGGGATGTGCATTTGTAGGAAAACATTTTTAGCCAAGCACTATTTATGGGAATGTCACTTGGTCACTGGCGTTTCTTGACAGCTATGAGATGGACTGCCATGAAATGTTGTGCTGGCATTCATGAGTGCCCCTAGGATCGATGTTCCTGACTTTAGCGATACCCTAACTTTTTCATCTAGGGTTACCAAGACGCTGATTTCAGTTTTTTAGTAAACTGTCTTCATAACTTTTGCACAGATAACATTCAATGCAATCATAATGAATGAAACCTCTTGACTTTTCATTTAGGGCCACCAGCATGTCAAAATGTGCACATATCCAGTGAAATATCTCAACATCTGGTTGGATAGAAGCATTAATCGTTCCTAGACAATGTATTCTGCTGACTTTGGTGATCTCCTGACTTTTCCTCCACGAGTTTCACATTTGTGGTCATGGGTGAAATATCTCAGCAACTACATTTGGTACAGACTCAGGTACAGTTCCCCACTGGATTATTTTGAATAACTTTGGTGTTCCACTAACTTTTCAGCTAGCAACAACCATGAAGTTTTTATTTTTCCAATACTTTGTTTTATGACAACACATCTGCCAAACTATTGACATTCCCATCAGTCTCAGCTGTTCTTTGTGTTTAGTGCTAAATAGCAGATGTTAGCATGCTAACCACCTCACAGGGCTGCCAGCACGGCTGTAGACTGTTTGTAGTGTTTAGTGGAAGAGACGTTTGAAGGATGCTTGTGCATCAAAGTAACACGATACAACAAATATAACAAGATTAAAGTAATACAAATATTTGGAATCAAAAAGATTCATAATAAAACAGAATACCGAAGAATGTTTGAACAAAATACAAATTTCAATAGCAATTCAAGTTATTCGGTCGACATGTTACACATTTATTTACTAAGTAAGATGCAATTTAGTGAAAGGGATGGACATCTCTCTCTCTCTCTCTCTCTCTCTCTCTCTCTTACACTCACTCACTCACTCAATCTCAGACAAACACACACACACACATACCCACAGACCGTCCTTTGAACCTATAGGGTATTATGGGATTGTCTCAAAGTGATTACAGGGGATCAGGCATATGAAAAAACAACAACAACAAAAAAAACAAAGATGCACACACAAGCTAACACACGCATGCACGTACACATGCATAGAAAACTCACTCACGCACAGAAAGACTCACACTCGTCAAGCCAGGAAGTCCGGCCTCTCTGACAGGGATAATCCTGTGGCACCGAGCGAGAGTAAAGTTAGGAAGAGACGATCCCAAACCCGGAAAAGCCGATTAGAGGCTGAGGGAACAAAAACCAGTCAGCGGGAGACGGAAGAGGAGAAACAAGTAGCAGAACGGCAAAGCCAAGCCAACCCTGACACGAGAGGCCGGTTATGCCTTAAAGATCGGGAAAAACAGAAGGGGAGAGGGATTGGATACAGAGCACATGTACAGATTGGAGGGAGGAAGAAGGAGTACTTCAGATATGGAGGGAGACATGGAGGTGGAGAAGATAGGAGGACGGTATGAGGGGGGAGGTTGATGATTGGAGATAAACGACGGAGGGGGAAAGAGAAGGGGAGAAAAGGAAAGGAGATACACATGAGATAAGAAGGCTTTAGAAGTTGAGGAAGAGAGAGAGAAAGACACTGATAAATTGACAGACATTGAATATTATCATAAATTAAATGAAGATTAACTGATGAAAAAAGTAAAACCAGCAGGCTGGTCTCTCTGTCCGAGTCTCTTTCTCACACACACACACACACACACACACACACACACACACACACACACACACACACATGCCTCAGTATGTCCTCATCGATGACCAATGATGTACAGGACACGTTGAAAGATAATGACCACAAATAAGCAAGGAGAAAAGGGAAGCTTCCAGACACATACGTGAATATCTTTAGCAGCAGCATGCAGCAGTATATTGCTTTGCACTTGTGTCGCTAACCACCATCTATACTAGGTAATACGCTGACTATGGATAAATAACTAATACAACCCCATTTCAAAATAACCCACTGTCCCTTAAACTTCACATTCTAACTCATCTTTTTCACACCTTTTCTGCTCCTGGGTATCACTTCCGTCTGTCACTTTTCTTCCTTTCGCTGTGTCACTCTTCCCCATCTCTCTCTCTCTCGCTCTCTCTCTCTCTCGCTCTCTCTCTCTCTCTCTCTCTCTCTCTCTCTCTCAATTAATCCCAGGGCTGAAGAGGTTGTAGAGTTGGTATATCCACCCAGTGATAAGGGCCTTTATAGAATGAGGCTGACACTGGAGGGGTCATAATTTAATGGAAGCAATAAAATACAACAACACACACACTCTCATAAAAACTCACACTGTTGTGAATACACAGACACACACAGACATGTCTTGATCCTATCTGGATATAGTAAAATGCTGTGCAGATGCAGTACCAGCAGTGAAAGGTGGATGGGGGAAGCTGATAAGTCCTGATAAGTCTTGGAAACATAGACTCAGACGGATAGATAGATCATAGAAAGACTGGATTATGTGTTCCAGTGAGTTGTTCAAAATTTTCATCACCATGGAGTCAGCTGATCCACATTCCGATTGGAGCTGAGATCTGCGCTCCACTCTTGTCATTTCAATGGGATTTGTGAGATCTGATCACGGGGACTAGATTTAATGACAACATTATTGCTGCGTATGTTCGCTGACTCTGAAAAATCCCTCCTATGTGTTCGGAGTTATTTTTATTCAAATTTACAATTGCCCTATGTTTTTCTCGCTGTCGCTCTGTCTCCTTATATAGACTTCCATTCAAGTTCCTTCATTTTGTGAGCACGGCCTCTTTTGAAGCAGTCCACAACAGAAAGGACAGGATTATATTGTTGTGCATCTTGGCCGGTGTGATTGGATGATAAATACTGCAGTTAAACAACACCGACAGAGATAAGTGTCGTTGGCCATTGTCCCTGTATGTCTTCTGGAAGAATGCATGCAGGTCTAAACCATCTGGTGGTGGATGAAAAGCACAAATAATGGAGATTAAGTAGAGTATCTCGATATAGAGTGTTATGAGCACCGTCAGTGCTTGAATGCTTTTTGTTCCGTTTTTTGTTTGTTCCAGCTTCCAAAATACAGTGCATGAGCATATACTCACTTTATGCAAGTGTAATTCTACTTTTTTAAATTATGCTTTCATGTCAGATTTGCGTGTTCTACTAAAAATGTGACTTTTTCTTCAGGATAGAAATGTAGTGGATGGCAAGGCATTAGACACAATCTCCTTTTCCTAAGAGATCTGACTTTCATATGTGTTGTAGAAAGCATAAGGAAGACCATAACGGTGTAAGGGAACCATTAGACTTACCATGCACTGTAGCTGGATTCTTGCAATATCACATGAGAATTGTAGGATAACGCATCACACTAACATCTATTTTGTCAGGATTCAAGTAATGCGTTTGCATCCGGCAAGCCAAGGCATGGACCAATCAGTGTCCTGTGAGCAGCTACTGGCAGCTACGAGAGTGGCTTAGGTGTGTCTGCCAGATACCGAAAGGCGACTTAATAATGTTGGCTGCTAGAGAGGTTAGCCTGGATGCTGCAATGTCATATAATACATACTTTTCTCACCTGGAAACCGTGTTCTAGAGTCATGTGTTGTCCATGTGTTCCTCTTTTTGTTTAATATTAAATTTATATTTTTTTACAGCCAGTATAACATCAGTTAGTGGTTATTAATAGAGACAGGATGTGGCCACGAATAGCCATAGCGAATTGGCTGTGAAAAATACAAAGCCAGACGGTCCAACACAGGCTTATCCAATTGAAATGGCAGGCTGGATAGATTGTAAACAGCTGTTTGGATGCACTCTTTCTCTGTCTTTCTGATGCCACCCGAGCAGGCCGGCAGAATGAGATGTTTTAGGACCAAGCACAGCAAAAAAGGTAAATTGAAATATATTTTCTGTTTGGACTTCTTACTGAGAGAAAGGGAAAGAGTTTATGTATCACGTATCAAATAAAGTTTGTGACAAAGCTTGGGTAAATATTCTTGCAGCCCCATATGAGGAAAAGCAATTTCAGCTCTTACGGTTTTAGGCAATTTAAGCCGAGTGAGACGAGAGAAAACGAACGCAAGTGATATTAAGAAGAAATAGGGAAATGTGGCGAAAGCTATTCTGGAGAAATAAACTTCTGAGAGCCAAAGTGGTAAAGCTAAATCACAATGGTGAGGGGTATAACCAGGGAGGCAAGGGAGCTTAACAGAGGGAGAGTAAGATTGCAGTGTAAAAAAGGATAAGGGGATGGACAGAGACAGAGGAGAAGAAGTATTGATATTTCCAGCATAAACACTCGTCCTAATGGACCCAGAGAGTCGGAGAGGGAGATCGATCAGAAGACAGAAGTCTCTGCAGATGTATGGAGGGAAAATATACCTCTCACCTACTGTGAGGACAGCGGTAGAGGAGGGAGGAGATGAGGAGATGACCAAACACAGTGGGGATACAGAAAGAAGGCCGAGGCGGAATCCTAATGCGCAAAATGTATTTTTCATGAGAGTGGAATCAATAGTGATTTGGAGTTTTTTTCTTTGTAGCTGGAATGAGCCGAGACCAAGCATACGAAGAGGTAGGTTCTCTGGAAATACAAGAAGAGGAAAGTAGGGCAAGAAGCAGAATGGATAAACTGATGGATGGATGGATAACTGGAACGATAAAGGACAGCAGCCCTTAATTAAAGGAAGTGCCCAGACTTGGATGTGGGAGGAGGAAAAAGTGGAGGGTGGAAAAGAAAAGCTCAGGTGCACCTGTAACCAAATCGGGAAGTACTTTTAAGATTTTGACCTGCCACAAAGTTTTAGGATGGGGCTTGAGGCTAGACACGTAGCAGTGATAGTTATGATCAGGGTTCGGAAATGAACGTGGGGCATTCATGAGGAGAGGAGTACAAGACAGTGTGTTTGTGTTTGTCAGTGCAAAGCATTTATTTGAATTACGCACAGCTGGCGACAAGAAATACCTTTTGTGTCAACCTCTATCTTCACATTGTCAACTGAATCGCTATGAAAACAACTAGGTAGCTTCACACCTGAGTGTGTGTGTTTTGTGTTTATTTTAATGTCTTCACACCTCTAACGCAGAGGAGTAATCTGCGTCCTGCAATATGTGAATGTGAGATGGTGGGAGGCAAGATTCTGACTCTCTCTCTCACTTTCTCACACACACACACACACACACACACACACACACACACACACACACACACACACAGAAAAACGGTGTTGTTCTTCACATCTGAATCCACACAGCAGCACATGCACAATCACACCGATTTTATTCAAAACATATGAACAAATCACAGAAGTTCATGCTACAATGCTTATACATTCAGACATGCACACACACACACACACACACACACACACATACACACAGTACAATGTGGAAACACCGGCTTACACACATACGACAGACCCAGACAGTCTCTTATTCGTTTTATGGCGGCACCTGAGCTTGGCTTTAAGTATATATTTCATGCCACATTACCCCCCATAGCAGCAAACGAGGAGAAGAAAGGGAGAGACTGAGGTAGGCTGAGAGATGAATCGAGGCAGTAAAATGCAGACTCCTTTCTCTGCCGGCCGCACTTCTGCCTCTACATTCCCTTTACCTCTTCTGTCCTTTCTGTTCCCCTCTTATCTTTATCCCCCTGTTTCCTCTAGCTTAATATTTTATAATGGTCGGGAACCAGAATGGGTCACAGACGTGTTCCTGCTGGGTCCCCACATGACAAGAGTAGTGATATGTTTTAATGAGCCTGGGACCCAGGGCAATAGATGGATTTTCTCATTTGGGTCTGACACTGAAAAAGCCTACATCTACCATTAGCTGTCTTGCTCTCTCCACTTTCACACTTCTAAGTGTTTTGCTTCATTTCGTCAACTCCATCTTGCTCTTTTTACTTTTTGTTTCTTGCTTTATCTGTGACAAAATTCACCAAGTCAGGCTCAGTAATTGTAACTTTACCACTTGGAGCATTTGCGTAAGTTAGTTAGTTGAACGAAAAGAGCAAAGCGCACCATATATGGAGGTGAGTCCATCTGAGTAAACTTGGTTTAAACTTATCTCGACTTCACATACGTTTTTTTTTGTATTCATTAACATTTAACTTGCCTTTTGTGGGGTTGAGTGGACTGAAGCCATGCTGGGAAAATACTCCCCACATCGTAACCCCACCAGACCTCTTCAGAGTCAGAAAAAAGTACTAGGGTCTGCAGACTTCTCTTGGAGTGCACCACATGTGTTCGTCTGCTTGCCGAGAGAGGGCAAAGTCCTCTGACCGCACGGCTTTATTTCACTGTTCAGTAAACCCCGCTGCCTGTGTGCTTTTTACCTACTCACTTGTTTTAAAGGTTTCTGGGACTGTGGCCGGACCATATATGCATGTTGCATGCTAAATCACTGTGAATATGCTTGAGGAGTTATGTGCAATGCCCATATGGTGTTGTCATATTTTAATAGTTGAAAGTTTAAAACAGGGTGGGAGTTGGAGGAAAGCTTCATCAGTGATGTGTAAAAAAAGGTACATCGTACCGCATCTAAATAAATAGCAGTCGAATGCCTGTTTTTTCCCCCCAATTTAAAATGTGCAGGTTAATATGTCGAATAATAATACATTTTAACACTGCAGACACAGACATTTTTGGCTGTAGCTGCCAGTGGGTAAAGTCTAACCAGGAGGTTGGCAGATCGATTCACGCTTCCTACTTTCTGCATGTCGAAGGGTCCATGAGCGAGACACTGAAACCCAAGTTGCTCCCCGGAGGCTTCACAGCAGCCATTGCTCCTAAATGCATACGACGGGTTAAATGCGGAGGTCATATTTCATGTTGTTTTACGTTTCATTTTCATTTGAAGTGTCCCACAATGATTGTATTCAAGCTTTCTGACCTGAGGTCAATGTATGAAAATTTGGACAAATGATACTTTAGCTACTGTGAATTCTCATATTTCATTATTTACCAAGTGATGTTTATTTTGGCAATGGACATTAGCATACAGAAAGCACCTCGCACCAAGCCATAGAAGAAGTAATGACCTACAAATCAAAGGAAAGAAAAAAAGTCTAGTCGATATGTTTTTGCTTGCATAATGCTGCAGGATGGAAGAATGAGTGACAGTGTGTGGACTTTCTTTGTTGCTTTGAGACAACAGTAGATGTATAAAAATAGCATGAATTTATTGATGAATCAAAATCAATGAGGCAGCACCCAACAGAGCATCTGTTGGGTGCTGCCGGCTAATGCATCTGGTGGACTCGGGCTGACTCACTGTCTTTAGTTAAATAGATTGCCATGGTCTGTCTCATTGAAAGGATTGGGAAGGTGATATGCATGACTGCTCAGCCTTTCTCATAAAACATTTAACGGGACTATACGCTGGAACCTCGGTAACCTTTACAGTGACCTCTTACTGTCTGATGAGGCTCATGAAAGTTTTAAAATAGCACACATGTGAATGTTAACACACCTCCACAGACACACATCCATGTGCTGAGGCCCACAATCACGCTATTAAAAGGAGAAGAGAGAGGCAGGAACATGCAGTGGATGAAAGGATATTTCGTCATTAGGGGCCATTTTATATAAGAGCCTTATTAATAAGGAGTTAGCTGTTGTCGTGTTAACAGGGTCAAATGTACAATCAGTATAGATTAAAGCATATTGTTAGCATACTGTTCAGTGTTTAACCTCAAGGTCCTATTTCAATCAATGCAATGTGTTGCCAACAAAACTTATAAATACAATAAACCCGCTCAATAAGTACTGTAATTCAATACCGGGGACACTCTCCAGTCAACGCTAAAGTCACCAGTCAGTATTAAAAGTAGGAAATAATGGGAGTCAATAGCTGAATATACCCATTGACAAAGTATTTCTACACTGTGGTATTAGTACTTTTACATACCACTGTCTTAAGTCATGGTACGTAAGATTAGTTTATAGTATTTATTTCAGACAGAAAGAAATGGTAATTCCAACTTCTTTATGCTTTATGAGGCTGTTAAAGGTATGTTTACATCAAGCATATGATTATTCCATAAATTATGGAGATTATACTTTGGTTGTTACTTTGTTTTTTTGGGGGGGAAGTGGGCAATTTAATGCACTTTAGGTTTATAATGGACTTTTCTCTACCTCATTGTGCACAAATACCTAATGTACATATCACTATTGGATTTTGGTAGATTTGTCTCAGAGTACGATATTAAATGTTCATCGTGATACTCTGTTTTTTACAGAAATCATAGTTATCACAATCAACAAATTTGGAATGCGTGGGTATTACAAATATCAATTAAAACAACAGAAATAAGATAATTGTTAACTGCATTACTATAGTTTCTCTTTTGGGATTTATAGCCACTAAGGCAGCATGGCTGAAATAGTGATACAGAGATAAACACTATTTTTTTTTTTTTAAATGTGTGCTACCTTTTTCTGTTCTGCATTCATTAAGTTCACATTTGACATTCTTGCAGTTAATTTATACTAATCAGAGTTCTCCTGCATTCCACCATTCATAAGAACAGTTCAGAAGTCAATAAAACGTCTCTTTCAACACCTTCTATACTTCCTGTTTTTAGATATAAGATAACTAGCAATCCTTGACCCAGGCTTCTTGAGAGAAGATGATTTTATGACTCATTTGAGAAAAAGCAAAGAAGCAGCAGCATGTTGGTTAAGCAGGCATATAGAAACTCTGATGCAAACACATACAAAAGGAAAACTATTGAGTGAAAGCTGCGTGTGTGTGTGTGCGTGTGTGTGCAAGGTCATTATGTAAGTGTTTGTATATCTGCGTGCACTGTGAATGTTTACCAGCGTTGAGAAGTATTGGCATTGATGTATGAGTGCTTTTTAAGTCCAATTTTGATGATTTGTGTGTTTAAATATTATGTGCTTCCCTTTATGTACATGTTGTTGATTTTTGATAACTTCCTCTTTCTACACCTTTAAACAATCCGGTCAGTTAAACTCATGTCTGTCATCAAACTAAACTCAAGGCTGCATAACTCTCCTTTTGATTTTTTTGTTTGTCCCTGTAGCTTTTACTGTTCCGGTGGATTGGGAATAGTCCCCAGGCTGTTGGTGCGTTATGACCTTTCATTCTAACAGGTCAGCCTAACAGGGGAAGAAGAAACATGGCCTGAAAATACAGACAAATTTCCCCTGTGACCCGCTGATGGAGGCCCACAGACACAGAGTGGGTTGAAGCCGTCTCTCATCTGTGCAGGTTCCCAAGCATTTGTTCTTGTTCAAAAGAACATATTCTGATCTGGTCCATCTAACAAAGGACAAAAGTATTATTTACAGACTGTATTATAACATATGAAAAACCAAAGCACATAGGTTGTTTTTTCTTTCAGCCGCAAAACACATGAAACTGAAGAGATTTATACATTTACCCCATGTGTGTCATTAAAGAATAATAAGTAACCGAAGTACTTCATGTCTAAAAAAGCCTGTATCGATTGAACTCGTAGCAAATTAGGCTTCTGTTGCTTGCTGCATATTTACAGTCATGATACTGCCTTCTAAATGAGGGAAATAAATACATCCCAGAGTACAGAAATATGGAATGCTCATTAACTATATATGTTATCTTGTTATAAATATGAAAACTGCATCCACTCACAGACATTTCAGTAAAGTTGTGTCCCACTTTATTTTCATTCACATTGTAACAAGTCTGCAGGGAAGGTTAATTCATTCTATAGGCCTCTGTAATTGTTGGCTTTAATGGCACTCCCAATGCTTCACGGACAAAAATATTTTGTTATTTTTCTTTTATGTTTTGTCTCGTTTTGACTTTTTTTCACCAAAAGAATATCAAGGCCAATGCATAAGTGAGGTGATAATACTTGGAGATGGATTTTGCAACATGGTCGGTTTTATTGTTTCAGGTTTCGAAGGTTCCCTTCATTCATTAAACTACTTTTATTTTGTTGACAAAACCAAAACATCATCCTGTAAGTTTTGCAGTGGATGTCTAAACACCAGAGAGCAAAGAAACTGTGCTGACCTCATCTCCATGACCGTGTTGTTTCTCTTGTTGTTTCCTCTCATTCTAATGTCTGGTAATTTGTGTGTTTTTGGTAGATACTGGCCTTGCTGTAGATGCTGATTTGTATGTGCGAGAGTGAGACTGAGCTCTGATGATTAGCAGAGACCTTGACCTGCATACCCAGCTTTTTGATGTCTGCTGGGTTAGGGTTGGGAACCTCTCGCACACTTGCTCCACACAACAGCTCTGCTACTCTTATATCGAGAGCAATCATTCTCAACCCAGTCATATGTTTCACTGAATGAATGCTCTTCTGCTTTATAACTCTTAGGCCTAAACGATCTCCTGTCGTCCAGAAGGCATAGCCTACCACTCCTACTCTCTGTGTCCTCTTTTTGTCTGTTCTTTGCCGAACATTTTGTGTCTGTTCCCCATCACCACCACCAATACATATATATTTATATAAACGACTCTCTTCGACTCCGTGTCCCGGTCTCATCCTGTCTCTTTCCCACAATTCATCTGTTTATCACTCTCCTTCTCCTTTCTCCGTGACCCTGTTTCAATTCCTCGGCGCTATTTCTGGTTGTATTGCTCAATCTGTCCTTCCTAATCATCCCCATCCCTCATTCTCTGTCTCTTTCTCAAGTATAGACAGAATCCCCCTCTATTTTTCCAACAGCAAGTCATTAACTTCCATCCCGGGCTTCTGAAAGATTTTTTTGTGCAGTAATGGGCTTCTCTGTGCCCGAATCAGCTGCAGAGATGTGTAAAGTAATTACTACTGAAATATCCATCCCACTGTTGACTCCTTTGAGAGAGCGTTTTAGTTCCCCCCGTTTGTTTCAGATATATTCTGGAAGCCGCCTATTATTTCATACTCCTAATATTGTTAAAAAACCTCATGTTCTTCCTGTTATTTACAAGTTATTGTCTCCCTCTTCTCATATCTTTCTAAACAATAATGAGTATGAACTTACAATAATAGTTTCATATCGTTATTTTTTGGAAAGCTGATGAAACATTATCATAGTTGGTCTACATGCCATGTCTTAGACTAAAATCTAGTAATGTTGGCATTGATTCAGCGTCTGCTATTATAATATCTGAATACAGAATAAGAACAATGTTCTCTATAACAAGTGAACCGATAACATAGCAGCCGCACAGTGCTGACAAAATGACGGCGGGGCAGGGAGACTGATAATAAAGATTTGCATGTATGCTATGGTGTGCCTGTTTAAAGAACAACTAAATGAGAGAAGGAAATGTAAACACATGGCCACTGAAACTGATTTATCATTTCTGAGTGAGCACTGTAGCACAGATAATTGCATCCGTGATTTAAGGTGTCGGAGAAGCAGGTGTAAAATTTGCTGCACTGTTGTAGGCATAACAATTGTTTCTATTCATAGCAGACATTGTCAGCGTGGTAGAGTTAGGGTTGCCAACACCATCTGATTGCAATCCAAGAGTTATTTCTGGGAGGAGCAGAGTTGCCAATATCTACATTGCTGTCTCAGTGTATTTGCCAGAGAAAGAGAGAGATTAAACATCAACATTTTAGTCATAGATAGTGTACTATTACACTGAAAACAAGAAGGGATACTGCGGATAAGATGCATAAGTGCACCATGGAACCATAATTAAAGAAAATATTCAAGCAAGACAGGTATATTATTATGTCCTTTATGGACTACTTTGCTTTCTAGACAAGCACAATACATGTCTCACATAGTCCAGCATCAGGGTTTAATTAGCAGTGTTTATTCAAATTAACTGCAGATGAGCTTTTTTTGCATAATCTGTTAGTAATCAAAACATGTGTGTGAAGCAAATTGAGCCTGGGTTCTAGTCAGGAGATTTTACAGCATGGAATCTTATTGATAATGTACATGTATGCATTTAAAGCAGTGCCTATGTTAAAGGCACAGTTGGTGATCAAAACAAAAGGCTAAAACTGGACACAACAACACAACGTTTTTCATATTGTCTGACGCTTGGAGAAGTATGTTTTGTAACTGCAGTAAAATAGGTCCACATTCTCTTGAGAGCACAAGGAGTTCGTATTTGTCTTCTTTGAAAAATATTCAATTATCTACTTACCTCTGAAGAAGCTACTTGTGGTAAATGCCTCAGGAGCTTCTTCTGTCCACCTAGGAAAATAATGACTGCCAAGTCAACACAGCAGTCTCACTTAACCTTTCCAGTTTTATGAAGTCTTAAAACTGGCATCATGGCTTAAGGCCTGTGTGTGGCTGGTGAAGGACTGCAATCTCTCCATCTGAGAAGGATAGCATGCCATAGAGCCAATGGCATCGGGTATTTTGCTAACCAGTTTAAGAATATAAGTGTCAAAGTCAATTAGACCACATTCTCATGTAAATACCAAAAAGTGCAGGAACATTTTGTGATATTTGGAAGTTTAATCACAATTTATTTTACTTTAAATGTGAATTAATCCAGCAAAGGCTTATTTTATGCGGTACCATTGACGAGTCAATTTATAGGTTCATTTCACATTAATGGCACTTTTTGGAAGTTGACAAAATAGTCTTCTAAGCAAATACTCCTGCTTCATTCTTGTAATGCCAGTCCACACAAATACGCAGTATTTATCCTTTTTATCAAGTCATCTACTTTCATTATTATCTGTCACCTGCATTTGCTACTTGAATTTTAGCACTCATTAGCTGTTTAATATGATCCTCAGCAGTTTCACCCCTTACTGTCCATATGGCAATGCAACAACATTTGCAACATAGTATATAATCTCTCATTTGTGCAGCAACCACCTTCTATGCAGATTTATATATTTCATTGTATTTTTACATAGAGCTAGTTAGCTCTAATATCAATAGCACTGACTCACTGCAATTCCGTTGAACCTACTGAACTGACCCTCTCACTTCCTACCTTTTTCCAATTTTTTTATTTTCATGAACCATTCTTCTTGTCCATTCAACTGGGTATTAATTATGTCTGCTGTTGTAAATCCAGGCTATTCACCACAGGATCAGGGCTAAGAGGCACAGGCACACACTCAAGGCCATTCAGTTGAGACTGCAGCAAACTGAAGAATGAGCCATGCTCTTCAACATATTTCATCCTCATGCCTTTTAATGAGAGGACCAGAGAAGACGGTGCTGAATATTCTAACTTTTTAACGTTTGTTATTCTGTCCGTCAGTCTGCTCATCTGTGTCCTTTCTGTCTGTTTGTCTTTCTCCTTGACGCACTCAGCCCCACACTGTGGTTCTATTACATTTCCACCATTAAAACCTTTTATTATCCTTGTTAATCCCTCTTGCACATGTCCAGTGTGTGAGATGGAATAGAACAGATCTGTTCACCGACCCTCTTTTCTTCTCCTACGCCGTTCCTGGCATGCCCTTTGAAAGAACTGAATTAGCTTTCCCCCTGTAGCAGCAATGAGTCTGGCTCTTGTCCCTTTCAGTCTCTCTTTCTACCGTCAAATAACCCACTTTGCTGCTCAGCACTGATATGATTACGCTCCTTTTCAGTTGGATTTAACACTGAAGTCAGGGTATGTCGCTCTGGTAAGACTGTGAAAGGAATTCTGGGAACATGGACAGTCACATTTCCTGTTCAACTCAGACAATAAAAGAATTTCAAAAGACAAAAGTACAATCAAAGACCGAATTAAAAGTGACAACCGAGGGGGCTACGCAGTAAAGAGAAATAGGAATGGAATGGAAATTTACATGAAAGGACCTGAATGGCAAGAGAACTGAACGAGGGAAGAGTTAGATGGGTTTATTGTTTTATCATTATAGTTGCTATTTTCCTCTGTAAGAAAGTTAAAATGCTGCTTTAGGCAACTTTGGCGAAATGGGAAAAGATTTGAAAGAGGAACTCTTAAAAGTTTGTGAGGAGGGGAAAGAGAGACAGAGGCATTTCTTGTATCAGTGAGAGTATGTTTAAGTAAACTGAAATACATCTGTAAAGTTTACTTTACACAACACAAACCAAAAGACCCTTAATTCATTTTTTTAGAGTCGGAAAACAGTCTAGCTAGCATCTTGTTTGCTCAATCTCTGGCAGCATAAATATGGTTGTAGATCATTTAGCCTCGTGGGCACTGCCAAAATGCCCTTGAGCAAGGCAGCGGACCCCGAAACTGCTCCCTGGGCACTCTATAGGAGCTGCTCCTAATACTATGATGGGTTAAATGCAGAGGCAGAATTTCACTGTGTGCTGTGGTGTATAATGCGTGACAGTAAAAGTTGATTAAAGTTTTGCATTTACATTTTTATGTTACCGGAGGCATTATGCTTTGAGGTTGTATGTGCGTCTTTATAATTTACATTGTCAGATCTGATTTGTCAAATCTTGCCTGTTGTCGGCCGATCTTTTTTTTTTTCTTTCTCGTTAATCCCCCACGTTTTTAGCTTCACCTATCTAAATACTCAAAGTGTTTCTACCCGTCTCCCTCTGCTGATTATAGAGAATCGTTCAGAACTTGAAAAAGTATGGAGCGATCTGCTACGTTCTTACATGAGTTGCAGGATTAATAAATGTATTCTTTGAACAGTAACCTTTATGTTGGTGTAATTTAGCCTTCCCAAGGCTGTCACACCAAGATGCTGCTCCGCTGGCCACACATATTTGGATAGCTCAATCTACATGGTAAGTTATACATGCACACTAAGGAGATTGATGGAAAGCACATTAGTTATTTTCAAATTTATGTGGACAGTATTATTAACAGGCTGATATTCATACCAAAATAGACAAAATATATTTTATGATTTATTGGAAGAAACTAAGCAGTTGTATGTAAAATCAGACATCCAGCTGTCCCATATAGCCAGAATGGAATGATCCTTGGTTTCCAGGCGCATTAGATCAAATAGTTGACTTTGTCAGCATTTTAAGAGCATTATGTCATTTGTTTCAATTGCAAGATAAAGGTTTGTTTGTGCACAAAAAAAACTTACACGAGGCTTAAGTTTATTGGGAAGTTGCTCTCGCAGTCTATGAGTGCAGCTGCACACACTTCCGACAGATGAGTGTGTGTGTGTGTGTGTGTGTGTGTGTGTAAACGTGTAGGCTTGTGCTCTGGCTTTCATGCAGCTGTAGCTCCACCATCAAAGAGCTGCTGTGCTCGATGCCCATAATACACAGGTTTGAGTTTTGAGCAGGCAGGTTTTGAGTCGCCTCAAAGAAAAAACAAAAACACGTAGAGCTTACTGACAGAACCTCTCATGTCCCATTTTGGGTTGGTGACATTAACACGACGCGCGCACACACACACACACACACACACACACACACACACACACACACACACCTCTGCAGCTGTGTTTATACTTCATTTGAAAATTATACACCATATAGCCTACACTGTATGAACTAGAAATGCATCGGAAGCTGGTACTGCCTGCAGCCTTTCAACTGAGTGACAGCCTTGCTCTTTTATTCTCCCACTGACTCTTACTCTCTCTCTCTCTCTCTCTCTCTCTCTCTCTCTCTCTCTCTTTTGTCTCATCTCTGTTCCTCACCATGCATCCCCCTCCCTCCCCTCTCTTCCTCCTTTTATCCCCCATCTCACTCTCTCCTCTCCTTTCTCTATACAGCCAGGCAGAATCAGGTAAAAGAAGAGGTCAATTATAGAATCACACCTCAAACCATGACAGGTTTGTTGCACAGGAAGTCAGAGTTGAGTTGTGAAAGGGCTTTCACTGTGCGCCTCCTCTGGCACTAACACTGTGGGCTGCCAAAAACTCTGCAGCCTACTCTGTATCTTTGCAACTTCATATTCTCTCTGTACATAGACACAGACACCCACGTTGCAGGGCATTAGAGGTCACTTTGGTACTGTGGCAAGCATGCATGTGACATTGTCATAGTAACTGCTTCACAGCGAACTACAGGAAGGAGGAGGAATCATCAAACCTGTGATTACGCTTTTGTTCTCGTTATAGCTTTTTCACTTAATGTCTCCTATATTTTCCCTTTCTCTTGGGGTCTTTTTCATGGCTTCTGTTCTCACCCACTTAACACAACTTTTATATTCGTCTTTCCCTCAATCCTGATCCCCATAATAGCCAAGTGTTGACAATTTTATATCATGGCAGCTACCTATACATTACGATACACTACATGTTTGGGAAATTCTAGGATATTTAAATAATTGGAATAATTAAATCAAACTATTTCTGACCAGGGCAATAGCAAGTAACAGGATTAGGGAGTTTAAATGGCCTAAAAAGAAGCTTACACTCTACCTTCCACTATTATTGTCTTGTCTTTTTTGTGGCTTGTCATACATTTCGCCTCACTAATGCTGGCTACAGTGTACATAGTGGTAACTGTTAGTTCTTTATAAAATACTTTCATAATCATATGTATTGATGCAGGAGAAAAACATGGTGACCAAACATGTAGAATGATTCACATTAGTTTTATTGGACTCAAATATGCTAAAAAGTCATATGTAATACAACATTTAAGATGTTATATTTTTTTAAATATTAAAGACCTGGAAAACTTAATTTAATATATCAACATTATAAAAAGCAAATCTCAGACAATATCTTTTGCCTCAATAGTGACGCTATTGATTTATTGCTCCACATCCAAAAATCTGTAGAATGGAGATAAAATACAGGCGCAGTATGTGCACATACTGTACACAGAAGGAGAAAACACAGACACACACACACACACACACAACTCACACAACTCACACTAGGCACCATGTTGAGTGCTTACCTAAGCGGACCCAGTGTTATGACCTTGTGTTCTGGCAGATGGTGGTTCTGGGCAGTATACCTGCAATAACGAAAGCAATATTATGCTTCATATTTTCCAGATATCCAGCATAATATATTTAGCTAAATATTGTAGTAAAATTAAAATGGATAAAAAATACCATACCATATTTGTGTTTACTGAATATCAGCTTTAAGTACAACTGTTACCTTAGATCAGGGGTCCACCTTCAAAGGTGCTGAGTAGTAAGAAGGGCTTCTTGTTTGATACAAAGTTCCTGAATAACAAATTTGCACAGACCTTTTAATAATAATAATAATAATATATGTAAAGAGACTCTCTGATCACATGTCAATGTTAATTATTCCTCACAATAATTATTAACAATGATGGTGTATTTTGTTCAAAATCACACCTGTTATATTTTTGTACAAATGATCACTTCTAACATTTTTTAGGAAATCTTTAACTGTCATATCTTCAAATCATGTCTCGTTTGTAGTAACCACTACCGTTGTAACATTTTTTAACAAATCGTAAACTCTGTCCCATGTTTATACAAAATATCAGTTATGTGAGATTGATCTCTGAACTACTTGTGAGCACTTTGTATGTTGGAATATATGCATGTTTTGTATGTGTGTGGGTGTGTGTGTGTGTTACTGTGTGAGAGAGAGAGAGAGAGAGAGAGAGAGAGAGAGAGAGAGAGAGAGAG